>NC_080026.1:58191015-58494046 GCF_030020395.1 Manis pentadactyla
ACTCGGTAAATAACCTAGAAAAGTATAAGTAAATTTGTATGATATATCTGCAAGAATGTTCATAGCAACACTTTTCATCATAGCCCCAAATTGGAAATAACCTAAATATCCATCAATAGTAAACTGGCTAAATAAACTATGGAATATTTGATACAGTGGGATTCCATTCCATAGACAGTTAATGAACTTAACACGCACACACACAAACATACTGGCTTTCACATGTATGACAGTTACAATATCAAACAAAAGCAAACCATGGAAGAATATATGCAGTTATTTATTTATTTTTTTTTTTGATTTTTTTTTTTTTTATTGAAGGGTAGTTGACAACAGCATTGCATTACATTAGTTTCAGGTGTACAACACAGTGATTCAACATTTATATACATGATAATTCTAGGTACCAGGTATCACCATACCAAGTTGTTACAATATTTTGACTATATTCCTTATGCTATACATTACATCCCGGTTACTTATTTATTTTACAATTGGAAGTGTGTTTATATATATATATAAATTTTTTTTTTGTGTGAGGGCATCTCTCGTATTTATTGATCAAATAGTTGTTAACCACAATAAATTTCTGTATAGGGGGGTCAATACTCAATGCACAATCATTAATCCACCCCAAGCCTAATTTTCGTCAGTCTCCAGTCTTCTGATGCATAACGAACAAATTCTTACATGGAGTACAAATTCTTACATAGTGAATAAGTTACATGGTGAACAGTGCAAGTGCAGTCATCACAGAAGCTTTCGGTTTTGTTCATACATTATGAACTATACACAGTTCAAATATGAATATTCATTTGATTTTTAAACTTGATTTATATGTGGATACCACATTTCTCTATTATTATTATTTTTAATAAAATGCTGAAGTGATAGGTAGATACAAGATAAAGGTAGAAAACAGAGTTTAGTGTTGTAAGAGAGCAAATGTAGATGATCAGGTGTGTGCCTGTAGACTATGTGTTAATCCGAGCTAGATGAGGGCAATAAACATCCATGTATGCCAAAGATTTCTCTCAGAACATGAGGGGGGAGGTTCTAAGCCTCACCTCTGCTGCTCCCCATTTTCTCACCAGATGGCCCCCTGCGACTGTGCCTGTCTTAGGTTGTTCCTCCCTTGAGGAATCTTACCCGTCTCTGGCTAACCAGTCATCTTCCGGGGCCATACAGGGAAATGTTAAGTTGGTAAGTGAGAGAGAAGCCTTATCGTTTGAAAAGGTTAGCTTTTTACTTCTTTGCATATTTATGCCCTGTGGCTTCTATGCCCAGCATTTGTCTTGAGGTATCTTTACCACTTGGAAGAATTATGATACTTGGTAAATTCGACATGTGGCACGAGTTCTATTTAAAGGTTGTGATTAGGTAGGAAGAAGAAAAGCTATAGAAGTAGCAGGCAGAAGAAAACCTGGGAAGATTGATTATTTCTTTGACATATCTTCTTGTAGAGTAACTTCAGCATGGATAGGTTTTAAACGACTAATTAAATTGTGCACACACATTAACATAATAGGAATATAGTTACCTAACCAAAGCATACCTGTAATTACCAGCCATCTCCAGTGAAACCAAGAAAACCAGTTAGGCACCTTAGGCATTTGTGAAAACTTATCTATGATATGGTGGATATTGTCCGACTGAACTTAAACAGTCTGAGAGAATTCAGATAAACTAGAACACCCCATTCCTGGGGACTGTTCATATCCCATATGTTCTTTTAACGATAAATAGTCTGTGGTTGTAAGATTTTGGAGTGCTACAATTTGCACTTCTCCTAATTCTTGGTTGAGTTCCAACAGTATAGATCCAGTCCAATTTTTGTTTTACTGTATGCACAGGCCAGCTTAGATATCTCCTTCATCTTTCCCATGGCAGGTCCAGGAACTGGTGGGATGAGTGCATCTACACCTGTGACAGTGCGTGGATCTTTGTTGAAGTTTTTTTTTTTTTCTGATCATCTTCTGTCATGAGTCTTCCCGAGAGTGCTGATGTTGGAAGTTCTTTTTCATATCGTATCTTAGTTCATTTTCGGGGTAGCCAAATTAGGCTTTGATCCTCTGTATAAACACAAACAGACCCTTTGCCTACACTTTTATATGTCCTTTATATCATTGTGTAGAACTCATTAGAGGTCACCACATAGGAACTGCATTTTTTTTTTAATCATTAATCTACACTTACATGATGAATACTTTGTTTACTAGGCTCTCCCCTATACCAGGTCCCCCCTATATACTCCTTTACAGTCACTGTCCATCAGCGTAGCAACCTGTTGTAGAATCACTACTTGTCTTCTCTGTGTTGTACAGCCCTCCCCTTTCTCCCACCCCGCTATAGATGCTAATCTTAATACCCCTCTTTTTCTGCCCCCCCTTATCCCTCCCTACTCACCCATCCTCCCCAGTCCCTTTCCCTTTGGTACCTGTTAGTCCATTCTTGAGTTCTGTGATTCTGCTGCTGTTTTGTTCCTTCAGTTTTTCCTTTGTTCTTATATTCCACAGATGAGTGAAATCATTTGGTATTTCTCTTTCTCTGCTTGGCTTGTTTCACTGAGCAAAATACCCTCCAGCTCCATCCATGTTGCTGCAAATGGTTGGATTTGCCCTTTTCTTATGGCTGAGTAGTATTCCATTGTGTATATGTACCACATCTTCTTTATCCATTCATCTATCGATGGACATTTAGGTTGCTTCCAATTCTTGGCTATTGTAAATAGTGCTGCGATAAACATGGGGGTACATTGGTCTTTCTCATACTTGATTGCTGCATTCTTAGGGTAAATTCCTAGGAGTGCAATTCCTGGGTCAAATGGTATGTCTGTTTTGAGCATTTTGATGTACCTCCATACTGCTTTCCACAATGGTTGAACAAGTTTACATTCCCACCAGCAGTGTAGGAGGGTTCCCCTTTCTCCACAGCCTCGCCAACATTTGTTGTTCTTTGTCTTTTGGCTGGCAGCCATCCTTACTGGTGTGAGGTGATACCTCATTGTAGTTTTAATTTGCATTTCTCTGATAATTAGCGATGTGGAGCATCTTTTCATGTGTCTGTTGGCCATCTGTATTTCTTTTTTGGAGAACCGTCTGTTCAGTTCCTCTGCCCATTTTTTAATTGGGTTATTTGTTTTTTGTTTGTGGAGGCGTGTGAGCTCTTTATATATTCTGGACGTCAAGCCTTTATCGGATGTGTCATTTTCAAATATATTCTCCCATACTGTAGGGTTCCTTTTTGTTCTATTGATGGTGTCTTTTGCTGTACAGAAGCTTTTCAGCTTAATATAGTCCCACTTGTTCATTTTTGCTGTTGTTTTCCTTGCCTGGGGAGATATGTTCAAGAAGAGATCACTCATGTTTATGTCTAAGAGGTTTGTGCCTATGTTTTCTTCCAAGAGTTTAATGGTTTCATGACTTACATTCAGGTCTTTGATCCATTTTGAGTTTACTTTTGTATATGGGGTTAGACGATGGTCCAGTTTCATTCTCCTACATGTAGCTGTCCAGTTTTGCCAGCACCATCTGTTGAAGAGACTGTCATTTCGCCATTGTATGTCCATGGCTCCTTTATCAAATATTAATTGACCATATATGTCTGAGTTAATGTCTGGATTGTCTAGTCTGTTCCATTGGTCTGTGGCTCTGTTCTTGTGCCAGTACCAAATTGTCTTGATTACTATGGCTTTATAATAGAGCTTGAAGTTGGGGAGTGAGATCCCCCCTACTTTATTCTTCTTTCTCAGGATTGCTTTGGCTATTCGGGGTCTTTTGTGTTTCCATATGAATTTTTGAATTATTTGTTCCAGTTCATTGAAGAATGTTGCTGGTAGTTTCATAGGGATTGCATCAAATCTGTATATTGCTTTGGGCAGGATGGCCATTTTGACGATATTAATTCTTCCTAGCCATGAGCATGGGATGCGTTTCCATCTGTTAGTGTCCCCTTTAATTTCTTTTAAGAGTGACTTGTAGTTTTCAGAATATAAGTCTTTCACTTCTTTGGTTAGGTTTATTCCTAGGTATTTTATTTTTTTTGATGCAATTGTGAATGGAGTTGTTTTCCTGATTTCTCTTTCTGTTGGTTCATTGTTGGTATATAGGAAAGCCACAGATTTCTGTGTGTTGATTTTGTATCCTGCAACTTTGCTGTATTCCGATATCAGTTCTAGTAATTCTGGGGTGGAGTCTTTAGGGTTTTTTATGTACAGTATCATGTCATCTGCAAATAGTGACAGTTTGACTTCTTCTTTGCCAATCTGGATTCCTTGTATTTTTTTGTTTTGTCTGATTGCCGTGGCTAGGACCTCCAGTACAATGTTAAATAACAGTGGAGAGAGTGGGCATCCCTGTCTAGTTCCCGATCTCAGAGGAAATGCTTTCAGCTTCTCGCTATTCAATATAATGTTGGCTGTGGGTTTTTCATAGATGGCCTTTATTATGTTGAGGTACTTGCCCTCTATTCCCATTTTGCTGAGAGTTTTTATCATGAATGGATGTTGAACTTTGTCAAATGCTTTTTCAGCATCTATGGAGATGATCATGTGGTTTTTGTCTTTCTTTTTGTTGATGTGGTGGATGATATTGATGGACTTTCGAATGTTGTGCCATCCTTGCATCCCTGGGATGAATCCCACTTGGTCATGGTGTACGATGGTTTTGATGTATTTTTGAATTCGGTTTGCTAAAATTTTGTTGAGTATTTTTGCGTCTACGTTCATCAGGGATATTGGTCTGTAGTTTTCTTTTTTGGTGGTGTCTTTGCCTGGTTTTGTTATTAGGGTGATGTTAGCTTCATAGAATGAGTTTGGGAGTATCCCCTCCTCTTCTATTTCTTGGAAAACTTTAAGGAGAATGGGTATTATGTCTTCCCTGTATGTCTGATAAAATTCCGAGGTAAATCCATCTGGCCCGGGGGTTTTGTTCTTTGGTAGTTTTTTGATTACCACTTCAATTTCGTTGCTGGTAATTGGTCTGTTTAGATTTTCTGTTTCTTTTTGGGTCAGTCTTGGAAGGTTGTATTTTTCTAGGAAGTTGTCCATTTCTCCTAGGTTTCCCAGCTTGTTAGCATATAGGTTTTCATAGTAGTCTCTAATAATTCTTTGTATTTCTGCGGGATCCGTCGTGATTTTTCCTTTCTCATTTCTGATACTGTTGATTTGTGTTGACTCTCTTTTCCTCTTAATAAGTCTGACTAGAGGCTTATCTATTTTGTTTATTTTCTCGAAGAACCAGCTCCTGGTTTCATTGATTTTTGCTAGTGTTTTATTCTTCTCAATTTTATTTATTTCTTCTCTGATCTCCTAAGGCCTGCTGACCTTAGGCCTCATTTGTTCTTCTTTTTCCAATTTCGATAGTTGTGACATTAGACCGTTCATTTGGGATTGCTCTTCCTTTTTTAAATATGCTTGGATTGCTATATACTTTCCTCTTAAGACTGCTTTTGCTGTGTCCCACAGAAGTTGGGGCTTAGTGTTGTTGTTGTCATTTGTTTCCATATATTGCTGGATCTCCATTTTGATTTGGTCATTGATCCATTGATTATTTAGGAGCGTGTTGTTTAGCCTCCATGTGTTTGTGAGCCTTTTTGCTTTCTTTGAACAGTTTATTTCTAGTTTAATGCCTTTGTGGTCTGAAAAGTTGGTTGGTAGGATTTCAATCTTTTGGAATTTACTGAGGCTCTTTTTGTGTCCTAGTATGTGGTCTATTCTGGAGAATGTTCCATGTGCACTTGAGAAGAACGTGTATCCTGTTGCTTTTGGATGTAGAGTTCTGTAGATGTCTATTAGGTCCATCTGTTCTAATGTGTTGTTCAGTGCCTCTGTGTCCTTACTTATTTTCTGTCTGGTGGATCTGTCCTTTGGAGTGAGTGGTGTGTTGAAGTCTCCTAGAATGAATGCATTGCATTCTATTTCCTCCTTTAGTTCTATTAATATTTGTTTCAGGTATGTTGGTGCTCCTGTATTGGGTGCATATATATTTATAATGGTTATATCCTCTTGGTGGACTGAGCCCTTTATCATTATGTAATGTCCTTCTTTGTCTTTTGTTACTTTCTTTATTTTGAAGTCTGTTTTGTCTGATACCAGAATTGCAACACCTGCTTTCTTCTCTCTGTTGTTTGCTTGAAATATCTTTTTCCATCCCTTGACTTTAAGTCTGTGCGCGTCTTTGGGTTTGAGGTGAGTCTCTTGTAAGCAGCATATGGATGGATCTTGCTTTTTTATCCATTCTATTACTCTGTGTCTTTTGATTGGTGCATTCAGTCCATTTACATTTAGGGTGATTATTGAAAGGTACGAATTTATTGCCATTGCAGGCTTTAAGTTTGTGGTTACCAAAGGTTTAGGGTTAGCTTCTTTACTGTCTTACTGTCTAACTTAACTCGCTTGTTGAGCTATTATAAACACAGTCTGATGATTCTTTATTTCTCTCCCTTCTTATTCCTCCTCCTCCCTTCTTCATATGTTGGGTGTTTTGTTGTGTGCTCTTTTTAGGAGTGCTCCCATCTAGAGCAGTCCCTGTAGGATGCCCTGTAGAGGTGGTTTGTGGGAGGCAAATTCCCTCAACTTTTGCTTGTCTGGGAATTGTTTAATCCCTCCTTCATATTTAAATGATATTCGTGCTGGATACAGCAGTCTTGGTTCGAGGCCCTTCTGTTTCATTGCATTAAGTATATCATGCCATTCTCTTCTGGCCTGTAGGGTTTCTGTTGAGAAGTCTGATGATAGCCTGATGGGTTTTCCTTTGTAGGTAACCTTTTTTTTCTCTCTGGCTGCTTGTAATACTTTGTCCTTGTGTTTGATCTTTGCCATTTTAATTATTATGTGTCTTGGTGTTGCCCTCCTTGGATCCCTTGTCATGGGAGTTCTGTGTACCTCTGTGGTCTGAGAGGCCATTTCTTCCCCTAGTTTGGGGAAATTTTCAGCAATTATTTCTTCAAAGACATTTTCTATCCCCTTTTCTCTCTCTACTTCTTCTGGAATACCTATGATTCTTATATTATTCCTTTTCGATTGATCACTCAGCTCTCTTAAAATTCTTTCATTCCTGGAGATCCTTTTATCTCTCTCTGCATCAGCTTCTCTGCGTTCCTGTTCTCTGTTTTCTAGTCCATTAATGGTCTCTTGCATCTCATCCATTCTGTTTTGAAGTCCTTCCAGAGCTTGTTTTATTTCTGAATTCTCCTTCCTTAGTTCTTGCATATTTCTCTGCAAGTCCATCAGCATGGTTATGACTTTTGTTTTGAATTATTTTTCAGGTAGACTGGCTAAATCTATCTCCCCAGATTCCTTCTCTGGGGAAGATGTAGCAGATGCTGAAGCTGTCTGGGTTAGTCTTGTCTGGATCATAATTTTTTGCCTTTTCATGTTGACAGGTGCTATTGACTGTCAGCTGGGAGGGCCAAAATTTTCACTTGCTACTGGCCTTTCTTTACTGGGACAAGTGCGACCCCTAGTGGCTTGTGTTGGGTAATTGCGTGTAGACTGGGTCTTTGTGTCTTGCCTGGCTGGAAGGGAGAAATTTCCCTTTCTGTGGGCGGAATTTGTCTCAGGCTGCTTCTCTGCTTTCGCAGCGCCCGGTGGGGTAATGGATGGGGGGGCTGCTTGACTGTTTGCCTCCGTGAGGGGTCTCAGAGCTGTTGCCCAGGGGGTTAGTGCACCCAGTTTTCCCTGTAATTTCCAGCTGCTGTACTGTGACCTGGGTTGTTTCCGTCAAGCTGTTAAGTCCCTGTCCCTTTAAGACTTTCAAAAAGCCCCCGCTTTTCTTTGTCACAGGGACATCAGCTTCAGCACCCGCTCAGTGGTCTTACTCCCTGTTCCCCCAGTATCCAGGGCCCCCTGGGCATGTACTGTGTCTGCGCTCTGGCCCGGATGGCTGGGGCTGGGTGTTCAGCAGTCCTGGGCTCCGTCTCCCTCCCGCTCTGCCTACTCTTCTCCCGCGGGGAGCTGGGCGGAGGGGCGCTCGGGTCCCGCAGTCCGGGGCTTGTATCTTACCCCTTTCACCAGTCGCTGGGTTCTCGCTGGTGTAGCTGCAGTCTGGCCACTGTCCTGCGTCTTCTGGTCTCTCTTTTAGGGCTAGTTGTGTTTGTTGTATTTTCAAAAGTATATATGTTTTTGGGAGGAGATTCCCACTGTCCTACTCACGCCGCCATGTTGGCTCCCAGTTATTTCTTTTTATATGAAGTTCAGAAAGACCCAAAACTGAAAAAATATGACTGAGATAAATACCTAGATTGTGAAGCAAAGGAAAGCAAGAAAATGATTTCCACAAATCTTAGGATAAATGGTTACCTCTTGTGAATTAAAGGAGATAGTGTTGGGGAGTAGTTTCAAGGGACTGGCAGTGAGTTGTGGTTACACTGACATTTACTTCATTCTTTTTTAAAAAATGGTTTTTAATATTATTTTTAATATATATAAACTTTGCAAGATAAATTGTTTGTGTACTTCTGCACCAATAAGTCTATAATCTTGATGAAATGGTTGGTTTGGTTTTAAGGAAAATATAAATATCCAAAATGGGGTCAAAAGAAATAAAAGGCCTGAATTAATCTATATTATAGAAATTGTATCAAGCCAGCTGCTTTTATATATGAAATTAGAACCTGTCCCACTTTTTTAGAGTTCTGCCTCTGGTTTCCATAAATCTGTTAGACACCTCCACCTGATCACAGTACTGAGCTCTCAGAATTGTCATGCTAAAACTAGTCTTTTACCTTTCTGCTTCCCCAGTGTTGCCAGTCTTTTTCTTTATTGTGGTTGACTCCCTTTAATTGTCTTCTGAATACCACTGTACTTATTTTATAACGTTTACATTTTTCTCATGTTCCCAAGCTTTTCTCTGACTTCTGAATACCACTGCACTTATTTTATAATGTTTACATTTTTCTCGTGTTCCCAAGCTTTTCTCCTCCACCCATTTGCTCCACAGGACCTCATGTTGTTTTTCATCACCAAAACCGAAGCTATTGAACATGAATTCTTTCAACCTGCCTTTCCTAGGCTTGAGTGCTTCCATATTGCTTGTGGAATAGTGCTTATACTTTTCAAAAAAGTAACGTGTATTATAAATAGTACCTATTTCCTTTTTATCTCCCTTTCAGTTTTCAAGCCAGTATGTTTTTTGGCACTACACACTACAAATATACTTCCCCGAGATTTCCTTCTTACCCTGTTGGCTTAAATACAGGTCTTCCCTGAAGTGTTCTCCATATGTAAAACAATAATTTATATGACATAATAATTATGTTTCCTGCTTGAGTTAACAGTATCACTACCCTTCCTGGCACACAGACTAGAATGTATTCAAATCTTGCTTCTTATGTTTTTGCCTGTATATCCAGCAATTGAGTAAATCCTGTTGCATTTTTTTCCAATACTTTTCACCTCTTCTCTCATTTCCATTGACCTGGCTAGGTTCTTGCTTTGCTTAAAGTTCAGATCATTCCCCATGGTCTGCAATGCAAAACTAAATCCATCCTACTTTTCTAGCCTTATTTCCTGTAGTGGATCCTTCATGAGACTTGTGTACACAGTAAAATGGACCATTTTTACTGTTTCCTGACAGTTGCTAGTTTTGCCCTTCTTTTGGGGTGGAGGGCATATTTACCTTTTAATTCCTACCATTTTTTTCTCTTTACCAAATTCCCATGTCTAACACTTCCTGTTCCTTCCTACACAGTGAATCTCAGAATGATACATAAGCAAAAGTTGCTTTTTTTTATGGCTAAATTCTTAGCCTCAGAGATTTCTATAGCCTTGCATCTGTATCTTTTATGAACCTGCCTTGCATTAAAATAAACTTGCTTAAGTGTCTTATTTCTACTAACTAGTGTCTCTGCTTTTTGGGGTCAGGGAGTCTATTTTCTCTCCGGATCTTGGAACAAAGTCTGTTGTTTTTTGTGAGCTAGTGGGAAAAAATACAACCCCACAAAACACATTTTTTTTTATTTGGGGGGAGCACCTAAAAAAAAAACATTAAATTTTAAAAGTGGTCTTACCATCCATTTATTCCAAGACCATAATTTTATCGTTGAGAAGAATATGCCTCCAAAATTTAAGCGAATTGCCCAATAATCACACCACTCAAGTGATTTGTGGCTTTTGATTTTAGTGCTTTGAGGAGTTTAATCTTCTCATCCATTCTTGTGCCTGGAGTTTAAAATCTTTGGCATTCTCCCAGGACCTTCTTCTCTGCTGGGCATGGGAGGACATCCTAAGTGAGCTGGGGTTGTCCTAAGCCTAGTTGGATGGTAGTACCCAGTCAGAAAGGTGACATCATTTTCTTCATTTAGTTCTAAGAAATTCCCTATATTTTTGGTTCCTTTTTCTTGTAACCAGAGGCTGCCACTTTGTCTCTGTTGCCTGTAGCCGTTGCTCAGATTTTGTAACTGTTAGGAACTTTTTCTGTAATGTCTTTTACAGTTCCCACATGGTGTGATGGTTAACTGGTTTAAAGAAAAATCTCATAATGAGTGTTTGTTTTTATTATTTATCTTTAATTATCCATAAAATCTGAATTCCATCCAGATAAATTTGTCACCACTTTATCTTCATCTTTCCCCAGTACCTACTTCTTAGTTCCCTACCCTCTTTTATAGATTGTAATCTACTGTTCCCCAAAATATATACCTTATTATTTTCATTGAGGAGAATTGGGTCAATAGGACAGTTTTCTTACAGAATTCAAGTTAGCTGTTTTCTCTTACCCACTAGATGGCTCAAGTGCACCACTTTGGCAACCCATATTGACATTTTCCTGCTTTGTCTGCAATTTCTGCTCTGAATACTGCTTGCTTTTAAGTTGTCTAGATGAGTTGTAATGTGGGCCAGTATTCCAGTGCTTGTCATATATGTGAGGGCAGGTTTTCCCCACATTTCTGATAATTTGCAAACATCTGAAAAGTAGCTGATGTGTTCTTCATGTAAAAGGAAAGAGTGTATCACAGTGCTGATTATTTTTTTCTTTTCTCTATCAGGAACTGTTTTGGACTTGAGTTCAGTTGCCAAAAAGCTGTTTGTAGATTCTCTCAAACTGTGTGTAAAGTTAATGACTCATCTTTAACTTCCTGACTCATAGTCATTTTGAGTTTGCAGAATTACTTCAGGAGTTTTTAAGGCACAGTACATTGAGTGTTCATGTGTTTGGCACTGTCCTAGGCAGTGGAGGGAAATATCAGATGAATAATAAGACATGTTTAGTAGGGAACTCACTGCATTAATTTTTTTTCCTTGAGTTTCTGAGGCCAAATAGTAGGTTGAATGAATGGCTTGTAGAGGTTATGTTTGTGATAATCATGTATACAGCATGAAGAGAATTTTGTCTCTTTTTTGACAGTGTCCCTTGTGATATTATATGAAAATAAGAATTCTTAAAACTGTATTCTTGAGAAATATTTCATGCTCTTGGTTAGTGGTTTTGAGTTAAGTAGAAAGGAAATGGAACTAAGATTGGTTGAATAGTTACCATGTGCCAGTTTCTTTTTTGATTCGCCCAATAACTTGGAAGACAAATACAAATATCGCCATTTTTCAGTTGAAGAAACTGAGGAATCAAATGGGTTAATAAGTAAGTTGCCAGGATCAAACAATTAGTAAGTGGAAAGGCAAAATTTGGATCTATATCAGTCCTGCTTCAAAGCCTTTGTTCTTTCAAAGCACCTGTATAGTCTCCTGGGAAGATGGTTGTTGTGCCTCCAAAAAGGGAGCCAAGGCCTCTCTGGAATATCAAGGGTTGCTTTTGTTCTTTTGACCAAGAGAAAACCATTATTACCTGAAATGTCAGAACCATTTTCAATAAATATTTTAATTGCCGAAAACTCCAAATAGTGGGTCGACTGGCTTTGACAATTGATTTTTTAAAGACCTTTGATATTTTTTAAAAAAGTGTTCTTGGCAAACTAGAGCAGTCAATCATACTGTCTCTGTAACAGATAATCTTAGAACAATAGTAAACTCTGTATGAATGGACTTATCCAGAGAAACTACACCTAATGTAATTCTTCAGGCATTGTATATGTGTATATTCAGTACTCATGATAATAACCATGAATTACTTCCATATGGAATTACTTCCTTTATGTCCATCAGTTTGAAAATATAGTATATGATTTAAAGGGAAATGGCAAGTTATTGATATAAAACATACACAAGATATTAATGGTTTTGTAGCTAGATAGCAATTTGTTTCTTTTCTGAAAACTCCATTGTTTGTATTCTCTATTGTTTAAGGGTCCTGTAGCTAAGCTATGTAAGACAGAAAATATAGTCATTATACTCCAAGGCTTTTAAGGAAATAAGTGAAATAAAATAAACCAAATGATAAGAAAGCTTACTTAAAAGGGGTATTTTTCTGGGGTTGTGGTATCATTTTTCTTGGCTCTGTAGTCTTTTGTCTTTTTCACCGTGTTAGTAAACAGTCATTAGGTACATATTCGTCAGTGTTTTCAAAGTTGATATTATACCTTAACAACTATTAAAGCAAAAATAATCATCAGTATTGCTGACATAAATGCATTGATGTCATTTTGTTTTCAGATTTCAGTTAAACGATCCTCACATGATCATGAGTAAACTTATACCTCCCATGTCACCTTATAAACTAACCTACACACAGCCTAGATATACTGAGATTTTTATTCCTTTTTATGTATTACTGGGTTTGACAGTATTATTACCATATTTACAATATGTTATCTTGCATGGAAATTCCAAAGCTTTGCTAACCCTTGGTAACCAAAATAGTGACAAAGAGATTCTTATTCCATTTTTTAAGGGAAATGTAAAATTATCCATGTCTTTATAAAGAATCTTTGGCAAGGGTGTTTTTTGAAGGTATATTGAATTCTTAGCCTGTTTATTATTAAAAGTTATATTATCTGAGTAATAATTTATATGAGTATAAGGAAGGAATTCTGAGTTGTCAAGGAATGAGCATGTTTATGGAGTTAGTCATGGTATGACATTTGGATAACAAGTATATTTGCTGAGTCAACTTTATCTAAATCTTAATTGCATATTGTATTATTTAGTCACTTCCTGATTCAATGAGATACCACAATATGTAGTAATTTAATAGCTGTCATGTTCTACTTCATAGCTTACAGAATGTCCTTGGCGAGTAAAGAAAAGTCTGTAAGAAATTGAAAACAAATAAGATTTTTTTAAGAATACAACTTACCTGGTCTGTTTCCTGTATTTTGACAAGACCTATGAATAAATATTGTTATGTAATAAGATGAGAACCCTATGTATATTTAAATATTTAACTCACTATAACTTACTGTTATTTGAAAATGAAGCAGGCTTTTAAAAAATTAATTTATATGAATGTATTCCCTATGGTTTGTACATGTCATTGGTTTGCTGTTTTGACTTTTTGCCTGTGGTCCATAAAAGTTAAGTTTTATTGCGATCCATTATGCACTCATTTGTGTGTATGTGTGAAAATAAAAGTTTCACAGGTACTTGTTAACACATTAAAAAATTCTAATTCACTAAACTGACTTCATAATCCATTACAAATGGTTTGGCACTCATAGTTTGGAAAAACTGCCATGTAGGATTGAAAAGTAAATTGTTTACCCTAAGTATTAGCAACTGATTATTCTGAAGCTGCTAGGATATTTGTAAAGCTTTTTATTACATTAATAGATGTAATAGCTCACTTCAAAAGAGTACCTTTCTTTCTTGAATCCTCTGCTGCATAACCACCAGATGTTATTTTGCTTTTGTTTTATGGACTTGAATGATTAGAAGCTGTTAGACCAACCATCTGAGGTACCAAGCCCACAAAAGCAAGTTTAATATTGTTGAGCTCCCTTGATTATTTGTGCACCTTTACAATTAAGACATTTTAGTTAATAGAAAAGAAATTTCACATTTATTGTTTAAAGGGATGTCATTAACCAGGATAATGCATCAACCCTTGGTAATGAAACCATTCTAAATGTAAAAAAATCTGTATTGTAGACAAATGTAATTCTGTTAATTATAAGTATCCATGATTATTACCATGTTTGGGAACATTAATAACTCAGTCACATCTTTTAAGTTTAATTGCTTTACATGTTTTATCTTTGCATAACCAGGAAACTTGACATTTCTTGATTGACATAAAAATTTTATATTTAGATATATAGGTGACTTCTAGTACAATATAAAATACAGTAAGTGTCATGAGAAGTATAGATAAAATTCAGATGAAAAGTATCATTTCCTGGCCTTATTATGATGAGTTATATTTGAATACTTGGAAATGGTGGAGAAGGGCATTTCACAGAAGGAAATAGAGACATAAAGGCAAAAAATTCTGATATGCTCAAGAAATAAAATGTGTCCACTTGGATGGGCTTTATTCTAGAGGCAGTTGAAAGCAGAGGAGAGAATTAATGTCTCTTGCAATACCTGTTTGCTACAGGATATAGGTTGGATTTGAATGGGGTGAAATTAAGCAGAGATTAAAAATTCATTGAAATAGTTTAGAGAAGGAATGAGATTGAGGAGGATAGTATCTATGGAACAAGGTATCAGAGTGAAGTCGACGTGATTTGACAACAGACTACATTAATTCATTCATAAATATTTGATATCTGCTCTGCAATTCTGGGAACACAACAGTGAATAAAACACATACTCTTTGCCCCTACAGAGTTTTTAGTCCAGTAGGAAACTCAGATATTTACAATTCAGGATAATGCATATCCTTCTGTAGAGGAAGGGCAGTGTATCCTAGGAGTGAATGTACTGACCAAACTTGAAGCCTGACAAATGAGTAGGTCTTGACTAGGGAAAGTGAGTGAGGAGAAGTAGTTGCAGGTAACAAGAAACTCTTATGTCAGTGCAACTGAGAGAGATGGTGGTGCACTGTGGAACTGAATTCCTCATTCATTGTGGCTATGTCTGGGATTGGAGAGGAGGCCAGGGCCAGATCATCGAAAGCCCTGACAACCCTAATGGAAGCTTTGGGCTTTATCCTGTGAGCAAAAGGAAGCCATGTTATGATTTTAAACAAGGGAGGTTCAGGGTCAAATCTGCATGTTAGAAGGATTTTTTCATTAAGGGTGTTTTAGTTGTAAGTAAAAAACTTAGGCAAAAGACAAAAGTGATCCAGAAAAGTTCAGTATATGCAACGTAGTTACTGCAGTTGGACCTCACAAAGGTCTGGAGCCAAAAATCATTACTGGTTAGTATCAGGTGCTCTTGCCTCCCTCTCCCTCACCACAAGGTGTCTTGTCTCTAGCTTCTGCTTCATTTTTCATTGTATACTGACTTCGCTGCTTCTCTAACTACAAAGTAACACATAGCCTCTTAGTTTTTCTCTTAATTCCAGATCCTTCGGAAAGAATCTAATGGGCCCATTAAAGTCAGTTGTCTCCCCTTGATCTAATCAGCTATGGCCAGGCAAGCCTATAGAATAAGATAAGTGCTTCAAAACCTTCCTCACTCATAAGGGGTTGTAGTAAGTTAAGGGGTGTAGTAAGTTGTGGGCTGGGCAGATTTCTCAGAATGAACCAACCTCAGAAGACCACTCTGGCCCCAGTAGGGCAGGAGAACTAGAGGCCCCCTTTTGGACAATATAGTAATCTAGGCAGTAGAAAATACTGGCCTGGATTAGAGTGGTGAATAGGAAGAGAATTAATTTTTGATAGATTAAAGATTGAATCTCCAGGACTGGATGTTAAGTTGGATATGGGAGGATAAAGAATCAAGGATAATGTCTATGTTTCTGGCTTGGATAACTGAGTGGATGATGGTAGCAATCCCTGAGCTAGAAGAACATAGGAGAAGCAGATTCGGTGGGAAATTCATTTTTGCACATGCAGAGTTTGAGGTAGCTTTAAGACATCTTAATGGAGATATCTAATCATTGAACGTATGCCCCTTAGAGCAGAGAAAAATTTGCTCAGTCATAGATAAATGCTTGAAAGCTAGTTTTAAGTGTTAACTGAAGTCATGAGAGTAGATGAGATTGCCTGGGTGGCTATAGTATAATGAGAGCCCTGAAGAGAATCATATTTGAGGACTGGCAGAGGGTGGGGGTGGGAATGAGCCTATAAGGGTAAACAGAAGCAACAGAAGGTAGGAGAATTCAGGAGTATGCAGCATTTTTTAGGAACACAAGGAAACGGTGTTTCAGACAGGAGAATGTGATGAACAGTGCCAGATGCTCATGACCAGCATAGAAAGAATAAAGTTCTGTTGGTTTCAGAGCCAGGAGCTTGTTGATGACCTTGGTGAATGAGTTTAATGGAGGTAGTGAAAATGCAAGGAGGGTTGAGGACTCTATGGGACTGAAGAAATCAAAATAGCAAATATAGTTCTTGAAGAATTGAATTTGACAGTGAAATAGGGTTTTTAGGTGTGTGTATTTTTGAAATATCAAGGTCTTAATCGTATTTGAGTGCTAGGAGAAAGGGTAATAATCGAGCAAGATCAGGAGAGTTATTCAGAGCACTGTTAATCATAATATTGAAGAATAAGTATGTGGGCACCGATTTAGCAAAAGAAAGTTAAGGTATTAACTTACGTTTTTTTTCTACGAAGGGATAGATATTAAGTAAAGTAGCATTGAAAGATTTAGAAGCGGGGGGACTATTTGAAGTAGATACTGTAGAAGTATCCTTACTTAGAGAAGATAGCTGAGTAGGGAAATCTAGTATTTTCTGCCTAGCTTAGATTGTAGGCCTTTAAATTAAAAGCAGTACTAGTTTGCACCATTGACTGAGTTAGTTATTCAGCAGCCTAGGTATAGGCTCAGAAGGAGAAGACACTGGTTTGGTCCATACTATGCTTTTTTCAGGTTAGTGCATCAGGAGAGAGCAGAGCAAGGATATTGGCTTAGTGGTGGTCTAGTTAATTAATGGACCATAAAATATAAGCTGAGAAAGGAAAGAAGTAAAAAAACATGAGAGGGCTAATGGGAAGGTAAAGTTGTTAAAGGCCTGGGCGGTCCTTATGTACAGAGAATAAGTGAAAATAACTCAGTGTGAGAAACTTAGATGAAAGTGACACTAAAGAACAATGGATCTGTAGTTCCTGGGCTACAAACGAAATTGAGAGATTATAAATGAAACCATGAATTTACCTTCAAGGAAGGAAAATATATAGAGTGATAAGGTCTTCTTAGGTACGATGCCTATTTAGGAGTGGAAAGTAGGAAGAAAAGTTACTTGCACAGTTTAAGCAATTTGCAGAGAAATTGAAGAGAGATTAAAGAGAAGTTGACTTAGCAGGTTACTGGATTGGGAAACTCCTAAGTGGCTTTCCAGAGGGTTCAAGAGATAGTGGAGCGTGAAAGGCAACTGTATAATTTGAAGAATAGCTGTGACTTGTTTGCAGTGTGTTTATTACTGATGAATAACATATATGTGATTTTTATCTTCTTAATCTACTAAAATTTAAAAAAGATAACTTTGATTAGCTTCTTCATAAAAATTTATTAGCCATGTTCTGGCTCTCTGAAATGAAGTACACTAGTCATTTAATATCTTAATGCCTCAGGAGTATCATAATTATTGATTGTTACTCAGGGCTGTAATACTGCTGGGTAGTTTAGAGCCCTGTCAGGATCGTTTGTTCTTGTACTTAGTGGTCCAGCATGCTGTTTTTTTCAAGGCCTTCTTCCTCTATGCCATATAGTCATTTGACATTATTATTCAAGGATCTTTTTCCTTCAAAGCACTTCACTGTGTTACTGTTTAAAATTATTAGAGGGCTCTTTAGGAAAAAATAAACACACTTATTTGTCACTGTTGACATTTGTGAATCAGAAAATCCAAATCAGAAATAAAAAACAAGCCGTTTTATCACTTCTTCCATTTGGCATGTTGGACACCTATATTATGTTTAAGTTATCTTCTAAGTTATTTGGTGAGCTTTTTCCATATGTGGGTTATTAAACTACTCCAGCAAGTCATAAAACTTTTTGGGGGGTTATGAGCGGGGAGAGGACTAAAGGAGGAACACTTAATATCTACTATCTGTGTTTTTAGTCTCTGGCCTTTGTAGCTGTGAATGTGTTGGTAGCTAAAAAAAAATACACATTATTTACGGCACAAGCTTTAGTTCTTACCCAGTGAAGGGCAGCTTGAAGATGAGATAGAGCTTAAAATTGAGGCTGTTTCTGAATGATTGATGATAAATTTGTAACTGGACAATTAAACCTTTCTACTAATCTTGCAAGTCTTCAATTTAGATTTGTTATATCTTGTTATCACAATCAAATGGAAATGCTTTTTTTCTCCCCATCTTGCTGAGCTCTCAGATTATGAAACATGGTATAACTTACTCTGAAATTCAGTGATTATTTTTATTCTGCTGGGAGCAGGCACATTTAATTACAGAAAGCTGTGTATCTGGAATCATTTTCTCCTAACACCTAGCACTTTAAAAAAATTCTGATTATAATTACATTGCTGACATGATAAACCAGTGGTTTATATGTGTTATTAACTAATATGAATAAAATTCTTTGTAAAATTCATCTGGGACACTTCTCATTTGCTATTACTAATTTGTGGTTTTAGGAAGTGTCTGGTGGTGGTTGAATGTGATCAACATTTCTTCTCATGTGA
This sequence comes from Manis pentadactyla, assembly GCF_030020395.1. Classification (NCBI taxonomy): domain Eukaryota; kingdom Metazoa; phylum Chordata; class Mammalia; order Pholidota; family Manidae; genus Manis; species Manis pentadactyla. The sequence goes on from NC_080026.1 coordinate 58,209,598, forward strand.
ACCTGAGACTCACAGGACTTAACAGTAATTATTATTATTAGAAAACATTAGGCATTTGAATTTTTCTCATGTAATGAGATATTTTATATGATCTTTTTTTTTATTTTGGATAGCAGAACAGGAAACCCAGGGCCACATTGTACAAAGGTGCCCTTAAAACTAGGTATTTTTTTCTTGCATAAGAACTCATGAAGATTTTATAGGAATTTACAAGTATGAATTTTTCTTTGCTTTAAAATGAGTATCTTTTGAGTACCTTGGGAAATAGTATATTCTTACAAACTAGGTTACCCATTTCTAATGAACTGAATGTCATTGAAAAATTTTGCATTGTACTTTAGCACCAGCATTAATCCAGATATAGTTCAGCAGCTCAGACCCAGCTTTGTAATATTTTGAGATTTTTGCCATTTTGAATATTAAGTAATTTTAGAATCTTGGATACCGACCACTTGAAATGTTAATGATAATGGCATGCCCACATTGGGTTCCAAATTTAAGGTTTGTTTATTATTTAAAAAGTAGCCAGAAGCATGTTATTGTATTGCTGAGGACACTGCTATAAAGTCCTGAGATCTTTAATAAATAACTTGAATGTCTGAAATCTTGGAGACTAGTTCTAAGGTTAGTGATTTCATATGGCTGCCACTATTTTTGTTAAAGGTACCCTTCTCAAAATACAGAAATTATGAAAGGATACCTCTTTTAGCATCATTACATGGTTAGAATGTAATAAACCTATTCAAGTAAGTTCAATTAAGAATTAAACCTATTTCAGGAATAGATCTTACAAAACCCAGTTGCAGAAGTACAAACCAAGACTTCCTTCCCCCACCCCTTTTGTGCTAGGGGCTAGATTATGGAAAATATGAGAAATATGTAGGTGTAGAAAGTAGAATTGGTGGTGGCCCAAGCACCAGGGTTATCTCTTGGCTGGAATTATTTCTGCATTCATGGGTCACAAAAGAAAAATGCTAATTATGCTTATGCTTAAAGGATTTGCCCTTTAGTTTTTACAAAGGACCTGTGGAAGTAGATCCTAACCTCTACTTTATGAAAGAATAATTTCATAAAAGTAGGAAAAGGAAGAGTCTCAAAACTTAGAGGGACATTATTTCAGCCTTTAGGCTCATTGAAGCTCTTACTTTAATAAAAGTCTGAGTTTGATGAATTCTTATAAGATTCTAACTCTTCCTAATGCAAACTTCATTATTTTAATATTTATAATAGTGACATTTTGTCTTATACTTGTTTAATTTTTAAACATCCAGCTATGTATGTCTTGCAGATAAATAAAATGAGAGAAATGACAATTAAAATGGTACAGACAATTCTGCCCATCTTGGTGAACTTAAACCCTTGGAGATAGGAATCTGTTTTCTTACTTATTAGTTTCTTTGTGTCTCCCACAGGGAAGCATCTCATGTTTAGTGTGACCCTAAATGTTTTTGTGTGTTATAAATTTTCAGGGGTTGTTTTGAGAGTGCCAGTTTTACGGGTTGTTTAGATGAATGGAATCTTGTTCACACTGGAGTTAAGAGTCTAAACACAGTATGTAAAGCTGAAGTCAGAATCGCTCTTGAAAGTTCCTTAACTCATGAAAGACAATATAAAATCTTTTTGTACACACACACACATACTTCTGAACATTAATTATTATATTTAAATTGGAGAATCATTAAGCCAAAGGGCAAAAGAAAAGTATGCAGGTGTCTGTATGTTCATGCCATTTGACTTTGAAGATGGTGTATAAGTAGAGAATTTTGTTTTTCTTCCTGCCTGTTAGCTTTACTTCATTTTGTTTTAATAATTAGGTTCTTAATTCTCAAAACTTATTAGTGGTTTATTTTTGAGGATTATAGGAGCTTGTTGAGTTTTACCTTTCTGTAAGATAGCTTCTGGAGTTAGTTGGTTAAATTCTAAGTGTAACATAAAATCGAGCTGAAATGACCAGGCAAGGAGGCAACAAAGGAGCCAAAACTTTAATAGGGTGCAATCCTGGGCGATGTTCACCAGTCTGGTTAGTCACAGGCAGGAGGAGTTGCACCCCGCAGGGCAGGCAGTCAGTTTATATAGAAGTTAGGGGGAGGGAGAGCATAGGTCTACAGTGGCGCAAGGATTGGCTAGCCTAAGGCACGTGTCATTGGCCTTTACAGTAGACAAAGGACTAGAAAGTTACTACTCCTTTTCCAGGTTGGGAGGGAGCAGCAGCCAGGGATTTTGGCACATCATCAGGCCAGAATCTGTTGGTCTCTTTCCCTCACTAGGCAGGGCTTGGGGGCTTTGCTGCCCCCTTTCCTTATCTGGTGAGGGCTGAGCTCGTCTGACATGTTCACCTCTCCATCCGGTGCCACCAGCCTTACATTCCAGCCTTTTGGTTATAATGGGCGCTGACTCAATCTAGCTACTTCTGGCTGAGGAGGGGCAGTGTGGGCAGGGTTAAGGCTGGTGGGAGGCCGGAGGAGGCTTGGAGGGAAGGGGCGAGTACTGATGTACCAGCATCATCTTGTGCACCTCTACCGACCAACCTCTCCATCAGTGGCCGGAGGTTCCAGCAGATATGTTGTCCTTGTCTTTGAGGACAGACATGATTATCCAGGCTTTGCCCCATACAGTACTGTTGTCTAGATGATGAGAGACAGACCGAGGCTCGTTCATAGCAGGCAGCCTGGAGGAAGGAATGGAAAGATGAGAATTGGGCAGCACAAGGGGGTATCTTTCCTTGGGGATTTGGTGGAGGGTCTGGTACCCAGCAGATGGTCTTGCCAACTCCTCCTCGGCAGCCAGTTTGGAAATATCTTAACATTATAGTGGCCCAATACAATTGATCTTGCTGCTGACAAGGTATCTTTTGAAAGTAGCATGTCCAGGGGACCAATTGGTGTAGTTGGAGCATACCCAATATGACGCACTGGTTACAGACCCAGTTTGCAAGAGCCAGATGAGTCGTTGTGGCCAGCACCAGTGCAAATAAGATGCAAATGGAGGGGCCCTGTCTCTCTAGACCTCCACCTGTCATGACTGGGCACTCGTTTGAGCACGGAGATGTGGTACCACGGGGAGTGTCCCAATAGCTTGGCATCCATAGGAGTGGTAAGGATCACCATGTATGGTCCCATCCACCATGGTTGGAGGGACTGAGGTTGGAGTCCTTTAAGAAGGACATCTCCCAGCTGTAGAACTTCTGTGATTCCTGGATCCAAGGGGGAAGTAGGTTGAGGCAGGAACTGGTCTGCGTGTACCCTGAGGAGATGTCTTAGGAGGGAGAAGTAAGGTAGGTAGGAGGCTAGAGGAGGTGGAGTTGTAGGCAGGCCTGTGTTTAGAAGGAAGGGTCTACCATACATTAACTCAAAGGCACTTAGTCTGGTGAGTCCCCTAGGGGCTGCTCGCAATCGGGTGAGAGCAACTGGGAGTAGGTCTGGCCAAGAGGTCTTTACCTCTAAGGAGAGTTCGGTAAGTTGATCCTGGCCAAGAGGTCTTTACCTCTAAGGAGAGTTCGGTAAGTTGATCCTTGAGAAGGCCATTGGCCCTTTCCACCTTACCCAGCAATTGAGGGTGATAGGGTATGTGTAGTTTCCAGGAGATATTTAGAGAGTCAGCCACCAGTTATGTGAGCTTTGAGAAGAAAGCTGGTCCGTTGTCCGACTGGAGCAATGTCGGAAGGCCAAAACGAGGGATGATGTGTTCCACCAACGTCTTTGCCACCACCGATGCAGTCTCTGGGCAGGTAGGAAAGGCCTAGATCCAACCTGAAAATGTATCAACCATGACCAGTAAATATCTGAGCTTTTTGTGTCTAAGCATGTGGGTAAAGTTAATCTGCCAATCCTGTCCAGGTAGCACTCCCCGCAGCTGGTGGAGGGCCACATGGCGTTTGAGGACTCCTTGAGAAGAAACATGATGACAGGTGGTGCAAGTCATATGTACCTGGTTAATGGTCTTTCAGAGTCCAGGGGAGAGAAACCTGTACATAGCCTCTGGACCAATATGGAGGAATTGGTGAACTGTAGATTTGATTTCCCTGGCCTGGGCCTGGGGAAGGGCTAGCCTGTCCTTAAGATGTATCCATCCCTGTTGTCCAGCCATTCCACCCTGGTCTAAAAGTTGTTGTTTTTCCTCTTTGGAATAAGGAGTTATAGAGGGGAAGATAAACAATACTGGGGAATAATCAGGACCCAAGGTCATTTGTCGGGCAGCAGCATCGGCTAGAGCATTCCCTTTAGTGACCGGCTCAGTACCTGTCTGGTGTCCCTGGCAATGAACAACAGCCACCTCCTTGGGTTCCTGTAAGGCCTGGAGTAGGTGATGAATTGTTTTACCATTTACAATTGGGGTCCCTCGCATAGTGAGGAATCCCCTTTCCTTCCAGATCGCTGCATGGCTGTGTGCGATTAGGAAAGCATACTTTGAGTAGGTGTAAATGGTTACCCTAAGACCCGCCGCCAACTGTAAGGCTCAGGTGAGGGCTACTAGTTCTGCCTTTTGGAGGAGGTCCCCATCGGGAGGGGAGCCACCTCCACTATTTCTGAGGAGGAGGAAACTACCACATAGGCTACTCGCCTGCACCCATTTGAATCCCTGACTGAGCTTCCATCCACGAACAGAGTTAAGTCCGGGTCAGTGAGGGGCGTGTCCTGGAGACCCTCACACAGGAGTCAAAGGGTTTCCACCAGTGCTGTGCAGGAGTGGCTGGGCATGGCAGACGAACCAGTGGAAAGAAGGAGGGTGGTTGGATGTAATGGTGGTGACACCTGTAAAGTTAACAGGGTGTTCAATAAATAGGTGAAATTCCTGCACTCGTGATGGGCTGAGAGAGGCCAAGGATTTGTGGCCCAGAAGGTCCTGTAGATGATGAGAAGAGTATACAGTTATCACCTGTAGGAGGGTTAGTTTCAGAGCTTCTTTGGTGAGGCACGCTGCTGCTGCCAGGGCTCTAAGGCAGGGTTGCCACCCCTTAGCGGTGGGATCCAGTTGTTTTGACAGGATCAGTGTCCAGGTCCTACTGGCTGGACCAGCACCGCAGTTGCTATTCCTGTCTTTTCTGTAGTATATGAGAGAAAAGGTTTGTTAGGATTAGGCAGCATAAGCAGGGTTGAGGAGAGGAGGGCATTTTGCAGTTCTTCAAAAGCTTGGGCCACTGCTGTAGGAGAGGTGAGTGGCCCAGAGGGCATTTCTTTGACAGCAGCATACAGAGGCTTAGCTATAAGGCAAAGTTAGGGAGCCAGTGTTGGAAAAACCCCACCAGTCCAAGAAACGACAAGATCTCAGCTCCTGAGGTGGGTGGTAGAAGAGCTCTAATGGAGGCTGTCCGGTTCACCGTGAGTGCCCTGGAAGAAGGAGTTAGGGCCACTCCAAGGTATGTAACTTGTGGGGTGGATAACTGAGCTTTTGATGGAGAGGCTCTATATCCCCGCTGAGCCAGGAAGTTTAGGAGGGAAGCTGTGTCTTGAGCAGAGGCCTCTTTTGTGGGGCTACATAGGAGGAGGTCATCGACATACTGGAGGAGAGTCCTCACTTCTGTGTCATGATGGGACAGATCTTCCATCCGTGCCTTTCTGAAAAGGTGAGGACTGTCTGGGAAGCCTTGAGGTAGGACCGTCCAAGTTAGTTGTCCAGTTCAGTGGGTGTCTGGGTCCTCCCAGGTAAAGGGAAACAATAACTGGGAATTGGAGTGTAGAGGGATGGTGAAGAATGCATCCTTAAGGTCTAAAACTGTAAAGCAGGAGGTGTCTGGGGGAACCTGAGACAAGACAGTGTAACCATTAGGGAAGACTGGGTGAAGAGGGACTACAGCCTCATTGATTATCTGCAGGTCTTGAACGAGCTGGTAGGCCTCTGATGGCTTCTTGACTGGAAGGATGGGAGTGTTACGGGGAGAATTAGTCAGTACCAGAAGCCCTTGGGAAAGAAGATGGGTAATGATAGGTTGGATACCTTTGTGATAGGCTTGGGAAATAGGAAATTGGGGCCTAGAAGGAAAGGAGGACGGGTCCTTGAAGCGGATGAGGACCAGAGCATAATGGCTCACCACTACAGGAGTAGAGGTGTCCCAGACCATCAGGTTAACATCTGTTGATGGTACAGGAGAGTCCACAGAGGCCTCAGGGTCACAACTTTTACTGGCTAGAGCGATGAGTGAACTCAGTTGGGGATGATTAAGCGGCAGGGAGATGGAGGCACCAAGCTTGGATAGGAGATCCCTCTCTAACAAAGGGATGGAACAGGACGGGATGACTAGACATGAGTGGGTAAGAGGATAGCCCTCAAATGTGCAGGCTACCGGACCTGTCTCCAGAGGCTTAGAGGGGATTCCTGTGACACCCACAACCGAGACCTGGGAAGGATGTAAACACCCATGAAAGGAAGGTAAAACAGAGTAGGTAGCCCCCATGTCCACCAAAAAGGAGATGGACTTACCCGCTACCCACAGCGTGGCCCTGGGCTCAGCAAGGGTGAGAGGAGTGTTGGAGTCCAGGCAGCTTCAGTCTTCGAGTAAGCCCAGCAGGTCTGGAGGGGAGTCCCTCAGGGGGGCCTGTCTCTCGCAAGACTGTTGCAGGGGGATGACCTTCTCCAGCCGGTCACTCTACCTTCCAATGACCTTTCACTGCAAACCGAGCAGGGTTTAGTCAGCTTTTTGGTCGGGTTGGGGCATCTCTTTGCCCAGTGGCCTTCCTGGCCGCACTGGAAGCAAGATCCCAGAGGCTCATGAGCTCTGGACCGGTCTTTGGTGTGATGAGACCCCTGTTCTGCCAGTCGTAGGGCTGCCGCAAAGGCTCGGGTCTGGGATGCTATCCTCCTCTCATGTTCTTCATCACGCTTATTAAAGACTTTAAAGGCCATGGTTACCAGGTCACGGAGTGGAGTCTGGGGCCCCTCCTCTGCCTTTTTTAACTTATGTCTTTTGGGTGGGGCTGACTGGGTAATAAAATGAGTAGCTAACACCGTTGGCCCCAACAATGAGTTGGGGTGGGGCGGGTGTTTATGGAGAGAGCTTTGGTGAGCTGGTTAAGGAAACAGGCTGGGTTCTCATCAGGTCTCTGAGTAATCTCTCTCAGCTTATCATAATTAATGGCCTTTTGAGCCGTCTTCTTCATACCTGCCAGTAAATACTGGAGCATTCGGTCCCGCTGAGTTCCCCCCGTCTTTGGTATTATAGTCCCATTGGGGGTCCGTGAAAGGAACCACCTCAGTCCCAATTGGCTTGGCCTGATCTGTGTTAATGTGCCTTGTTTCCACAATGTCAGGTGGCAGAGGTAACATGGTCATATTCTTCAGAGGTAAGAGTAGAGGTTAGGATAACATGTATATCATGCTAGGTAAGTTCGTAGGCCCGAGTTAGGTAGTCAAACTCTTTGGTATAAACTGTGGGGTTAGAGGAAAAAGAGCCCAGGCATTTTCAATCTGGGAAAAGTCTCCTAGGGAAAAAGGGGCATGAACCTGGACAACCCCTTCTGCACCTGCAACCTCTCAGAGAGGGGCTACTAGTTGGGCCTTTGTTTGGGGTGACTGCTGGGCCTTGGATCTGGTGATCGGAGGGCTAGACCAACTGGGCACTAAGGGTGGCATGGGCACATAAGATGGTGGCAGGGTGGGAACAGGAAGTGAAGGACAAGATGGTGGCGACGCTGGAAGAGGAGGATACAAACGGGGAATGGCATGTGTGGGGAGGGGTGTAGGATCGGGAGAGAAAGGAGGCGGGTCTGTGCTGGGAGGAGTCTTGTCCGTGGCTTCTGGAACTGGAGTGCAGGAGGAGCTTGTTCCAGTGGGGAAAGAGGGTGGTGAAGGTGGAAGGAGAGGGGTAGGGGGTGGCATGGACACCGGAAGAGGAGAGGAGCAGAAAGACAGTGTGGCTGAGAACGAAGGACCTAAAGATGTCCGCGACACATGTGAGGACAAAGGACTTAAAGATAGCAGCGACACATGTGAGGATAAGGGACCTAAAGATGGTGATGCATGTGAGGACAAAGGACCTAAAGATGGCGACGCATGTGAGGACAAGGGACCTAAAGATGGCGGTGATGCAGGTGAGGATAAAGAACCTAAAGATGGCAGCGACGTGAGGGGAAGGGATTGCAGGCTGAGGGAGGCAGGCAACCGAAGTCCTCTGGTGGATCTGAAAAGGATGAAGGACTTGGCAGAGTAAGAGGCTGATAATCCTTAACTGGAGATCAGGCCAGGAGAACCTGGGTCATTGAACACTTAATGTAAAGGTCTGGGCAGGAGCGCAATGTCCAAAAGGCCTGGACATATGGGTGTTCAGACCACTTCCCAGTTTGGTGACAGAAGTTAGGTCGGCGAGGAGGCTAAAATCAAAAGTTCCCTCCGGGGGCCAGTGAGATTAATTGTCCAGAGGATACTGGGGCCCAGTCTGAGAAGAGAGTCAGACCAGTTTCCATTTACAGATCTCCTCCACTATATCTAGGGCCACCAGATTAGATATGAGACACTGCAGATGGGTCTGAGCCTTCAATTTAGAGGACTGGTGCCCCGTGTCTGTTACCCGTTTCCCAGAGCCCCTAAACTGGCGAGCCCAGCATCCCAAACTCACTCAGGTTAGGAGGAGACAGGGAAGTATCATACTCTTCCCCGGAGATCTGGGAGCCCGTATGAGGATGTCTCCTCTGTCTTGGGACCAGGACAGGCTTAATGTCTGGAGAACCTGGACGTAGCTACGATTTCGAAGTTAACCAAACCAGGTGGAGACCGGACTGGGACAACAGACCAGGGTAAAGGAGGGACTCACCGAATCGCCGTCCTAGGTACTGAGGGTAGGCGGAGGTCCCGGATCAGGAAAGGAGGGGTGGGAGCTACCACTGGCCGGCTGGAGCCCTGCACCTTATCTCCTTCCCGGGTTTCAGCACCAGCTGTAAGGTAAAATCAAGCTGAAATGACCAGGTGAGGAGGCAACAAAGGAGCCAAAAGTTTAATAGGGCACAATCCCAGGCAATGTTTGCCTGTCTGGTTAGTCACAGGCCGGAGGAGTCGCGCCCTGCAGGGCAGGCAGTGAGTTTATAAAGAAGTTAGAGGGAGGGACACCATAGGTCTACTGTGGCACAAGGATTGGCTAGCCTGAGGCACGTGTCATTGGCCTTTACAGTAGACAAAGGACTAGAAAGTTACTACTCCTTTTCCAGGTTGGGAGGGGGCAGCAGCCGGGGATTTTGGCACGTCATCGGCTGGAATCTGTTGGTTTCTTTCCCTTACTAGGCCGGGGTTGGGGGCTTTGCTGCCCCCTTTCCTTGTTTGGTGAGGGCTGAGCTCATCTGACGTGTTCACCCCTCCCTCCAGTGCCTCCAGCCTTACACTAAGGTTAGCCATTAAATAGATTTATGATACAACCTTGTTATATTATAGTTTTCATTATTTTCCTTTTCCATTGGTATTTCAATAATGTCACTTTTGAGAAGTCTTGCCTCTCATCTCTCTTAAAGTGAGCTGTCATTTTAAAGGTTAAAAAATATAAAGGACTGAGAAAATCAGCCCAGAGAAGTTTCTTAGCGTGGATGGATTCTGCAGCATGTCATTCTGCTGCCTTGTTCATGACTGATTAGCCCAGGGCAGGCCTATGACCCAAGGCTAGTAGTCTATGAAGTGGCCTAGTATAAAAACTGAAAATATAGCAATAATGGATTATACTAACCATCCACATATCTCTTTTTCTTCTATAAATTACTCCTTGAGAGGAGCAGCAGGATGAGTAAAAACAGATAGGCTACAAATCACCCCAGTGACTTATTGCCAGAATTACCTGATAATTAGAGCTGTCTTGAATTCTGACCTTTTTTACATTGACTCAGTTATTTTCTGTTGTCTGTGATGCCTGGCTATATGGCTGCACTGCACTCATTATTTTTTCCTTAAGTATTTTTTCAATAACTATTTAATTTGTCTCCACATTCAGTCTTGCCACTCCATACATTTTATCAGTGGGCCAGCCTGATAGCAGTTGAGTCTTGTTCCTTGTATAAGCATCAAAGAAATAAACCTTGAGTGAAAAAAACCTAATTCAATCATGTTTTTTCCTAATGTTTCCTAATGAAAGAAAACACTGGTGGAGATAAAAGAACAACTTATTAAGTAACTTGTGACTTTAAAAAGATTAATGTTCTTATTTAACTTTTTTAGTAATTATTAATTTATAAATACAAAGAACTGACATGTTTTGGAAATCTGAAGATGTAGGAGACAGTTTTTGCTCTCAAAAAGACCACGGTCTGGGACTAAAATCTGCATATTTAAATATACAGCAGTGTAGTTTAAATGAGTTTTCTTTTTACTCACCTATTCTCACCTTTCCCCTCTATACTGGACCCTTTCTAATAGTAGGTAAATATGTTCAGATTGTCTCTATGTTATGTATGCTATGCTGTGTTACCTATGGTACATAACATATATAATATAATCATTCTCCCAGGACCATTTACCTTTCTTGATTAATTTTCTCTTTTGTTTTCTTTGTTAAACTTTTCCAAAGAAGTAGAAAATGCCCACTTAACTGCTTTCTAAAATCATATCCTATTCACACCTCAGCTCATTCCAGTCTAGCATCTCCTATCACTCTACTCAAATGGCTTATTTGATATTTCTGTACATTCAACACTATTGGACACTCTGTTCTTTAAAACACTCTTCCTTTAGCTTCTCCATTGTGATATTTTCTGTCTATATATGGCTGTATCTTCGCTGACTTTGTGGCTTATCTTCTCTAATTGCACATTAAGTATGGGTGTCCACAAAGCTGAATCTTAGGGCTCTCTTTCCTTACTACTACACTCCTCTTGAGTAATATCATTCTCCCTCATTGTTTTAATAACATTGACAACTCTTAAATTTGTATTTTTTGCCCAGACTTCTCCTTTGAGGTCCCATTTTCTGTCTAGCTTCCAACTTTGATATTTCCATTTGGATGTCTCTCAAAGATACCTCAGACTCAATGTATTTATTACTACTTTTCTTCCATATACAATTCACCACCAATATTTGTTTTATTTTGGACTTCTAGTTATAAAATAAGAAGAATGTAATGTACAAAATACATACTAACATAGTCAATAATATTGTAATTTCATATGATGACACATGGTAACAACTTATCCTGGGGGTCATTTTGTAATGTATAAAAATACTGAGTCATTAGGATGTACACCTGCATCTAATATATTGTATGTCAATTACACTTCAATAAAAAGAAATTGAGAATTAAAAATGTATATACTTGTTGGTCTAAGTTCTAGGCAAAGATTTCTTAAACCAAAAGCAATTTCCATGGAGGAAAACACTGATAACTTGGACTTTATCAAAATAAAAAATTTTTACTCTATAAAAAATATTGTTAAGAGCATGAAAAGACAAGACACAGACTGGGAGAAAATATTTGCAAATTATATGTTTGACAAGGGACATGTAATCCAAAATATATAAAGAACTCTGTAAACTTAACAGTAGGAAATCAGACAGTCCAAATATGAAATTGGCAAAACAGTTAAACACACACTTCACCAAAGAGCATTACAGATAAGCACACGAAAGATGTTCAACATCACTAGCCATTAGAGAAATACAATTTAAAGCCATGATGAGATACTACACATCTACTAGAATGGTGAAAATAAAAAATACTGGCTTATACAATATTCATAAGGATGTGGAGGAACTGGATCTTTCATTCATTGCTGGTGGGAATGCAGAATGGTAACAGCCACTCTATGAAAAAGGTTACCAGTTTCTCATAAAGCCAAACATGCAATTGCCATATCTTCTTTATACTTAAAGAAATGAACTCTTGTTTTCATACAAAAACCTATACCCAAAACTTCACAGCTTTATTCATAACAGCCAAAAGGTGACTGGATAACAAACTGCTGTACATTCACACAGTGGAATAATAATCATCAAGAAAAAGAATTAGTTATTGATATATCAACAACTTGGAGGACCTCAAGGATTGTGCTGGGAAAAGCCAGTCTCAAAATATTACATATTGTGTGACTCCATTTATATAACATTTTTTAAAAGGAAACAAACAAACAAACTACAGTGATAGAAACAGATCATAGTTGCCAGGGGTAGAGTTAGCTGAAGGGCATGATTATGTAAGTGTGGGTAAAATTGTAACATTTCCAGAGTATCTTGCCTGGCTTTGGTACACCTACATATTAACAGGCATTTAGAGGTGGAAAGAAGTATGGCTTTAGTGCATTTGTATCTTTCCTTAGGGGTGGAGAAGGTCATCTCCATATCAGTGGGTAATTACCTGGGCAACAGAGGGCTCATCTGTACCTCAGAGGTGAAGGGGAGGGCTGGTTTTGCTGCTGCTTGAGCAGAAGAGAGAGAGAGGCTGGACTGCAGTTTTGTAAGCAATAAACCTATTTTAAACTTTTTTTTCTCCCTTTGACTGATTTCGGTTTTTAGAGGTATTTTGTCCCAGGATTTCCTCTCCCCACACTTAAATGTGGACCCGTCGGTAGGATTCCTCTGAACCTGAAATCTGTTATAATGGATGCAACCTTTGGGAGTGCTACCCCAAGAAATGATGGGGAGAAGTGGCGCTTCCACTGAGGGACATGTGTGTACACTCATGTGGTTGTGGAGGCACCACTACTGCTGCTGGCCGTGCCAACCCCAGCCTGTGGCCCGAGCCTACTGCTGCTGCTTCTGCTGCCAGCTGGAGCCTGGTCAGAACTATGAAAAGGAGCAGAGGTCCAGTACATCTTAATAGAGAAGTAACTGACTGCTGTATGCCACGCCTTGTTGGCTACGGAGCCCATCACTGGAAAAACTCCGACCAAGGTAATAACCACCTATCCCATCGCAGGGTTGTTGAGAAACTGGACTCAAAGGCCATGGAGTGGTGTGGCACAGATACCTACCATATATCATGTGACTGGCCATTTACCTTTGGCATCCCCAGGGACTGATGAAGCAGACGTATTGGCCCAGGTGTGCTGGCTAGAAGGGAGAGCCTGCCTCTGATGTGGCCCAGTGGCTGCATCAGCGTAGCGTTTGTTGTACGTGGGGCAAAAGACAATGTGGGCTATAACCAGTCGGTGGGTCTTGCCATTGACCTCTGGAGAAGTCAGCGGATCCCGGAAGGAGTGCCCTGCACATTGTGCAAATCAGCAAACCACCAAGAGGGGCCTAGAGCATCTCTTTGCAGCCTATGGCCAGTTGCCAGTGATTGAGAGTGATCAAGGCAACCACTTTATTGGACGTGCATTGCAAGGATGGGTGCAGTAATTAGGAATAAAATGGACGTAGCCTTGGACATTTCAACACATAGATCAGTGATGGCTGGCTCTTCTGGCACTTTGGGGAAAAGACCTGGAAGCTGGCCTCTTGTGTATTCCTGGAATAACAGAAAAGTGGCCCTCCTCCACAATCACCTTATTTGCTTCTAGAGTCCTTGTGTCCTGGATGCACCCCCTGGCTGCAGCTGCTGCATGATGGCTAGAATGGATGAGCTTTGGACTTAATTTGCATGGAACTTTGAACCTAGCTGAATCATCTGGCTTGAGAATTATCATGATTGTGTTGCTGTTGTCAAAAAAATGTTTAAAGAGAGGCTTGACTTTGTCTAATGCTTGGTAAAATTTTGTGAGCAATCTAGCATGGTTGTTAGGAATGAGTAAACAAGTGTAGAAACATATTTTGTGCTTAGTGAGAGATTGTGCTGTAAAGTACATTTACTCAATCTGCATAGGCTGACTCCTCTGGCTTGAGGATTATCAAGATTTTATTGCTGTTGCTGTTAGAGTGGTTTGGTGATGCAGGGAAGTCAGAGGACAAAGTGAGGAAGGAATTCATTAAAGTAAGAGTATTAGGGAATGACAGAATAGAATAATAAAGGAAGTTCATTGAACAGCTACTCAGCATAGGGTATGACCCCTGCTAACTCCTTAAGCCAGGGTCTTCTGGCATCCAGCCTCTGCTTGGATCTGCATGGTGTGGGAACTGAATTCTTAACTACCCCAGGCTTTGAGGGAGTCACAGAGCACTGGATGGAGTCAGATTATGTTCTGAGAACTTCCTATAGGTAAAGAAGGGAGACTTTCAGGTAGGTTACTGAAGAACATGACTGTAAGCTGCAGTTCCTGGTCACTCAGGTGATGGTAATTTGCAAGCCTAGGTCTGAGATCTCAGCAGCCCATCCATTCTTGTCTGAGATAGGATAGAGTGAAGGTTAAAGCCAGAATTCAGAGGATTAGAATGACAAAGCAAAGTAATAAAACACTTATTACTGGAAAGGTGCAGAGACTATGTGTTTAAGTGAGAAGTTAATATAAGGCAAAAGGAGCACGCTTCGAGAAAGGTAAGTGTGGGCTGCCCTAGAGAAGAGGCACCTCTGAAAGATTGGGAAAAGATTAAAAGGATATGCACCTAGAAAGTGCGGGTGACCCCAGAGAGAGGAATGCCCCCTGAAAGATTGAAAAGAGAGAGTTTAAAGTTAAAAGGTTATGCACATGAAAAGTGCGGGTGACCTCAGAGGGAGGAGCACCCCCTGAAAGGGTGAAAATAGAGAGTTTAAAGTTAAAAGTTACAGACTTAGAAAGTGTGGGCAACCTCAGAGAGAGGCGCTGTAAAAGGCAGGGAAAAGTTTAAAGGATAACACCTAGAAAGTGTGGGCAACCCCAGAGAGAGGAATGCCCCAAAAAGCTGGGGGTTCCCTCTTTTAAGGATTCTTTAGGAATGTGACTAAGGACTTGGAGTTCAGACATGTTAAGTGGTTTTTGAATATTTAGAATTAACACAAGGAACTTCCTGCTGTGATTTCTCCCTGGGATAACCTGCATCTTGGTCTGGAAGCATATCAAACAGCTTGCCTGCCCAGCCCCAAAGGTGGGCTGAGTTTATTGTCTGTTTGCTAAAGAGTAAGTTAAGAATCTTACATTTTTAACTTCCTGGGTATTAAAATACAATCTTTAAGATGGAATGCTTCCTACCTTTAACTATGTTGTTTATGGCTGGGCCTGCATGCTAAATTAGTTGCCTAGGTTACAAACTACTTAATTAGGGCTGGAAGGAGAAAAAAACAGCATATAGGTAAAGGTAAAGACTTAAGCTGCACCTGCATGATTAACACAATAAAGACATGGGCTATAGTGAGGTACCTTCCTTTATCTGGGAAATATTCAAACATTCCAGGCCAAGTTACTGTTGGCTTTTCGAGCTTTAATTGATTAACTCTGGGTCTTTTTAGTGGACTTTCTGGCCTTTTTCTCTTTCCACCCCACTCTTATCTATTTGCCTGCCTAACATTGCTATTGTAAGTTATTAGGTTGGAAGATAGGGAACAAGTAGATTGTAAGGTGAGGTTTCTAGAGGGGTGGGCTGTGGGTAAAATTGTAACATTGCCACAATATCTTGCCTGGCTTTAGTACACCTGCCTATCAATAGGTATTCAGTGGTGGAAAGTGTGGCTTTAGTTCATTTGCATCATTCCTCACGGGTGTAGAGAGGCTCATCTCCAGATCGATGGGTAATTATCATGGCAACTGATGGCTTATCTGTACCTCGGTGATGAGGGGGAGGGCCAGTTTTTTATTTCTGCTGGAGCAGGAAAGAGAAATGGCCCAGACTGCAGTTTGTGAATGCTAAATGGATTTTAAACTTTATTTCTCCCTTTGATTTTGGTTTTTAGAGGTATTTTGACCCAACATTTCCTCTCCCTGGACTTACAGTGATAAATTTACAAAGAACAGGGGATTTCTCAAGGTGGCAGCATGAGTAGGGTGGCGGAAATCTCCTCCCAAAAACATACATATTTTGAAAATACAGAAAATACAACTATCCCTAAAAGATGAGAAGATACAGTTCAACAGCCAGGGTATATCTACATCTGCAAGAACTCAGCATCTCATAAAAAGTGTAAGATACAAAGCCGTGACCCAGCAGGACCCGAGCAGTTCCCCCACCACAGCTCACCGGTGAAAGGAAAAGAATCAGAGTAGGGAGGGAGTGGAAGCACAGAATGGCTAAATAACCAGCCCTAGTAATCTACACTGGGAGTACAGACACACATTGCATGGTCTTAAAGGGACAAGCATTTAACAGGTGGACAAAATCGTCCTGGCACATTCGGCCCAACAGGTTGGGAATTTTAAGGAACTTCAGGTGCCCTAACCCCCCAGGTGGGAATGCAGCTCCAAAGCCCCTCACGGTGATAAGCAGCCTGCCATTCATTGCCCCCCGCTGGCATTGCAAGCAAACAGACTGACTTGCCATTACTGGGGACCAGCTGGGGAGCAGCCTCACCCACAGCAACCACACAGTCTTCTACCAGCATGCAGATAACGGGGCCAGACCCAGAGGTCTTTGCACGGCACAGGCAGAGGAGGCCGGCACAAAGTCCGTAATGCACAAACGGGTGCCGTTCTCACAGGAGAACACACGCTGCTCACCTGAGACCCCTGCCAGTGCTCTAGGCTATCCAGAGGGGTGTCCCATCCACGGCAGCTCAGGAATAACACAGACACTGCTCCCTATGTGCAGTTAATGGACACAGGCAGCAGAGAATGCAAGGCAACTAGCAAGCAGAAAGGGACTTTGTTCTCCCAGCTGACCAATGCGCCACTCGCCAGTGATCACTTATATCACCATGAAAAGGCAGAAGAACCTGGTCCAGTCCAAAATCACTCAAATGCCAAGAGAGAAGTCCTGGTGAGATGGATATAACCAATCTGTCTGAAAAAGAATTCAAAGTAAAAGTCATAACCATGCTCATGAAGCTGCAGAGAAATGTGCAAGAGTTAAGGGATGAATTCTTGGGGGAGATTACAGAAATGAAACAAACAATGGAAGGACTTAAGACCAGACTGGATGAGGTGTAAGAAACTGTTAATGGAATAGAAATCAGAGAACAGGAATACAGAGAAGCTGAGGCAGAGAGAGATAAAATGATCTCTAGGGATGATAGTAATGAAAGAATATTAAGAGAACTGCGTGACCAGTCCAAATGGAACAGTGTTTGCATTATAGGGGTACCAGAAGAACAAGAGAGAGAAAAAGGGATAGAAAGTGTCTTTGAAGAAATAATTGCTGAAAACTTCCCCAAGCTGGGGAAGGAAATAGTCTCTCAGACCATGGAAGCCCACAGTTCTCCCAGCACAAGGGACCCAAGGAAGACAACACCAAGACACATAAAAACTAAAATGGCAAAGATCAAGGGCAAGGACAGGGTATACAAGTAGCCAGAGAGAAAAAAGATTACCTACAAAGGAAAACCCATCAGGCTATAATCAGACTTCTCAACAGAAACCTTACAGGCCAGAAGAGAATGGCATGATATATTTAATGCAATCAAACAGAAGGGCCTTGAACCAAGAATACTGTATCCAGCAAGATTATCATTTAAATGTGAAGGAGGGATTAAACAATTCCCAGATAAGCAAAGTAAAGGGAATCTACCTCCCACAAATCACCTCTACAGTTATTTTAAAGGGACTGCTCTAAGATGGAAGTACTCCTAAGGCTAAATAGATGTTACCAGAGAAAATAAAATCACAGCAAAGAAAGCAGACCAACTAAATATTAACTAAAGGAAAAAAATAGAATCAGCTATCCACAAAAGCAGTCAAGGGAAACACAAAAGAGTACAGAATAAAACACCTAACATAAAAAGAATGGAGGAGGAAGGATAAGAAGGGAGAGAAATAAAGAATGATCACACTGTGTTTGTAATAGCTTAATAAGAGAGTTAAGTTAGACGGTTAGATAGTAAGGAAGCTACCCTTGAACCTTTGGTAACCATGAATCCAAAGCCTGCAATGGCAGTAAATACATATCTATTGATAATCACTCTAAATGTAAATGGATGAAATGCACCAATCAAAAGACACAGAGTAACAGAATGGATAAAAAAGCAAGATCCATCTATATGCTGCTTACAAGAGACTTACCTCAAACCCAAAGACATATACAGACTAAAAGTGAAGGGATGGAAAAAGATATTTCATTCAAACAATAGGGAGAGAAAAGCAGGTGTTGCAATACTAGTATCAGACAAAATAGACTTCAAAACAAAGAAAGTAACAAGAGATAAAGAAGGACATTACATAATGATAAAGGGCTCAGTCCAACAAGAGGATATAACCATTATAAATATATATGCACCCAACACAGGAGCACCGACACGTATGAACAAATACTAACAGAATTAAAGGAAGAAATAAAATGCAATGCATTCATTTGAGGAGACTTCAACACACCACTCACTCCAAAGGACAGATCAAGTAGACAGAAAATAAGTAAGGACACAGAGGCACTGAACAACACATTAGAACAGATGGACCTAACAGACATACACAACACTCTACACCCAAATGCAGCAGGGTACACATTCTTCTCAACTGCACATGGAACATTTTCCAGAATAGATCACATAGTAAGCCACAAGAAGAGCCTCAGTAAACTAAAAAAGATTGAAATTCTACCAACGAACTTCTCAGACCACAAAGGTATAAAACTAGAAATAAATTGTACAAAGAAAACAAAAAGGCTAACAAACACACAGGAGGCTTAACAACATGCTCCTAAATAATCAATGGATCAATGACGAAATTAAAACAGAGATCAAGCAATATATGGAGACAAATGACAACAACAGTACAATGCCCCAAGTTCTGTGGGATGCAGTGAAGGCAGTTCTAAGAGGAAAGTATATAGCAATCCACGACTATTTAAACAAGGAAGAACAGTCCCAAATGAATACTCTAAAGTCACAATTATTAAAACTGGAAAAAGAACAAGTGAGGCCCAAAGTCAGCAGAAGGAGGGACATAATAAAGATTAGAGAAGAAATAAATAAAATTGAGAAGAGTAGAACAATAGAAAAAAAAATCAATGAAACCAAGAGCTGGTTTTTTGAGAAAATAAACAAAATAGATAAAACCTTAGCCAGACTTATTAAGAGAAAAAGAGAATCTACACACATAAACAGAATCAGAAATGTTAAAGGAAAAATCAATGGATACCACAGAAATACAAATAATTCTTAGAGAATACTATGAAAACCTATATGCAAACAAGGTGGAAAACCTAGAAAAAATGGACAGCTTTCTAGAAAAATACAACCTTCCAAGACTGACCAAGGAAGAAACAGAAAATCTAAACAGACCAATTACCAGCAATGAAATTGAATCAGTAATTAAAAAGCTACCCAAGAACAAAACACTGGAGCAGATGGATTCACCACTGAATTTTATCAGACATTTAGAGAAGACACAATACCCATTCTCCTTAAAGTCTTCCAGAAAATAGAAGAGGATGGTATACTTCCAAACTCATTCTATGAAACCAGCATCACTCTAATACCAAAACCAGGCAAAGACACAACAAATAAATAAAATTACAGACCAATATCTCTGATGAACATAGACACAAAAATACTCAACAAAATATTAACAAACCAAATTCAAAAATATCAAAAAATCATCCATCATGATCAAGTGGGATTCATCCCAGAGATGTAAGGATGGTACAACATTCGAAAATCCGTCAACATCATCCACTACATCAACAAAAAGAATGCCCAAAACCACATGATCATCTCCATAGATGCTGAAAAAGCATTTAACAAAATTCAACATCCATTCATGATAAAAACTCTCAACAAACTGGGTATAGAGGGCAAGTAACTCAACATAATAAAGGCCATATATGACAAACCCACAGCTAACATCATACTTAGCCACAGGAAGTTGAAAGCTTTTCCTTTAAGATTGGGAACAAGATAAGGATGCCCACTCTCCCAGCTTTTATTCAAAATAGTACTGGAGGTCCTAGCCACGGCAATCAGACAACACAAAGAAAGAAAAGGCATCCGGATTGGTAAGGAAGGAGTCAAACCATCACTGTTTGTAGGTGACATGGTATTGTGCATAATAAACCCTGCAGAATCCACTCCCAATCTAGTAGAACTAATGTCTGAATTCAGCAATGTTGCAGGATACAAAGAAAACTAGCAGAAAGAGAAAGCAGGAAAACAATTCCATTCACAATTGCATCAAAAAGAATAAAATATCTAGGAATAAACCTAACCAAGGAAGTGAAAGACCTATACCCTGAAAACTACACGACACTCTTAAGAGAAATTAGAGGACAGTAACCAATCTAAATTCATCCCATGGTCTTGGCTAGGAAGAATTAATATTGTCAAAATGGCCATCCTGCCTAAAGCAATTTACAGATTCAATGCAATCCCTATCAAAATACCTACAGCATTCTTCAACGAACTTTAACAAATATTTCTAAAATTTATATGGAACCACAAAAGACCCCAAATAGCCAAAGCAAGCCTGAGAAGGAAGACTGATGCAGGAGGGATCTCGCTTCCCAACTTCAAGCTCTACTACAAAGCCACAGTAAACAAGACAGTTTGGTACAGGAGAAACAAACCCATAGACCAGTGGAACAGAATAGAGAGTCCAGATATTAACCCAAACATATATGGCAAATTAATATACGATAAAGGAGCCATGGATATACAATGGAGAAATCATAGCCTCTTCAACAGCTGGCAAAAGTGGACAGCTATATGTAAGAGAATGAAACTGTTGCATTGTCCAACACCATAAACGAAAGTAAACTTGAAATGTATCAAAGGCCTGAATGTAAGTCATGAAACCATAAAACTCTTAGAGAAAAACATAGGCAAAAATCTCTTGGACATAAACATGAGCAACTTCTTCATGAATGTATCTCCTGAGGCAAGGGGGAAGAAACAAAAATGAACAAGTGGAACTTTATCAAGTTGAAAAGCTTCTCTACAGCAAAGGACACCATCAATAGAACAAAAAGGCATCCTAAGGCATCCTACAGTATGGGAGAATATATTCATAAATGACAGATCCAATAAAGGGTTGATGCCCAAAATATATAAAGAGCTCACCCCCCTCAACAAACAAAAAGGAAATAATCCAATTAAAAACTGGGCAGAAGAGCTAAAAGACACTTCTCCAAAGAAGAAATTCAGGTGGCCAACGGCACATGAAAAGATGCTCCACATCACTAATCATCAGAAAAATGCAAATTAAAACCACAATGAGATATCACCTCACAGCAGTTAGGATGGCCACCATCCAAAAGACAAACAGCAACAAATTCTGGCGAGGATGTGGAGAAAGGGAACCCTCCTGCACTGCTGTTAGAAATGTAAATTAGTTCACCATTGTGGAAAGAAGTATGGAGGTTCCTCAAAAAACTCAAAATAGAAATACCATTTGATCCAGAAATTCCACTCCTAGAAATTTTCCCTAAGAATGCAGTAGTCCAGTTTTAAAAAGACATGTGCACCCTGTGTTTATTGCAGCCATATTTACAATAGCCAAGAAATGGAAGCAACCTAAGTGTCCATCAGTAGATGAATGGATAAAGAAGATGTGGTACATACACACAATAGAGTATTATTCAGCCATAAGAAGAAAACAAATCCTACCATTTGCAACAACATGGATGGAGCTAGAGGGTATTATGCTCACTGAAATAAGCCAGGTGGAGAAAGACAAGTATCAAATGATTTCACTCATCTGTGGAATTTAAGAACAAAGTGAAAACTGAAGGAACAAAACAGCCCTAGACTCTCAGAACCCAAGAATGGACTAACAGTTACCAAAGGAAAGGGACTGGGGAGAATGGTTGGGAAGGGAGGGATAAGGCGCTAAAAGGGGCATTATGATTAGCACAAATAATGTAGCAGGGGGCACAGGGAAGGTAGTACAACACAGATGACAAGTACTGATTCTATAGCATCTTTCTATGCTTGTGGACAGTGACTGTAATGGGGTATGTGGTTGGTACGTGATAATGGGAGTCAGGTAACCATAATGTTGCTCATGTAATTGTACATTAATGATACCAAAATAAGAAATAAAAAAAATAAGACTTTACAGAGAACAACACACACAAAACCAGTGCCTGTAAAAACAAAATGTAAGTAAAGTCTGGAGTTTGGTTAATCGTATTGTACCAGTGTAAAGTTTCTCATTTTGATAATTGTATGGGTTACATCAAATGTTGTCATTCACTGAAGGTGGGTGAAAGATAACAAAGATCTCTGTGTTATTTTTGCAACTTCTGTTTGAGTCTAAAGTTATTTCAAAGTAGAAAGTTAAAAGGAAAAGAAAGGATGCTGTTAGGAAAATGGAAAGGAAAGCCACAGACTGGGAGAAAATACTTGAAAAACATCTGATAAAGGATGTATATTCAGAATATATAAAAAAGTATTCAGTAGCAAGACAATCACATTTTTTAAATGGGCTAAATAATTAATTACCTATTGCACAAGAAAAAAAAAGATTTATGAATTAGGATATAAGCCCACAAAAAAATCCTTAACATCATTATCAGGAAGTGCAAATATAGAGCACAATGAAATACCACTGTGCACGCACTAGTATAGGTAAAATTAAATGACAGTCACAAGAATGTAGAATGAGCAGAACTCTTGTTAGTGATAGGAATGAAAAATAGTATGGCCACTTTGAAAATGGTTTCGCAGTTTCTTATAAAGTTAAACATAGGACTTAGAAATCCCACTCTTAACTATTTACCCAAGGTGAATGGAAAAATAAATTGTGAATGTTCATACTAGCATTTATAATATCCCCCAAACTGGACATAATCCACATGGTATATCCACATAATGGAATACCATACTGTAATAAAAATGGATGCAGTGTAGATGAATCTTTAAAGCATTAGGGCAATTGAAAGAAGCCAAAAACAAAAGTTACATGCTGGATGATTTCATTTATATGAAGATGTAGAAAAGACAAAACTAAGCAATTCATTGGAGGGCAGGGATTGATCATACAAGGGAATATTTTATGGTGATGTAAATCTTCTATAGCATGGTTATTTATGGTGGTGGTTATAGGGTTGTATACATTTATCAGAACTCATTGAATTGTACAGTTAATTTTGCTGTGTCCTAGGGTGCTCTTTCTTCTGCCTAGAAAGTTCTCTCCCCTCCCTGCTTTGGTTAATTCAAATTCAGTGTTCATATCTTACTCAAATACTACATTATCTGGGGAATCCTTTCCTGAGTCCAGACTAGCATAGGCTTGCTTCCATAGTATCCTGCTCTTTTTCTTTATTGCGCTTATCACAACCACAGTTAGTGAAGTGGGTAGTAAACAACATAAGGTCTCTACTTCTGTCTTAACTGCCAGTTCTGTGAGGGGCCAGATGCTGATTGTGTTCACAGTATGTAGCATAGAGTTAGATTCAAGTACTCCATTAAATATTGTACAACCGAGCATAAGTGGGTAGAGTTCTGTCAGTTGTTCATGGGAGTGGCAGCTGTGACTTCTCTAGAGAGTACCACTGGTTGGGGCTGTCTACTTAACCTTAGGTCCTCTGTCTCCTGCCCTTGTACTGTTGCTGGGGATTTGGCTAGGCTTTTGTTGCTCAGCTGCTGCCACAAGTTTGTCCAGGCTTCCATGTGGGCACCAGTGATCCCACACCTGCTGCTGGGCCACTCTGTTCTGAGAATAGAGACAAGCCTCTCTTGCTATTATTACTTTAGCACAAAGGGAAACCAGTCCTGTGTATGTTCCTGAATCTGCTTAGCCTTTTCTTTTTTTTTTTTTATAATAATTATTTTTTATTGAAGGGTAGTTGACACACAGTATTACATTACATGAGTTTCAAGTGTACAACACAGTGGTAGAACATTTATATACATAATTCTAGGTTCCAGCTATCACCCTACCAGGCTGTTACAATATCTTGACTATATTCCTTATGCTATACATTACATCCCGGTTACTAATTTATTTTACCATTGGAAGTCTGTCCTTTTTTTCTTTTTTTTTTTTTTTTTTTTTTTGTGAGGGCATCTCTCATATTTATTGATCAAATGGTTGTTAACGACAATAAAATTCTGTATAGGGGAGTCAATGCTCAATGCACATTCATTATTCCACCCCAAGCCTAATTTTTGTCAGTCTCCAATCTTCTGAGGCATAACAAACAAGTTTTTACATGTAGAACAAATTCTTACATAATGAATAAGTTACATAGTGAACAGTACAAGGGCAGTCATCACAGAAACTTTCGGTTTTGCTCATGCATTATGAACTATAAACAGTCAGTTCAAATATGAATACTCATTTGGTTTTTATACTTGATTTATATGTGGATACCACATTTCTCTCTTTATTATTATTATTTTTAATAAAATGCTGAAGTGGTAGGTAGATACAAGATAAAGGTAGAAAACATAGTTTAGTGTTGTATGAGAGCACATGTAGATGATCAGGTGTGTGCCTGTAGACTATGTGTTAATCCCAGCTAGACCAGGGCAATAAAACATCCACGTATGCAGAAGATTTCTCTCAGAACGGGGGGGTGAGGTTCTAAGCCTCACCTCTGTTGATCCCCAATTTCTCACCTGATGGCCCCCCTGCGACTGTGCCTGTCTTAGGTTGTTCCTCCCTTGAGGAATCTTACCCGTCTCTGGCTAACCAGTCATCTTCCGGGGCCATACAGGGAAATGTGAAGTTGGTAAGTGAGAGAGAAGCCTTATTGTTTGAAAAAGTTAGCTTTTTACTTCTTTGCATATTTATGCCCTGTGGCTTCTATGCCCAGCATTTGTCTTGAGGTATCTTTACCACTTGGAAGAATTATGATACTCGGTAAATTTGATATGAGGCACAAATTCTATTTAAGGGTTGTAATTAGGAAGGAAGAAGAAAAGCTATAGAAGTAGCAGGCGGAAGAAAACATGGGAAGATTGATTATTTCTTTGATATATGTTCTTATAGAGTAACTTCAGCATGTATAGGTTTTAAGCTACTACTTAAATTGCACACACACATTAACATAATAGGAGTATAGTTACATAACCAAAGCATATCTGTAATTACCAGCCCTCTGCAGTGAAACCAAGAAAACCAGTTAGGCACCTTAGGCATTTGTGAAAACTTATCTATGATATGGTGGATATTGTCCAAATGAACTTGAACAGTCTGAGAGAAATCAGACAAATTAAAACAACCCATTCCTGGGGACTGTTCACATGCCATATGTTCTTTTAACAATAAATAGTTTGTAGTTGTAAGACTTTGGAGCGCTACAATTTGCACTTCTCCAAATTCTTGGTTGAGTTCCAACAGTATAGATCCAGTCCAATTTTGTTGTTTTACTGTATGCACAGGCCAGCTTAGATATCTCCTTCCTCATTCCCATGGCAGGTCCAGGAACTGGTGGGATGAGTGCATCTACAGCTGTAGCAGTGCGTGGATCTTTGTTGGGGTTGTTTGATGATCATCTTCTGGCATGAGTCTTCCAGAGGGTGCAGATGTTGGAAGTTCTTTTTCATATCGTATCTTAGTTCATTTTCGGGGTAGCCCAATTAGGCTTTGATCCTCTGTATAAACACAAACAGACCCTTTGCCTACACTTTTATATGCCCTTTATACCCTTGTGTAGAACTCGTTGGAGGTTACCACACAGGAACTGCCCTTTTTTTTTTTTTTTTTCTATCACTAATCTACACTTACATGACGAATATTATGTTTACTAGGCTCTCCCCTATACCAGGTCTCCCCTATAAACCCCTTTACAGTCACTGTCCATCAGCATAGCAAAATGTTGTAGAATCACTACTTGCCTTCTCTGTGTTGTACAGCCCTCCCTTTTCTCCTACCCCCCCATGCATGTTAATCTTAATACCCCCCTACTTCTCCCCCCCTTATCCCTCCCTACCCACCCATCCTCCCCAGTCCCTTTCCCTTTGGTACCTGTTAGTCCATTCTTGAGTTCTGTGATTCTGCTGCTGTTTTGTTCCTTCAGTTTTTCCTTTGTTCTTATATTCCACAGATAAGTGAAATCATTTGGTATTTCTCTTTCTCCGCTTGGCTTGTTTCACTGAGCATAATACCCTCCAGCTCCATCCATGTTGCTGCAAATGATTGGATTTGCCCTTTTCTTATAGCTGAGTAGTATTCCATTGTGTATATGTACCACATCTTCTTTATCCATTCATCTATTGATGGACATTTAGGTTGCTTCCAATTCTTGGCTATTGTAAATAGTGCTGCAATAAACATAGGGGTGCATCTGTCTTTCTCAAACTTGATTGCTGCATTCTTAGGGTAAATTCCTAGGAGTGGAATTCCTGGGTCAAATGGTAAGTCTGTTTTGAGCATTTTGATGTACCTCCATACTGCTTTCCACAATGGTTGAACTAACTTACATTCCCACCAGCAATGTAGGAGGGTTCCCCTTTCTCCACAGCCTCGCCAACATTTGTTGTTGTTTCTCTTTTGGATGGCAGCCATCCTTACTAGTGTGAGGTGATACCTCATTGTAGTTTTAATTTGCATTTCTCTGATAATTAGCGATGTGGAGCATCTTTTCATGTGTCTGTTGGCCATCTGTATTTCTTTTTTGGAGAACTGTCTGTTCAGTTCCTCTGCCCATTTTTTAATTGGGTTATTTGTTTTTTGTTTGTTGAGGCGTGAGAGCTCCTTATATATTCTGGACGTCAAGCCTTTATCGGATGTGTCATTTTCAAATATATTCTCCCATACTGTAGGGATCCTTCTTGTTCTATTGATGGTGTCTTTTGCTGTACAGAAGCTTTTCAGCTTAATATAGTCCCACTTACTCATATTTTCTGTTGTTTTCCTTGCCCGGGGAGATATGTTCAAGAAGAGGTCACTCATGTTTATGTCTAAGAGGTTTTCGCCTATGTTTTCTTCCAGGAGTTTAATGGTTTCATGGCTTACATTCAGGTCTTTGATCCATTTTGAGTTTACTTTTGTATATGGGGTTAGACAATGGTCCAGTTTCATTCTCCTACATGTAGCTGTCCAGTTTTGCCAGCACCACCTGTTGAAGAGACTGTCATTTCGCCATTGTATGTCCATGGCTCCTTTATCAAATATTAATTGACCATATATGTCTGGGTTAATGTCTGGATTCTCTAGTCTGTTCCATTGGTCTGTGGCTCTGCTCTTGTGCCAGTACCAAATTGTCTTGATTACTATGGCTTCATAGTAGAGCTTGAAGTTGGGGAGTGAGATCCCCCCTACTTTATTCTTCTTTCTCAGGATTGCTTTGGCTATTCGGGGTCTTTGGTGTTTCCATATGAATTTTTGAATTATTTGTTCCAGTTCATTGAAGAATGTTGCTGGTAGTTTCATAGGGATTGCATCAAATCTGTATATTGCTTTGGGCAGGATGGCCATTTTAACGATATTAATTCTTCCTAGCCACGAGCATGGGATGAGTTTCCATCTGTTAGTGTCCCCTTTAATTTCTCTTAAGAGTGACTTGTAGTTTTCAGAGTATAAGTCTTTCACTTCTTTGGTTAGGTTTATTCCTAGGTATTTTATTTTTTTTGATGCAATTGTGAATGGAGTTGTTTTCCTGATTTCTCTCTCTGTTGGTTCATTGTTAGTATATAGGAAAGCCACAGATTTCTGTGTGTTGATTTTGTATCCTGCAACTTTGCTGTATTCCGATATCAGTTCTAGTAGTTTTGGGGTGGAGTCTTTAGGGTTTTTTATGTACAGTATCATGTCATCTGCAAATAGTGACAGTTTAACTTCTTCTTTACCAATCTGGATTCCTTGTATTTCTTTATTTTGTCTGATTGCCGTGGCTAGGACCTCCAGTACTATGTTAAATAACAGTGGAGAGAGTGGGCATCCCTGTCTAGTTCCCGATCTCAGAGGAAATGCTTTCAGCTTCTCGCTGTTCAATATAATGTTGGCTGTGGGTTTATCATAGATGGCCTTTATTATGTTGAGGTACTTGCCCTCTATTCCCATTTTGCTGAGAGTTTTTAACATGAATGGATGTTGAACTTTGTCAAATGCTTTTTCAGCATCTATGGAGATGATCATGTGGTTTTTGTCTTTCTTTTTGTTTATGTGGTGGATGATGTTGATGGACTTTCGAATGTTGTACCATCCTTGCATCCCTGGGATGAATCCCACTTGGTCATGGTGTATGATCCTTTTGATGTATTTTTGAATTCGGTTTGCTAATATTTTGTTGAGTATTTTTGCATCTACGTTCATCAGGGATATTGGTCTGTAGTTTTCTTTTTTGGTGGGGTCTTTGCCTGGTTTTGGTATTAGGGTGATGTTAGCTTCATAGAATGAGTTTGGGAGTATCCCCTCCTCCTCTATTTTTTGGAAAACTTTAAGGAGAATGGGTATTATGTCTTCCCTGTATGTCTGATAAAATTCCGAGGTAAATCCATCTGGCCCGGGGGTTTTGTTCTTTGGTAGTTTTTTGATTACCTCTTCAATTTCGTTGCTGGTAATTGGTCTGTTTAGATTTTCTGTTTCTTCCTGGGTCAATCTTGGAAGGTTATATTTTTCTAGGAAGTTGTCCATTTCTCCTAGGTTTCCCAGCTTGTTAGCATATAGGTTTTCATAGTATTCTCCAATAATTCTTTGCATTTCCGTGGGGTCCGTCGTGATTTTTCCTTTCTCGTTTCTGATACTGTTGATTTGTGTTGACTCTCTTTTCTTCTTAATAAGTCTGGCTAGAGGCTTATCTATTTTGTTTATTTTCTCGAAGAACCAGCTCTTGGTTTCATTGATTTTTGCTATTGTTTTATTCTTCTCAATTTTATTTATTTCTTCTCTGATCTTTATTATGTCCCTCCTTCTGCTGACCTTAGGCCTCATCTGTTCTTCTTTTTCCAATTTCGATAATTGTGACATTAGACCATTCATTTGGGATTGCTCTTCCTTTTTTAAATATGCTTGGATTGCTATATACTTTCCTCTTAAGACTGCTTTTGCTGTGTCCCACAGAAGTTGGGGCTTAGTGTTGTTGTTGTCATTTGTTTCCATATATTGCTGGATCTCCATTTTGATTTGGTCATTGATCCATTGATTATTTAGGAGCGTGTTGTTAAGCCTCCATGTGTTCGTGAGCCTCTTTGCTTTCTTTGTCCAGTTTATTTCTAGTTTTATGCCTTTGTGGTCTGAAAAGTTGGTTGGTAGGATTTCAATCTTTTGGAATTTTCTGAGGCTCTTTTTGTGGCCTAGTATGTGGTCTATTCTGGAGAATGTTCCATGTGCACTTGAGAAGAATGTATATCCCGCTGCTTTTGGATGTAGAGTTCTATAGATGTCTATTAGGTCCATCTGCTCTACTGTGTTGTTCAGTGCTTCCGTGTCCTTACTTATTTTCTGCCCAGTGGATCTATCCTTTGGGGTGAGTGGTGTGTTGAAGTCTCCTAGAATGAATGCATTGCAGTCTATATCCCCCTTTAGTTCTGTTAGTATTTGTTTCACATATGCTGGTGCTCCTGTGTTGGGTGCATATATATTTAGAATGGTTATATCCTCTTGTTTGACTGAGCCCTTTATCATTATGTAGTGTCCTTCTTTATCTCTTGTTACTTTCTTTGTTTTGAAGTCTATTTTGTCTGATATTAGTACTGCAACCCCTGCTTTCTTCTCACTGTTGTTTGCTTGAAATATGTTTTTCCATCCCTTGACTTTTAGTCTGTACATGTCTTTGGGTTTGAGGTGAGTTTCTTGTAAGCAGCATATAGATGGGTCTTGCTTTTTTATCCATTCTATTACTCTGTGTCTTTTGATTGGTGCATTCAACCCATTAACATTTAGGGTGACTATTGAAAGATATGTACTTATTGCCATTGCAGGCTTTAAATTCGTGGTTACCAAAGGTTCAAGGTTAGCCTCTTTAGTATCTTACTGCCTAACTTAGCTCGCTTATTGAGCTGTTATATACACTGTCTGGAGATTCTTTTCTTCTCTCCCTTCTTGTTCCTCCTCCTCGATTCTTCATATGTTGGGTGTTTTGTGCTGTGCTCTTTCTAGGAGTGCTCCCATCTAGAGCAGTCCCTGTAAGATGTTCTGTAGAGGTGGTTTGTGGAAAGCAAATTCCCTCAGCTTTTGTTTGTCTGGGAATTGTTTAATCCCACCGTCATATTTGAATGATAGTCGTGCTGGATACAGTATCCTTGGTTCAAGGCCCTTCTGTTTCATTGTATTAAATATATCATGCCATTCTCTTCTGGCCTGTAGGGTTTCTGTTGAGAAATCTGACGTTAGCCTGATGGGTTTCCCTTTATAGGTGACCTTTTTCTCTCTAGCTGCCTTTAACACTCTTTCCTTGTCCTTGATCTTTGCCATTTTAATTATTATGTGTCTTGGTGTTGCCCTTCTTGGATCCTTTCTGTTGGGGGTTCTGTGTATTTCCGTGGTCTGTTCGATTACTTCCTCCCCCAGTGTGGGGAAGTTTTCAGCAATTATTTCTTCTAAGATACTTTCCATCTCTTTGCCTCTCTCTTCTTCTTCTGGGACAGCCTATAATACGGATATTGCTCCTTTTAGATTGGTCACACAGTTCTCTTAATATTGTTTCATTCCTGGAGATCCTTTTGTCTCTCTCTATGTCAGCTTCCATGCGTTCCTGTTCTCTGATTTCAATTCCATCAATGGCCTCTTGCATTCTATCCATTCTGCTTATAAACCCTTCCAGAGTTTGTTTCATTTCTGCGATCTCCTTTCTGGCATCTGTGATCTCTTTCCGGACTTCATCCCATTTTTCTTGCGTATTTCTCTGCATCTCTGTCAGCATGTTTATGATTCTTATTTTGAATTCTTTGTCAGGAAGACTGGTTAGGTCTGTCTCCTTCTCTGGTGTTGTCTCTGTGATCTTTGTCTGCCTGTAGCTTTGCCTTTTCATGGTGATAGGAATAGTCTGCAGAACTGGGACGAGTGACGGCTGGACTTCCTTTCTTGTTGGTTTGTGGCCCTCCTCTCCTGGGAGAACAGCGGCCTCTAGTGGCTTGTGCTGCGCAGCTGCGCGCAGACAGGGTTTCTGCTTCCTGCCCGGCTGCTATGGAGTTAATCTCCGCTGTTGCTGTGGGCGTGGCCTGGCTCGGGCAGCTACTCCAAAATGGTTGAGTCGCGTTGGAGGGGGAGCGGCTGGGAGGCTATTTATCTCCGTAAGGGGCCTCCCTGCTCCCTGCAGCCCAGGGGTTAGGGTGCCCAGAGATCCCCGGATTCCCTACCTCTGGATTAAGTGGCCCGCCCTGCCCCTTTAAGACTTCCAAAAAGCACCCGCCAAAACAAAACAACGACCACAAAAAAAAACAAGAAAAAAAATTTTTTTTTAATTAAAAAAAAAATTAAAAAAAAAAAAAATTTTTAATTAAAAAAAAAAGGTGGTCGTTCGTTTTTCTTTATTCTCCGGTGCCAGCCTCAGGCCTCTACTCACCGGTCTTTCTGCCCTGTTTCCCTAATATTGGGGTCCCTGTCCCTTTAAGACTTCCAAAAAGCGCTCGCCAAAACAAAGCAGCAAAAAAGCAAAAAAAAAAAAAATGGTCGCGCGCTTTTCTTATGTCCTCTGTCGCCCAGCCTCCAGTGCCTGCTCACTGTTCTTGCTGCCCTGTTTTCCCAGTATCGAGGGCCCTGCACTCTGGCCCGGATGGCTGGGGCTGGGTGTTCAGCAGCCCCGGGCTCCGTCTCCCTCCCGCTCTGCCTGCTCTTCTCCCGCCGGGAGCTGGGGGGAGGGGCGCTCGGCTCCCGCGGGGCCGGGGCTTGTATCTTACCCCCTTCGCGAGGCGCTGGATTCTCTCAGGTGTGGATGTGGTCTGGATATTGTCCTGTGTCCTCTGGTCTTTATTCTAGGAAGGGTTGTCTTTGTTATATTTTCATAGATATATGTTGTTTTGGGAGGAGATTTCCGCTGCTCTACTCACGCCGCCATCTTCCGCCCCCTTCCAGCCTTTTCTTTGATTTGAAGCAAGTTGAGAAACTGAAACACAGCCTTTTTGTTACATGTTTTGTAAGTAAGTAAACTTCTGTGAAGCACCGTAGAGACCCCTTTCTCTTCTCATCTTTCATATTCCTAAGGATAGGAGTACCAGTCCCCCAAGTAAGCCTCAGAAGTCTCATTTGCAAACACAGTTTGACTACTTGGGCTACAAACACCATGGTGCTCTGTGCTTAGCCTCCAAGCATATATACATTTAGATCATTATTACTGTCTCCAACCCCTGGGCAGACCCAGTTTGGGGGATAAATGTGTATTCATTGAAGGGCTTGCCACCCAACACTTCCCTCTCTTACTTTTCCCTCTTCTCTTCCTCCCTATTTCTTTATTCTGGTAGGCAAGAGGGAATTCAAGTTAAGGTGTGGGCTTGGTCTGGATGACCGGTACCTATATTTGATCATCCTTTGAGCATAGCTGAACGTTAAAAGTCGTTACTAAACTCTTTAAGCCTGTGATCTGTTCCACTTAGGCAGAATTAATGACACTTGTCTTTTCTGACAGTCCTCTCTGCAGTATTATATGACTAGTTTAGAAAATGTTTCTTTGGGTCTTTAATTTATCCAAATCATTTATCTAGCTCCTTAATTGCTTCCAATTTATTTATCTTTTAAGGCTTTCACAATTTGCACTTTTTTGTTTCATTTTTGTTTAACTCCATCATACCTAAGAATCCTCATTAACTTTAATTTTACCTCCTTCATCCAGATTATTACAATAGCTCGTTTTCCTCTTGCAACTCTTGGTCCCTCTTCTCTTGCAGTATAATCTCCAAGTAACAGCCAGAGATCTGGTTGATCCTGCCAGGCACTCTCTTGCTCTCCACTTTCCAGTGGCTTCATCCCACTCTAAGAATTCAGCTATTAGACTCCAGTTCATGAACTTCCACGTGTGCATGCCTGACAAGTAGTAGGCACTTCATATTTGCTGAGTTAATTATTTGCATTGTTAATTAAATCTTACGAGGATTTCATTTTTGTTTTTGCTAGCATTGTCTTAGAAGCACACACAACACACAAACGGTAATTCTTTAGACCTAACAGGTTTTTTGGGATGTGGGGAATAGGTCATAGCTGTCTTGCATGCATTTTGGAATAGACCAGTTTCATCTAATATGGATGGAAAATAGATTTGTCTATAACCAATAGCCAAATGAGTAGTAAAAGACTGCCTTGGTAAAAACCAAAATCAGACATGTGGTAAAGGACTGGTTAGAACTTAAGTTATGCTTTTCATGCCCCAAACAGTTCAGAACAGTATTATTTTTTTATATCAGAATGTGTTAAATAATTCTTCTCTTTTTTGTATTTTTTACCCTGCTTTGCATCATTTCAACCTTACAACTTCACCATATGCATTATACCTGTATGTTGCTGTGGGGGTCATGGCTCTGTTGCAGTGAAAGCACTGTGTAGCTCTGTGTTTGTTATGTATGCGTGATACCTGCTAACCAGTTTACTAGCCTGTCTACTTGTTGTTCCTTTTATATGGCACTAAATGAGATTGTGAATTATTTTTGAATGAAAATTTATGAATTTCTTACAAACAAGTTTCACCACTCTGTAATAAACACATAAAAAGGACTGGCTCTACATTTTAAACTGTGGAAGTGACCTTAAGAACATGTTTTGTTATTACTTGCTGTCTTTTTTTTTTAGCAGTCTTCCAGTAGTATGTATGCAAGTTAAGACATGTATACAGATTACATGTATACATATACATGTGACTTCCAGGTTGGAGAAACTGTTTATCCTAGTAAAAGTTTGTTTTTTTTAACTATGAATCATTTCCTTAAGTATAGCAAATGTTAACCAGAGGCTGTGGTATTTTTTTCTTTCTAACTGTGTTTTTTTAAAGAAGAAACTCTTTTAATATGATCTAGTAATCTATGTTACTGTCTACAACATAACTTTTTATAAATCAGCCCTGCTGTCTTTAAGTATAAAGTGAACAGAGTGAGGACTTGGATTTTAAGATCAAACAAATTCATTTTGATAACATCGCATTTTCATTTTGCAGCTTCTTGGTGAATTTTTGGATGAAGCCATTAAATTAATTGCTTGCCATCATGAGCAGAAGCAAGCGTGACAGCAATTTTTATAGTGTAGAGATTGGAGATTCTACATTCACAGTCCTGAAACGGTATCAGAATTTAAAGCCTATAGGCTCAGGAGCTCAAGGAATAGTATGGTAAGTTTTTATTCTCAAAAATTAAACAAGAAAATCATTAACTGCTGTTTCTTCTCCTCTCATAATATAGATACCTTGGTAAATATTTAACTTGCCTCAAAAAATTAAAACTATAAAATTTAAAGCTATAGCAGTAAGTTTCTGTTCTGGGATTAGTGATCTTTATTATTACAACTACAACATAACTTTTTATAAATCAGCACTGCTGTCTTTAACTATAAATGATGATTAAATACTTGGTCATAGGCCATGTAAAGACAAATACCTGTATCAGGAAAGAGTAAGTGGCAAGCTTGTTAATTCCATGTATCATCTGTTCCCATAGCTAATTGTTTAATAAGAAGCTCCACATAATCATCATTTTCACACTATAATGAAACTTTGGAATTTCAGAAGTCTTACTTTGCACTAGGGAATGAATTCAACTAGTATCATCTCACTTACATGTGTTTCAAAACTTTTACGTGTTTTTAAAATAGATTACAAGCTAATTTCTACAAAAAGCCTAAGCTTTGTAGATCAGCATAATTCGTTATAAACTGAAGCATAAAATAGTCTTTGGGACAGTTCTACTAATGATTTTAGATTACTAAGTTAGCATAATAAGCTAGTGTTTGGGAGAATTCTAAGCCTCAGTCAAGCATGATTATATCTTTATTATCTCTTAAACCAGATTTGTTTTGGAATCTATTAAAAAATCGTGAGTGTTTACAACTCTGTAGTTCTTCAGGTTCTAGAAAAACTCTTAACACATGTACATAAAAAGACATACATAGGGCTACTTTTTGCAGCACCATTTATAATAATAAAAGTTAGTAAGCACAAAGCCTATTAATAGGAGAATAAAAAATTGGGGTATAGTCATACAGTGAAATACCATCCAACATTTAAAATGAACTGGAGCTATATGTGTCGACAAGGATAATCTCAGAAATGTAGTGTGGAGTTTAAAAGCCAGATGCAGAATATACGTACATTATTGTACCATTTATAGTGTTTAAAGTATGCAAAATATTACCATATATTTATGAACACATACATACATAGAAGAGTATAAAAACATTCATAAGCTCAAACCTCAGAATAATGCTTTACCTCTACGTTTAGAGAAAAGGAAGGGAACTTCATCTATAATATCGTTTTTAAAATTATGGAGCAATTATGGTAAAATATTACAGTCTAATAAATTTTTTTAATGGAAACAATAGCATTTATTCTTTTTTCTGTATCCTTGAAGTAATTTGTAATATCAAAAATGTTATGATTTGGGTCATTTTACAGAGCATTATTTGCTGGCTTGTTGTCATTTCAACTAACTGTGTTTAACCAGCCACACATTAAATTTAAAGAAAATAATGTGATAATGTCAATATGGGAAGGATTCTGAAAGTCACCTCTTAGGTCAGATTCTAGCTCTGTGACTTATGTCAACTTATGAGTGTGTTTTCTCACCTAATCTGCATGGTTTTTGTGAGGAATGTATTTTTAAAATACTTAACAGTGTTTAAAAATATAGTAATGTTTCCATAACTTTGCTTGTTCTCAGACAAATGCATTTTGATATTTGTCAATCAGGATTTTTTTAAATTGCTTTGGAAGAGACCTTAAGCCATTTTAACTAACCCCTGTCCTAAGAAATAAGTATCTTAAAATTTTTATTTTTTCATAAAAGATTATTATGAAATAAACATGTTTTAAAATTTTTAACTCACTATTGTGTTACTGTCAGAATTAACTGTAGAACTGAATTTTTAAAAAATAGTATTATTTTGGGCCCAAACTGTGTAAGATTCACTGGGCCTAGATTGGGGACTCTGAATTTCCAGGTGTTTCTAATTTGTACATTTTGAAGAATCAACTATTAGAAATCTGATTTCTTTGGATACAAAATAGTGCAACCTATTCAGTTACTTTTGAACTTTCAGAGTTTGAAATATCACCTTGCTTTAGCAGATAAAAAATTAATAGGAATTAATTTAATGGTTAAAAATAAAACATACTTAGGGAGATTCAAGATGGCGGCATGAGAGGTGAGATGGAGAACTCCTCTCAAAACCACAAATAGTACAAAAATATAGTTAATTAATACAACTAAGCCTAAAACAGCAACAAGAAGAAGGCTGAACCAGACTTCATACAAACCTCATGAACAGAGTAGACCCAACGAAACAGGGTAACATATGAAAGCCTTGATTGGCCGGACCCAAGCCCTTCCCCTACCCCAGTTCACTGGCGGGAAGAAGAGAAATGGAGCCCTGGAGGTCTGCTTTGGGAGCAGACACCTACACTGTGTGGTGCTCTAGACTTTGGGGAGCTCAGACAGGCAGAGTGCTTGAGAGATTGAGATTCCGGCCATTTGTGGAGGAGGGGATCCACAGCAAGCCGCTCTGTGTCAGAGGAAAGGCAGGTGGTCTGAGAGGCCTCCTAGCAACAGAAGGCTGCAGAAGGGGTGGCATTTGCACGGACCTTGCTGCATGGGGGAGGGGAGAGCTGGACAAGGTTGTCTGGGTGTGCTGGGCCCACATGGTTGGGAACTTCAAGGAGCTTCAGGTGCTCTGTGCCCCTGGCTGCCTACTCAACTCCAAGGCCCCCCTCTGTGACATGCAGTCTGCTGTGCCTTCCTCCTAGCCTGCCGGCACTGGTTCCCAAACCAGCAGTCACTGTGCTGGCATCAGGCCAGCCAGAGGGAGGCCCTGCCTACAACAGCTACAGACACAAAGCACAGAGGCTTAGACCTGTGTGCTTGGCCCACTGGCTCTGACACCAGAGACAGGCACCACAGACGGGAATTAGGAAACAGATCTTTCCTACCCCCAGGGCACCAGATTAACTCCCCTACGACCCCCAACCTCACTCTAGGGGTTAAGCAGCTCCAGGGACTGGACCTTCTGGGCACTAGTGAGCAACACACAGAAATATGAAACATCAAAAGAACATTGTTCAGACCAAAATCTCACAAACCCCAGAAAAAGGGCCAAATGAAACTGAACTCATGAATCTTCCTGAAAAAGAATTTAAAATAAAAATTATAAACATGCTTATGGAGGTACAGAAAAATATTCAAGAACTCAGGAATGAATTTAAGTTGGAGATTCAATCATTAAGAAATTCCATATCTGAAAAGAAACATACAATGGAGGGGTTTAAAAGCAGATTAGATGCAGTAGAAGAGACGGTGAATGGAATAGAAATTAGAGAAGAGGAATACAAAGAAGCTGAGGCACAGAGAGAAAAGAGAATCTCTAAGAATGAAAGAATATTGAGAGAACTGTGTGACCAATGCAAGTGGAACAATATTTGCATTACAGGGGTACCAGAAGAAGAAGAGAGAAAAAGGGGTAGAAAGTGTCTTTGAAGAGGTAATTGATGAAAACTTCCCCAGTCTGGGGAAGGAGATAGTCTCTCAGGCCATGGAGATCCACAGATCTCCCAACACAAGGGATCCAAGGAAGACAATACCAAGACATATAGTAATTAAAATGGCAAAGATCAAGGATAAGGACAGACTATTAAAAGCAACCAGAGAGAGAAATAAGATCACATACAAAGGAAAGCCCATCAGGCTATCAACAGACTTCTCAGCAGAATCCTTACAAGCCAGAAGGGAGTGGCATGATATATTTAATGCAATGAAGCAGAAGGGCCTTGAACAAAGAATACTCTACCCGGCAAGGTTATCATTTAAATTTGAAGGAGGGATTAAATAATTTTCAGATAAGCAAAAGCTGAGAAAATTTACCTCGAGGGATTAAACAATTTTCAGATAAGCAAAAGCTGAGAGAATTTACCTCCCACAAGCGACCTCTAGAGTGCATTTTGAAGGGACTCCTATAGATGGAAGTATTCCTAAGGCTAAGTAGATGACACCCAAGGGATAGACAAAGAGTACAGAATATAATTCATAATATACAAAGAATGGAGGAGGAAGAAAAAGGAGGGAAAAAAAAGAACGTTTAGGTTGTGTTTGTAATAGCATACGAAGTGAGTTAAACTAGATTGTTAGATAGTAAGGGAATTACCCTTGAACCTTTGATAACCACGAATCTAAAGCCTGCAATGGCAATAAGTACATACCTATCAATAATCACCCTAAATGTAAATGGTCTGAATGCACCAATCAAAAGACATAGAGTTACTGAATGGATAACAAAACAAGACCCATCTATATGCTGCCCACAGGAGGCTCACTTCAAACCCAAAGACATACACAGACTGAAAGTAAGGGGATGGAAAAAGATATTTCATGCAACTAATAGGGAGAAAAAAGCAGGAGTTGCATTACTTATATCAGACAAAATAGACTTCAAAACAAAGAAAGTAAGAAGAGACAAAGTAGGACATTACATAATGATAAAAGGTCAGTCGTACAAGAGGATATAACTATTATAAATATGTATACACCCAACACAGGATCACCTACATATGTGAAACAAATACTAACAGAATTAAAGGGGTAAATAAAATGCAATGCATTCATATTAGGAGACTTTAACACACCACGCACTCCAAAGGACAGATCCACCAGACAGAAAATAAGTAAAGAGACAGAGGCACTGAACAACATATTAGAACAGGTGGACCTAACGGACATCTACAGAACACTCCATCCAAAAGCAACAGAATACACATTCTTCTCAAGTGCACATGGAACATTTTCAAGAATAGATCATATACTAGGCTACAAAATGAACCTCAGTAAATTCAGAAAGATTGAAATTGTACCAACCAGCTTCTCAGATCACAAAGGTAAGAAACTAGAAATAAATTGCACACCAAAAATAAAAAAGCCTGCAAATACATGGAGGATTAATAACATGCTCCTAAATAATCAATGGATCAATGACCAAATAAAAACAGAGGTCAAGCAATATATGGAGACAAATGACAACAGTAATTCAACACCACAAAATCTGTGGGATGCAGTGAAGGCCTTGCTAAGAGGGAAATATATCGCAATACAAGCTTACCTCAGGAAAGAAGAACAATCCTAAATAAACTATCTAAACTCACAATTAATGAAACTAGAAAAGGAAGAACAAATGAGGCCCAAAGTCAGTAGAAGAAGGGACATAATAAAGATTAAAACATAAGTAAATAAAATCGAGAAGAACAAAACAACAGAAAGAATCAATGAAAGCAGGAGCTGGTTCTTTGAGAAAATAAACAAAACAGATAAACCCCTAGCCAGACTTATCAAGAAAAAAAGAGCATCTATACACATAAGCAGAATCAGAAATGAGAAAGGAAAAATCACTACAGACACCACAGAGATACAAAGAGTTATGAGACAATACTATGAAAAATTACATGCTAACAAACAGGATAACCTAGAAGAAATGGACAACTTTCTGGAAAAATACAACCTTCTGAGGCTGACCCAGGAAGAAACAGAAAATCTGAACAGCCCAATTACCAGCAAAGAAATTGAATTGGTAATCAAAAAACTACCTAAGAACGAAACTGCTGAACCAGATGGTTTCACTGCTGAGTTTTATAAAACATTTAGTGAAGACCTAATACCAAGCCTCCTTAAAGTTTTCCAAAAAGTAGAAGAGGAGGGAATACAACCAAACTCATTCTATGAAGCCAACATCACTCTATTACCAAAACCAGGCAAAGACACCACAAAAAAAGAAAATTACAGACCAATATCCCTGATGGACATAGATGCAAAAATACTCAACAAAATATTAGCAAACCAAATTCAAAAATATATAAAAAAGATCATCCATCATGATCATGTGGGAATTATCCCAGGGATGCAAGGATGGTACAACACTCGAAAATCCATCAACAACATCCACTACATCAACAAAAAGGACAAAAACCACATGATCATCTCCATAGATGCTGAAAAAGAACTCAGAAAAATTCAACATCCATTCTTGATAAAAACTCTCAACAAACTGGGTATAGAGGGCAATTACCTCAACATAATAAAGTCCTTATATGACAAACCCACAGCCAACATCATACTTAACAGCAAGAAGCTGAAAGCTTTTCCTTTAAGATCGGAAACAAGACAAGGATGCCCACTCTCCCCACTATTATTCAAGATAGTACTGGAGGTCCTAGCCACGGCAATCAGATAAAACGAAGAAATAAAAAGGCATCCAAATTGGTAAGGAAGAAATCAGACTGTCACTATTTGCAGATGACATGATATTGTACAAAAAAAACCCTAAAGAATCTGCTCCAAAACTATTAGAACTAATATCTGAATTCAGCAAAGTTGCAGGATACAAAGTTAATACACAGAAATCTGTTGCATTTCTATACACTAACAATGAACTAGCAGAAAGAGAAATCAGGAAAATAATTCCATTCACAATTGCATCAAAAAGAATAAAACACCTAGGAATAAACCTAACCAAGGAAGTGAAAGACCTATACCCTGAAAACTACAAGAGAAATTAAAGAGGACACTAGTAAATGGAAATTCATCCCATGCTCTTGGGTAGGAAAAATTAATATTGTCAAAATGGCCATCCTGCCTGAAGCAATCTACAGATTCAATGCAATCCCTATCAAAAAACCTACAGCATTCTTCAGTGAACCATAGCAAAGAGTTCTAAAATTTATATGGAATGACAAAGGACCCTGAATAGCCAAAGCGATCCTAACAAGGAACAATGAAGCAGAGGGGATCTTGCTTCCCAACTTCAAGCTCTACTACAAAGCCACAGTAATCAAAACACTTTGGTATTGGTATACAAGAACAGACCCATAGACCAGTGGAACAGAATTGAGAGCCCAGATATAAACACAAGCATATATGGTCAATTAATATAGGATAAAAGAGCCATGGATATACAATGGGGAAATGACAGCCTCTTCAATAGCTGGTGTTGGTAAAACTGGACAGCTACATGTAAGAAAATGAAACTGGTTTATTGTCTAACCCCCATGCACAAAAGTGAACTCTAAATGGATCAAAGACCTGAATGTAAGTCATGATATCATAAAACTCTGAATAAAATATAGACAAAAATCTCTTGGACATAAACATGAGCAACTTCTTCATGAACATATCTCCCTGGGCAAGGTAAACAAAAGCAAAATGAAAAAGTGGGACTATATCAAACTAAAAAGCTTCTGTACAGCAAAGGACACTATCAGTAGAACAAAAAGACATCCTACAGTATTGGAGAATATATTCATAAATGACATATCCGATAAGGGGTTGACATCCAAATTATATTCAAAGCTTATGCACATCAACAAACAAAAAGCAAATAATCCAGTTAAAAAACGGGCAGAGTTGCTGAACAGACACTTCTCCAAATGAGAAATTCAGATGGCCAACAGGCACATGAAAAGATGCTCCACATCCCTAATCATCAGAGAAATGCAAATGAAAACCGCAGTGAGATATCACCTCAGACCAATTAGGTTGGCCAACATCCAAAAGACAAACAACAACAAATGTTGGCGAGGATGTGGAGAAAGGGGAACCCCCTATAGTGCTGGTGGGAATGTAAACCAGTTCAACCATTGTGGAAAGCAGTATAGAGGTTCCTCAAAAAACTCAAAATAGAAATACCATTTGACCCAGGAATTTCACTCCTAGGAATTTACCCTAAGAATGCAGCAGCCCAGTTTGAAAAAGACATATGCACCCCTATGTTTATCGCAATGCTATTTACAATAGCCAAGAAACGGGAACAACCTAAGTGTCCATCAGTAGATGAATGGTTAAAGAAGAAGTGGTCCATATACACAATGGAATATTATTCAGCCATAGGAAGAAAACACATCCTCCCATTTGCAATAACATGGGTGCAGCTAGAGGGTATTATGCTCAGTGAAATAAGCCAGGCAGAGACAAGTATCAAATGATTTCAGTCATCTGTGGAATATAAGAACAAAGAAAAAACTGAAGGAACAAAACAGCAGCAGACTCACAGAACCCAAGAATGGACTAACAGTTACCAAAGGGAAAGGGACTGGTGAGGATGGGTGGGAAGGGAGCAAAAACGGGCATTATGATTAGCACACATAATGTAGTG
Organism: Manis pentadactyla; assembly: GCF_030020395.1. Lineage (NCBI taxonomy): Eukaryota > Metazoa > Chordata > Mammalia > Pholidota > Manidae > Manis > Manis pentadactyla. The sequence goes on from NC_080026.1 coordinate 58,251,570, forward strand.
GGGGAGGAACTCGGGAAAGGCAGTATATACAGAGAAGACAAGTAATGATTCAATAGTATCTTACTATGCTGATGGACAGTGACTGTAATGGGGTACGTGGGGGGGACTTGATAACAGGGGGAGTCTAGTAAGCATAATGTTGTTCAAATCATTGTACATTAATGATACCAAAATAAAAATAAATAAAATAAATTTAATCTTGTCAGTACCCCAGAGTTGATCAAACCATGGGGGCTAATAACAAACTCACAAAGTACTGATAAATCAAGTAGAATGGTGATGAATAAACTAGAAACTTAAGTGTCTAGAAAAAAAAAAAGGTAGTACATTGTCATTAACAAACATTGGATAATAAAGGAAAAAAGCCAAAAAAATAGAATAAATAAATAAAAATAAAACATGCTTTATCTGAAACAGTCAAAAGTTCTGATTTTGGATGGTGCCTAATGGTTTTTTGTTTTTTTTTGGGGGGGGGAAGGACATATCTAAACATGGCAATTTCTAAGTAAGGATTATAATATTTACGTACGTAATGAATGTATATATGCACTAATTATGGTATATGTAGAATGTGTAAATGTGTCAATTTATGCCAGGTAACAATTTCTTGATACATATTTTTTCACCACTTTTGATACAGTGAGATAGCTGTTAAACAAACTCAAGTTTTCGGTTAGGTGAAAGAGAATGAATGATCAGTTGTGTGCTAACTTTCCAAATATTACATAAACAAATAGTCTTTCGTAGTATGTTAGGTGGTCTGATATGAAAAGCATGACCTTGTATCTAGGTCTTTTAGTCTCAGCTTTGTTTTTAACTTTCTGTCTAACCTTTGACAAACTACTTAACCATTAGTTCTATATCAAGCAATGTTTAAAGTCTCTTTCAACCATAATATCCTATAATTTCAGGACACGTTACAGTATTTATGCTTTACTTTCACTGACCTGTCAATGAAAAGTGCTGTTTGCTCTGTGTCATACTGTAGAGGAAGATATGAAGAGTAAAGAGTATTATGATATTATATTTCCCAGAATTATAGGTGTTTCATTAGCAGTTATGAAGCAGCTTCTGTTTTCCTGAAATCTACCATTCATATTTATAAACACCTTGATTTTTATCTCCTCTTCCAAAACACATTTTTAAGTTCTTTTTATATTATAAAATATTTTGTGTAGATAACTTCTGAATATACTTTCCTTTGTGTATTCATTTTATTGTGTCCAAAGATGTTGGAAGTGATACACTTATGTAGGATTCTTGGGCAAGTGTTTTGAGTATTAATTTATGACCACATGTATTATTTTATCCTGTCTTTCCTTGTTGTAGGTGCATACTGATGAATTTAAGCCATTTATTGGATTGGAATACTCATTAAACATTTGTGCTTTGAGTGCCCATTGTATGCTAGGTGGATCTTAGAGGACACCCACGAGCAGTGTGTGTCTTCACAGCCCATTGTCTCTTTGAACCATTAGCGTTTTAATAAACAGTTAACAGTACTACACATGATTGTAGTATGCTTTAATAGGTATAGAAGAAACATGTTGCATATCAAAGATTAGAAATTGATTCAATCACATTTATCTTTGGAGAAAGTGGGGAATCTGCATGAATGTTTCATAAATTGCAGATTTTTAAGTCTTTTTGTTGTTTTTGCATTTCTTATTACAGTGCAGCTTATGATGCCATTCTTGAAAGAAACGTTGCAATCAAGAAGCTAAGCCGGCCATTTCAGAATCAAACTCATGCTAAGCGGGCTTATAGAGAGCTAGTTCTAATGAAATGTGTTAATCACAAAAATGTAAGTGAACATTTTAGAAAATTTCTTAAGTATAGATGAAGTCAAGATTTGTTCATGAATATATGAATATCAACAACTTAAAAAATATGAGGTGCTTAAAATTTTTCTTCTGATCTGAACAGTTGTTTAAAAGATGCATCTACAGTATAAGTTTTTTCTCAGCTTTCCTACAGCAAAAGAACAACAGCTTCTGAAATTCAGATTGTGTATTTTCTAACAATTAATTTGCAAAAGGAGATTTTAAAAAGGTAAGTGTTTTACAGGAATTTTATTAGGCTCGGTCTCATCTATTTTTTGTTTTCTATTAGGGAGACAGCTCTTAAAACTGGAGCCTTAGCACGGAGATGACATTTTTCCTATTAGACTTTTACACTAGAACTTTATTTTAATAATATTGGATGTAAAATTCAAATCCTTTCTGCCTACCCCACTTCCACCTTTTTAAGTGATACCAGTACTCACTGGTCACTTAATGTTGAGGATAGCCAGGTAACTTTCATTCATTTTGAGAATAAATAGTTAATACTTTTTAAAACTAATATTAAGAGGATATAAACTAGGAGTGAATTGTGCAGGGTACCATTTGTGAATTACTAAACTGAAAGCATCTGGCTGGAAATGTTTTGTGGTGTCTGTCCAAAGGTGTTTATAAAATACGAGCTCAATAATCTCTGATTTCAGATAACACAATTTACTACATTTTGAGAGCTAACTATGTACAAGCATCTGTGTGTTGGAGTTATTAGTTTAGTCACTAATGGGAAAAATTTATGGAAATTAAGGACTAGGCTCCTTATTTGGGGAGCTTACAGTGTTATTTTGAAGACAAACAAATACATAAAGAGTTAAAGCAGTAGAAATTTAATCATGGTGGATGGAAAGTAAGTGCTGAGATTCAGGAGAGAGAAGATTCCTGTGAGCTTTAATGAAATGGGAGAGCTTGGGGGAAGGGTGAATCTAGACTAATTCTTAAATATGGGGTAAAAATTGGATTGTTGAAGAAGTAGGGCCTCCCAGAGAGGAAGAATTAACATTACAAAAAGGCACAGAGATAAAGATTAATGTCAGTTAGTGACAGGGAAGAAGCTGTGTCAGCACTTCTTGTTCTTTGTGGTTTCCAGGCATGTTGCTTGTCAAGGTTGTGCAGGTGGCCTCCTGCCCTCTGGAGGAGTTGCCCGTGACCCTTGTAGCCTGTTTTGTGGTGATGGTGTGGTGTCACTGCATTGGTTTTGCCTTGGGGGCATGTCCAGTACACCTGCCTCCTGAGCCTCAGTGACTGCAAAGAAAGATGGTTCCATCAACTAATAGAGGACATGAAAAGTTTGTTTCACATTATTTACCCAAAGATCCATCCAGGCAATACCATTAATATCCATTGGAGTTCCAGCACAGAAGTATATTTGTTCAGTGAATGAATTAAGTATAGGGAAAACTAAATATAGAGAAGCAGGAATGTCAATGGAATTTTTCCACCTCCTGATGGATAGATGCTTTTCAATGATTTCATGTTCTGCACAGATCATCTCCTCATTAATCTACTCAGGTTTTTCCCATTCTTTAAAAAAATTTTTTATTGTGTTATAATACACGTAAGAAAAGTTAAACTGTCTTAACCATTTTTAAGTGTACAATGCAGAGGTACTAAGTATATTCATATTGTTGTGCATTTCCCACTGTATTCATAGATGTTTTGAGTTTCTTTTTCAACTCGGCCACTTGTTTCTGAATGCACTTTGATATGTGACCTAACATACAATACTGCATATTCTCTTAATTATGGACATTATAATCCTATTTGGAAATTGGTGACCATTTGACTCACATTGTGTTGGTCTGCTAACAAGTCCCATATTTCCCACCCTTTACTTTTTTTTTTCTTTTGGTTTTAGAGAATTAAGTTTAAGAATAAGCCTAGTACTTTGTATTTTTCTCTATTTCTCTATTAAATCGCACATGTGAAATCTGGTTCCTCTTCCTGGACTGTTGAGGGAATGGTTTTTTTTTTTGCTGTGACTTCACTTGTTGGCTTCACTTCCCAGTTTTGCTCAGGATGCCTTCATAATAACTGAATTAGTTCATTAGCAAGCTTTAAATATACTGTAAAAATTTCATGTCTGAGTATAAAAATTATCCATCTCCCCAATTCTTCATCTTATTCACATGGATATTATTATGGGGACATTTTCAAAACTGCCTTTTGAAATCTTCATATACTATATCTAGTTGTATTTCTTTGATCTGTTCCTATTTATTAGTAGTATTTTTATTCACAGAAGGAAATGATTTCCCAATGAATTTTTACCTGCTCCTAGTAATTGTTTCTTCTTTCAGATACCACCTGATTAATCAGTCCTTGACTTTTGTTTGACTATCCAGTCTATGATTAATTTCCTTTATTTCCCTGTTTGAAAAATAAGACGACTGTTAAAATCTTTTTTTAAAACAGCTTTATTGGGATAGAATTCACGTACTATACAATTAACCCACTTAGTATATACAATTCAGTGGTTTTTGGTATGTTCACTGACCCTATTTGTGACTGTCTTTGCAGTCAGTTCTGGGACATTTCCATCACCTCAAAAAGAAACCCTGTATCCTTTAGCTTTCGTTCCCCCAATTCCCATCTCCCTCAGCTCTAAGCAACCACTAATCTCCTGTCTCTCTCTATATGCCTTTCATCTTTAGCACCTCTCTTCTACTCTAGATTTTCCCACATACTAATGAGAACAGTTTTACTATTTCTCCAGGTATGCAGTTTATCTGATTAGGAGACATGAATTCATTTAAAGCAGCTAGATGCTAACGTTTTATCACTTGTCCTATCTTAAACAAGTTTGTTTTAGCTTTTTTGGTCTGAAAATTATTTTTCAGAATTTATTCACTGAACAAATATTTGAATGCCTTCTCTAAGCAAAGCTTTATGCTTGGATGAATAGCATAGATTCTGCCCTCATGAAGTTTATGTCTAGAGAAACATTCCCATGCCTAAGTATAATTATCAGTAAGCATTTAAAAACTGTGTCAGGTATCTTCCTATATACCAGGGCTGTAAAAGGGAATAAAACACAATTTCTAACAAGGATCGTAGTATGGTTGGGTTGAGGCTGTTGTGAAAATGAGACTATACTATTGTGTGTTAAATGCCATAACATATAAGATACTGTGGGAACAGAGGAAAGAGTATATTCAGCTCTGTCAAGGACTAGGGGTTATCACACTTGACAAAAGAGGTGTCTTGAAGGTAACCGAGTTCAGTAGGTAAGTTACAAGCATAAGGAATAGGATGTTTAAAGGCATTTAGAGTTTTTTAAAGATAACATTCTTTGAACTTAGTATGACTAAAGTATCAAGTTTAATAGAGGGTTTAGCAGGAGATGATGTAGGTTGATATCCTGTCATGGAGGGAATTTTGGAATTTTTGTTGGCATTAAGTTCTTGAAGAAGTAATTTGATCAGGTTTTTCACTGTATTATACATAGTAAAATAGTTGGATTTGCAAAAAGCCATTTTTAGGAAACCAACTGTTAGAAGTAATTCTAGCATGAACAGTCTAGATGATATGTTAGAATATTCAACCACTATAGGGAATGGAAAGAAGAGATTGAGGTTCAGACTGACCATAGAATGGGTAGTATTTTCTAAATATTTATTATGGTGTAAATACTGAATAAAGAGTCAAAGATCACTCGGAGCTTTCTATTGTAAAAGAGAAGGCACTCTGGAAAAATAAGGAGTTTGGATAGGAATGATAATGAATTCAATTTTATATTTCTGAGATTTCTCTGTGAAGTGACAATGGGTATATCTGAGATTCATAAGCTAACCAGGACTTCTAATGAGTATTTGGAAATTATCCACATAGAGATGTTTGGAGAAAAAAGCATACATAATATTACCCAGGAAAAGGATATGGACATAGAAAAGAGGAGAATTAAAGACAGAATAGTGGGAAAGAGGACTTGCCTTTGGATGAACCAGTGGAATAGACTAGAAATGAATGAAAGTGGTCAAGCACAGTATTATGAAAAACCAGGGGGAGTACTGGCTGAAGTTATATAGAGTATATACTGAATTGGCTAAGAGCTGGTAGAAGATATTTAAGATTTGCTTTCAAATTATATAGAGGATTGTATAATGTAGGTCCTTGACAATTGAGTGTTCATAAATGGAATGGATTATGTTGAGTTCTTCTGACACAGTAGTTTTTCTTTAAGGCTTTATTTTTTAGAGCACTTCCAGGTTCACAGCAAAATTGAGTGGAAGGTACAGAGATTTCCCACTCATCCCTGCCCCCACACATGCATAGTCATCCCCAATATCAATGTCCTCCCCCAGAGTGGTACATTTGTTATAATCAATGAACTTGCCCTGACACATCCTTATCACCCAAAGTCCATAGTTTACATTAGAATTTACTCTTTGTATTGTGTATTCTGAGTTTGGATAAGTGTATAATACCATATATTTACCATTTTTTATCATACAGACTATTTTCAAAGCCTTAAAGATTCTCTGTCCTTTGCATCCCTCCCTACCCCCAAACCCTGGCCATAATTTTAATATGTAAAGTAAAAGAGATAACTTCAGCTTACAACATAAGATCTGAAAAATTTTACACTGATGGTGGATTTTTTTTAACCCATGTATTTGTAGTTCCCTAATGAAAGTATTAAGCAGTTTCCAATTTTTCTCTCTCTCTGCTTTGCCACAGATAATTGGCCTTTTGAATGTTTTCACACCACAGAAATCCCTAGAAGAATTTCAAGATGTGTAAGTGTGATAATTAAAGTTTTATATTAGTATATTATTCTTAGATTGTTGCTGTACACTTTAGCTGTCATCTTTTTTTCACCCATGAAGTTACATAGTCATGGAGCTCATGGATGCAAATCTTTGCCAAGTGATTCAGATGGAACTAGATCATGAAAGAATGTCGTACCTTCTCTATCAGATGCTGTGTGGAATCAAGCACCTTCACTCTGCTGGAATTATTCATCGGGTTAGTAGAAAAAAACTATTGTCATATTCTTTTTTTAATCATTGGGATAAAATTCATGTACTACAAAATTAACTATCTTCCAGTGTACAATTCAGTGACATTTAGTACATTCACAAATTGTGCAACTATCACCAATATCAGATTTCAAAATATCTTCATCACCACAAAAGAAAACCTCAAAAGAATACCCGTTAAACAAATCACTACCCATTCCCCTCTCTTCTCAGCCATTGGCATCATACCAGTCTGCTTTCTGTGTCTATGGATTTACCTTTTCTGGAATCATATGATGTGTGATGTTTTGTGTCTGGCTTCTTTAATTTAGCATATTGTTTTTAGATTTGTCCATGTCATAGTGTGTATCAATAGTTCATTACTTTTTATGACTGAATAATATTCTATTGTATGTTTTTATTTTTGGTTATTTCCACCTTTTAGCTTTTGCAGATACTGCTGCTATGAACATGTATAAGTACTTTTGAGTTCCTATTTTCAATACTTTTGGTTATCTTCCTAGGAATGGGTCATGTGGTAATGCCATATTTAGCTTTTTGAGGAACCACCAAACTGTTTTCCTCTGTGGCTATACCATTTTACATTCCCAAAAGCAATGTACAAAGATTCCAATTTCTCCACATCTTTGCCAATACTTAGTAACTTCTTCATTCTAACCATCCTAGTTGAGTGGTATATGATAATGGTTTTATTTGTATTTCCCCAATGAGTAATAGTGTTGAGCATCTGCATGTTGGACATTTGTATATCTTCTTTGGTGAATGTCTCTATGTACGTATAACTTTTCTTGATATCCTTTGATGCACAAAAGTTTAAATCCTCATAAAATTCAGTTTGTCTTTAGTTTGTGCTTTCATTGTCATGTGTAAGAATTCATTGTCAAACCCAGGTCATTAAGGTTACTCTTTTGTTTACTTCTAAGAGTTTTATGGTTTTAGGTCTTTATGTTTAGGTCTTCAATCCATTTTGAGGTTAATTTTTATATATGGTGTAAGATAAGGATCCAATTCATTTTTTCTTTTTTTTTTACTTGTGGAAATCCAGATGTCCCCACACCATTTATTAGACTATTGTTTCCCAATTGAATGTTCTTGGCATCTTTATTGAAAATCAATTGGCTATAGATACATGGTTATATTTGTGGACTCTTAGTTCTATTCCATTGGTCTATATGTCTGTCTTTATACCAGCACCACATTATTTTGATCACTGTAGCTTTGTAGTAAATTTTGAGATGTGAATGTGTGAGTCCTCTAATTTTATTCCTTTCTCAATGTCATTTTGACTATTAAGGACCCCTTGTGATTCTGTATGAATTTGAGTATCAGATTGAGTATGATTCCATTTCTGCAGAAAAGGACATTGGAATTTTTTTTTTATAAAGGTATTATTGATATACACTCTTATGAAGGTTTCACATGAAAACAATGTGGTTACTACATTTACCCATATTATCAAGTCCCCACCCATACCCCAATGCAGTCACTGTCCATTAGATGCCATAGATTGACTGATTGCCTTCTCTGTGCCACACTGTTTTCCCCGTGAACCTCCACACCATGTGTACTAAACATAATACCCTTCAATCCCCATCTCCCTTCCTCCTGACCCACCCTCCCACACCCCTCCCCTTTGGTAACCACTAGTCTGTTCTTGGAGTCTGTGAGTTGGCTACTGCTATTTTGCTCCTTCAGTTTTGCTTCATTGTTATACTCCACAAATGAGGGAAATCATTTGGGACTTGTCTTTCTCTGCCTGGCTTATATCACTGAGCATAATATCCTCCCACTCTCTCCTTGTTGTTGCAAATGGTAGGATTTGTTTCTCTCTTATAGCCGAATAGTATTCCATTGTGTATATGTACCACATCTTCTTTATCCATTCATCTACTGATGAACACTTAGGTTGCTTCCATATCTTGACTATTGTAAATAGTGCTGCGATAAACATAGGGTATTATTGAGCATGAGAAGTTGTATTCTTTGGCAAATTCCAAGGAGTGGGATTCCGAGTAAAATTGTATTTCTATTTTTAGTTTTTTGAGCAATGTCCATATTGCTTTCCACAATGGTTGAACTAGCTTACATTCTCACCAGCAGTGTAGGCAGGTTTCTCTTTCTCCGCATCCTCGCCAGCATTTGTTGTTCTTAGTCTTTTCAATGCTGGCCATCCTTACTGGTGTGAGGTGATATCTCATTGTGATTTTAATTTGCGTTTCCCTGATGATTAGTGATGTGGAGCATCTTCTCATGTGTCTGTTGGCCATCTGAATTTCTTCTTTGGAGAATTGTCTCTTCATATCCTCCACCCATGTTTTAATTGGGTTATTTGCTTTTTGGGTGTTGAAGCATGTGAGTTCTTTATATGTTTTGGATGTTAACCCCTTGTCGGATATGTCATTTACAAATATATTCTCCCATACTGTAGGATGCCTTTTTGTTCTGTTGATGGTGTCCTTTGCCATACAGAAACTTTTTAGTTTGATGTAGTCCCATGTGTTCATTTTTGCTTTTGTTTTCCTTGCTCAAGGAGATGCATTCAGGAGGGAGTTGCTCATGCTTATATTCAGGAGATTTTTGCCTATGTTGTATTCTAAGAGTTTTATGGTTTCATGACTTACATTCAAGTCTTTGATCCATTTCAAGTTTACTTTTGTGTATGGGGCTAAACAGTAATCCAGTTTCATTCTCTTACATGTAGCTGTCCAGTTTTGCCAACACCAGTTGTTGAAGAGGCTGTGATTTCCCACTGTATGCCCATGGCTCCTTTATGGTATATTAATTGACCATACATGGTTGGGTTTATATCAGGGCTCTCTAGTCTGTTCCATTGGTCTATGATTCTGTTCTTGTGCCAGTACCAAATTGTCTTGATTACTGTGGCTTTGTGTTAGGCTTGAAGTTGGGAAGCGAGATCCTTCCTTCATCAGTCTTCCTTTTCAGGCTTGCTTTGGCTATTTGGGGTCTTTTGTGGTTCCACATGAATTTTAAAAATATTTCTTAAAGTTTGTTGAAGAATGCTGTAGGTATTTTGATAGGGATTGCATTGAATCTGTAAATTGCTTTAGGCAGTATGGCCATTTTGACAATATTAATTCTTCCTATCCATGAGCATAGGATATGTTTCCATTTATATTGGTATCTTTAATTTCTCTCATGTGTATTAATTTTGTATCCTGCAACTTTGCTGAATTCAGATATTAGACATAGTAATTTTGGAGTGGACTTTTTAGAGTTTTTTGTGTACAATATCATGTCATCTGCAAACAGGGGCAGTTTAACTTCTTCTTTACCAATCTGGATGCCCTTTTTTCCTTTGTTTTGTCTGATTGCCATGGCTAGGACCTCCAGTACTATGTTAAATAGAAGTGGTGAAAGTGGGCATCCTTGTCTTGTTCCCAATCTTAAAGGAAAAGCTTTTAGCACACTCTGTCTCACCTCTCATGTCGACATCTTTAATTCCACCACTGGAATTTTAAAAAAGGATTTCTTTGAATCTGTAGATTGCTTGTGTAGTTTTGCCATCTTAACTATATTTAGTATTCCAATTCATGAACACAAGATGTCTTTTCATTTACTTAGGTTGTATTAGTCTGCTTAGGCTGTCCTAACAAAATTCCACTGGTGGCTTAAAGACTGGGTGGCTTATCAACAGAAATTTATTTTCTTATAGTTTTGGAAACTAGAAGTCCAGGACCAAGGTGCCCGCACATTCAGTTTCTGGTGAGAACTCTCTTCCTGGTTTGTAGACAGTCACCTTCTACCTGTGTACTCACATGTCCTTTGCTCTGTGCATCCACACAGAGAGCACACTCTGGTGTCTCTTCCTGTTCTTATTAGGACACCATTTCTTTTGGATTAGGGCCCTCCTCCTTATGAGCTCATTTAACCTTAATTACTTCCATAAGGGCCCAATCTCTAAATACAGTCACATTAGAGTATAGGGCTTCAACATATGACTTTTGGAAGTGATGGACACAATGCAGTCCATAACAAAGATCTTGTTGAATTTCTTTCAGTAGTGTTCTATGGTTTTCAGTGTGCAAGCCTTCACCTCCTTAGTTAAAATTTTTTCCTGGGTATTTTTATTCTTTTGGAAGCTATTATAAATGGATTCATTTCCTTAGTTTCCCTTTCAGATTACTCATTGCTAGAATATTGAAACTACTGATTTTTGTATATTGATCTTATATCATGCAACTTTGCTCTGTTTGTTCTAATAGGGTTTTATTTTTCTTTTGGATGTTTTATAATTTTCTATGAAATCATATTGTCTGCATATTTTTTCTTCTTTCTTTTAATTTGGGTGCCTTTTGTTTCTTTTTTGCCTAGTTTATCTGGCTAGAACCTCCAGTAAAGTGTTGAAAAGAAGTGGCAAAAATGGGCATCTTTGTCTTGTTAATCTTAGAGGATGGGCTTTATTCTTTCACCATTAAGTATAATATTTTCTATGGTGTCTTCATGCATGCTCTTTATCGTTCAAGGAAGTTCCCTTTTGTGTTGAACTTAGTCACATTGTACAGTCAAAGGGCACAGACCCCACAGGACTGCCCTTACTTCACATACTAACCACAAGGTCCCAAAACTATTCTCATTTCATACAGCTGGCTATAAATTTGGGGATCCCCACAACCAACCTTAGGTTCAATAATTCACTAGAATGATTCACAGAACTCTGAAAAGCCCTATACTTATAATTATAATTTTGTTACAGAACAAGAATACAAATTAGGACCAACCAAAGGAGAAGATGCATATGACAGAATCTGGAAGAGGTTCAAACATGGAAATTTTAGTCCTCTACTCCAGCCATAAAGTATGAAAGTGTACACAGAGTATTGCCTATCAGGAAAGCTCACCCAAGCTGTTGGTGTCCAGTTATTCTTGCTGATCAAAGCACATAGTGCCTGCCTTGCTGATCTTTAGTCTCCAACCCTCCCTAAGGTTCACACTAATATCTTTAATCTCCAGTTTCTGAGGTTGAAACTGATGTGTCCCAAAGCTCCAATCAGCAATCACATCATTAGACTGTCCTGTAGCTAAAACCCCCAGGCAAATTAAGACACTGCTGTCAGTCAGGACATTTGAGGGGCCTAGATATCACCTGTAGATGAGGGCCAAAGCCAGACCCTTCTTCACGTAAGATTAATTTTTTCACACATACTTTCTATTCCTAGTTTAAGTGTTTTTATCTTGAAATGATGTTGGATTTTGTCAAATGCAATTCTGCATTAATTAAGATAATCACACATTTGTTTTTCCTTTATTCAATTAATGTGGTATATTACATTGATTTTTGTATATTGAACCACCCTTGCATTCCTGGGATAAATCCCTCTTGATCATAGTGTATAATCCTTTTAATATGCTGTTAGAATTGTTTTGCTAGTATTTTTTTTGAGGATTTTTGCATCTGTATTCATAAGTGATATTGGTCTGTTGTTTTTTTGTGATATCTGCATTTCTGTATAAAGATAATGCTGGCCTCAGACTCAGTAAGGAAGTGTTCCTCCCTCTTCTGTTTTTTTTCTTTGGAGAGTTTGAGAAGGATTGGTATTAATTCTTATTTAAATGTTTAATAGAATTTACCACTAAAGTCATATGGTCCTGAGATTTTCTTTTTTGAAAGATTTGGTTATTGATTCACTCTCTTGTTATAGGTGTGTTCTGATGTTCTGTTTCTTGAGTCAATTTTGGTAATATTGTGAGTTTCTAAAAACTTGACCATTGTCTAAAAATTAGTCTAGGTTATCTAATTTGTTGATTTAGAGTTGTTTTATAGTATTCTCTTACTAATCCTTTTTTATTGTAAAGTTGGTAATAATGTCCCCACATTCATTTCTAATTTTAGTTATTTGCATCTTCTCTCTTTTTCTTCTTAGTCTAGGTTTGTCTGTTTTATTGATCTTTTTAAAGAACCAACTTTTGGTTTTGTTAATTTTCTCTATTGCTTTTCTGTTCTTTAATTTTTTAATCTCTACTTTAATTTTTATTATTTCCTGGCTTCTTCTTGCTTTGGGATTAGTTTGCTTTCTTCTTCCTAGTTTCTTAAGGTGGCATGTCAGATTATTGATTTGAGATCTTTCTTCTTTTTTAATAGGTGTTAACAGCTATATTATTGCTTTCTGAGCTCTGCGTTTTCTGCATTACCTAAATTTTGGTATGTTGTGTTTTCATTTTCATTAATGTCAAAGTATTTTCTAATTCCCCTTGTGAATTGTTCTTTGACCTCTTGGTATGTTGTTTAATTTCCACAAATTTGTGAATTTTTCTAGTTTTCCTTTATCTTGATTTCCAGCTTCATTCCATTGTGGTCAGAAAAGTTAACTTTGTATAATTTCAGTCTTTTAAAATATATTGACATTTGTTCTGTGGCCTAACATATAGTTAATCTTGGAGATTGTTCCATGTGCACTTGAGAAAAATATGTATTCTGTTTTTTGAGGGAGTATTCTATATATGGTACGTCTAGTTGGATTAGAGTGTTGTTTACACTTTCTGTTTCCATGTTGATCTTCTGTCTAGTTGTTTTCATTATTGTTGTTGTACATTAATAAAAGCAAGGTATAGAAGTCTTCAGCTGTTATACCATAGCTGTTTCTCCCTTCAGTTATATCAGTTTATGCTAAATTTATTTTGGTGTTTTGTTATTAGGTACATACATGTTTGTAATTGGTACATCTTCTTGATGGTTGACCCTTTTATCAATACATTGTTCTCCTGTCCCCCTTGTAATAGTTTTTAATTTATAGTCTCAAGTTTTGTCTGGTTCTGCCTCCATTTTGGTTTCTATCTGCATGAGGCATCCTTTTCCACTCTCACTTTCAACCTGTTTGTGCTTGAGAATCTGAAGTTAGACTCTCAGAAATAGCTTACAGGAGGACCATGTTTCTTTTATCCCTTTTGCTATTCTCTGGCTTTTAGTTGAAGGGTTTAATCCATCTATATGTAAAGTAACTACTGATAAGAAAGAAGTTACTTCTGCCATTGTGCTATTTGTTTTCTATATGTCTTATCTTTTTGTTCCTCAATTCCTCCATTACTGACTTTTTTGTGTATTTAATTGTTTTTTTATATTGTACCATTTGTTTCTTTTCTCATTTCCCTTTCTGTATATTTTTCTATCATTTTCTTAAAGGCTATCTTGGGGATTATACTTAACCTCTTCAATTTTGAACAATCTATTTACAATTATTACTGCCTTAGCTTCCATAGTATATAAAAACTCAGCTCCTATACAATCTTTGTATTGTTGTTGTCACATATTTATACATCATGTGTCCATTAAGATATATTTGTGATTCTTATTTAATGAATTTTTCCTTTAAATCATAATACTGACCTTTATACTTACTTGTATAATTACCTTTACCAGTATTCTTTATTTCTTCACATGATTTCAATTTACCATCTAGTGTTCTTTAGTTCCACCTGAAGAACTTCCTTTAGCATTTCTTATGGGGCAGGTGTATTTGTAACAAATTTCCATAGCTTTTATGTATCTCTGTGTCTTTAATTTTCTCCTTCACTTTTGAAGGATAGTTTTGCTGGATATGGAATTTTGTTTGGCTTTTTTTTCCTTTCCTCACTTTAAATATATCATTGCACTGCCTTTTGGCCTCCATGATGTCTTTCGAGAGATAAGCTGTTACTATCATTGAGTATCTCTTGTAAGTGACAAGTTCTCTCCTGATGCTCTCTTGATTCTCTTTTATCTTTGTCTTTCAGTGGTTTGATTATAATGAGTCTCAGTGCAGATCTTTTTGTTTGTATCCTTAGAGTTAAGTGAGCAGCTTGTGTGTATATATTCATGTCTTGGATGAAATTTTGAAGTTTTCAGTCATTATTTTTTCCAATATTCTTTCTGCCCCTTTTTCTCTCTTCTCTCTTTTTGGAATTCCCATCTTGGTATTCTTTATGGTATGCTGTCTCATTTTCCTCAGTTTTAAGGTATTGTCCCAGGCAGAGTGGGTTATTCACTTGCCTTACAGTGTTTCAAGAAATGCCCTCCATCTAGCCTAGAACCAAGGTCCCATACTAAGAATGTGTGCTGCTTTCAAGAAACCCACCGCCCTAACCCCAGCCAGGGAGATGGGTGGGGCAAGGGCTAATAAAAACATTGCAAATATTTCCTATTGTTTTAAGCCTCCTTTTTCTTGATTCTGTGTTTGCTTGGTTATTTTAAGCCTTTGACTGTTTTCCAGACACCTAACCCTTTTTGCTCTGCTTTCTGTTGTTTGCAAAGCTATCTACTCTGCCATTTTTGCTGACATCACTGCCTTTAGTCATATTCTTGGAGTGTTGTATTTTGGTTATTTATAAGGAGTAATAAAAGGTTATTTTTTCTCTGAAATGAAGCAGTATATAAAATATCCTGCTGTCATTACCAACTACATAAAACTGAGTATTCTCCAGAGTTGTGTTTCTTATATATTCATAAGTATTTTATATTTTTGATCCTATGCTTCTTAACTGCTTTCCTGACAATTCATGTATCATACAATTTACCTGTTTAAGGTGTATAATTTAGTGTTATTTATTATATTCAAAGGTTGTGCATCTGTCACCACAGTCTAATTTTAGAACATTTTCACCCCCTTTAAGAAAAGCCCACACCCATTAGCCTTCAATTCCCATTCTTCACTGTTCCCTTCTTTTATCCCCAGCCCTAAACAACTGCTAACCTATTTTCTGTTTCCATATATTTGTCTACTCTGGATAATTTATATAAATGGAATTCTATAATATATAGCCTTCTGTGACAGCCTTCTTTTACCTACCATAAGGTTATCCATGTATGTATCAGTACTTCATTTCTTTTTATTGCTATATAGTATTTCACTCTATGGCTATGCCACATTCCATTTATTCTTTCATCACCTGAGGGACATTTGTATTATTACCATTTTTTTTGGCTATTATGAGTAACACTGATATAAACATTTGTGTGCAAGTTTTTGTGTGGACATATGTGTGTTTTTGTATTTTAGTTTTAATTCTAGCTTACTCTTTGAAAAGTATTGCATCTAATTTGAGAAGAATTTCTTGAAAAATTAATTAAGTGGAATTATGTTTTCCCCCGAGGTACTTTCTATCAGATAACCTAACTCAAAATAAATTCATAGATTTGTACTCAAATTAACTATTTAAAACAATTATATATCTGAGATACTCTTGTTTATCCTCAGTTATCATTCAGAGTTGCTTTGTGCATTGCATATGCAACTGCTACAACATGTTTAATGCCGTCTTTAAGCTACATAAGAGAACTCTGTTTAAATGGGAGAGTGTATTATCTTCCTCATTCCATACTAATATATTGTGTGAGGTAAAGCAAATAAGTTAAAATTCTGGATTTTGTGTTTGTTTCCATTGTTCTGTTGACCAGGACAGTTATTTACCACCATGGAAGTAAAATCTTCCAAATAAAAGTTTCTGGATGAATGGGAGTAGCAGATGGGTAAAACAAATCACAGAGGAATAAATGTACAGACCAAAGGAAATAGCAAGAAGCATAAAAAGGAAACATTAAATTACAAAAGACCAATATATTACATAAGGTGTAATGGGATTAATCCCTTAATGAAAAAAGGTCAGACTTTGGCAAACACACACAACTCCAACAACTACTGGTTTCTGTAATGCAAACAGTTGCAATTCACTTCCAAAGGCTGACAACAAAAGCAGTGGCAGAGATGTACTGAGAAAATGCAAACATGAAATAAGGATAACTGTTTAATCAGGTGAAGTTGAATGTGGTGGGGTCAAGGAAGAAGCATTCTTTCTGGGATAAAGAGTCACCATAAGGATGAAAGGTATAATTTACTTATTTTTATCACTAATTAAAAAAAAATTTTTATTAAGGTATGATTGATATACACTCTTATGAAGGTTTCACATGAAAAAACGATGTGATTACTACATTTACCGATATTATCAAGTGCCCACCCATACCCCAATGCAGGCAGTGTCCATCAGGGTAATAAGATGCCACAGATCCACTATGTGCCTTTTCTGTGCTATACTGTTCTCTCCGTGATCCCCCACACCACGTGTACTAAACATAATACTCCTCAGTCCCCTTCTATCTCCCTCCCTACCCACCCTCCCACACCCCTCCCCTTTGGTAACCAATAGGTCATTCTTGGAGTCTGTGAGTCTGCTGCTATTTTGTTCCTTCAGTTTTGCTTCATTGTTATACTCCACAAATGAGAGAAATCATTTGGCAATTGTCTTTCTCCGCCTGGCTTATTTCACTGAGTATAATGTCCTCCAGCTCCATCCATGTTGTTGCAAATGATAAGATTTGTTTCTTTCTTATGGCCGAATAGTATTCCATTGCGTATATGGACCACCTCTTCTTTATCCATTCATCTACTGATGGACACTTGGGTTGCTTCCATATCTTGGCTATTGTAAATAGTGCTATGATAAACATAGGGGTGCATATGTCTTTTTGAACCCGAGAAGTTTATTCTTTGGGTATATTCCAAGGAGTGGGATTCCGAGTCAAATGGTATTTCTATTTTTAGTTTTTTGAGGAACTTCCATATTGCTTTCCACAATGGTTGAACTAGTTTACATTCCCACCAGCAGTGTAGGAGGGTTCCCTTTTCTCCGCATCCTCGCCAGCATTTGTTGTTCTTAGTCTTTTCGATGCTGGCCATCCTTACTGGTGTGAGGTGATATCTCATTATGATTTTAATTTGCATTTCCCTGATGATTAGTGATGTGGAGCATCTTTTCATGTGTCTGTTTGCCTTCTGAATTTCTTCTTTGGAGAACTGTCTCTTCATATACTCTGCCCATTTGTTAATCGGGTTATTTGCTTTTTGGGTGTTGAGGTGTGTAAGTTCTTTATATATTTTGAATGTTAACCCCTTGTCGGATATGTCATTTGCAAATATATTCTCCCATACTGTAGGATGCCTTCTTGTTTTGTTGATGATGTCCTTTGCCATACAAAAACTTTTTAGTTTGATGTAGTCCCTTGTGTTTATTTTTGCTTTTGTTTCCCTTTCTCAAGGAGATGGGTTCAGGAAGAAGTTGTTCATGCTTATATTCAGGAAATGTTTGCTTATGTTGTCTTCTAAGAGTTTTATGGTTTCATGACTTACATTCAAGTCTTTAATTCATTTTGAGTTTACTTTTGTGTGTGGGGTTAAACAATAATCCACTTTCATTCTCTTGCATGTAGCTGTCCAGTTTTGCCAACACCAGCTGTTGAAGAGGCTGTCATTTCCCCATTGTATGTCTATGGCTCCTTTATCATATGTCATTTGGCCATATATGGTTGGGTTTATATCAGGGCTCTCTAGTCTGTTCCATTGGTCTATGAGTCTGTTCTTGTACCAGTACCAAATTGTCTTGATTACTGTGACTTTGTAGTAGAGCTTGAAGTTGGGGAGCGTAATTTCCCTAGCTTTATTCTTCCTTCTCAGGATTGCTTTGGCTATTCGAGGTCTTCTGTGGTTCCATATGAATTTTAGGATGATTTTCCCTAGTTTGTTGAAGAATGTTGTTGCTATTTTGATAGGAATTGCATTGAATCTGTAGATTGCTTTAGGCAGGATGGCCATTTTGACAATATTAATTCTTCCTATCCATGAGCATGGGATGTGTTTCCATTTATTGGTATCTAATTTCTCTCATGGGTGTCTTGTAGTTTTCAGAGTATAGGTCTTTCACTTCCTTGGTTAGGTTTATTCCTAGGTATTTTATTCTTTTTGATGCAATCATGAATTGAATTGTTTTCCTGATTTCTCTCTCTGCTAGTTCATTGTTAGTGTATAGGAATGCCACAGATTTCTGTGTATTAATTTTGTATCCTACAACTTTGCTGAATTCAGGTATTAGATCTAGTAGTTTTGGATTGGATTCTTTAGGGTTTTTTATGTACAATATCATGTCATCTGCAAACAGGGACAGTTTAACTTCTTCCTTGCCGATCTGGATGCCTTTTGTTTCTTTGTGTTGTCTGATTGCCCTGGCTAGGACCTCCAGTACTATGTTGAATAATAGTGGGGAGAGTGGGCATCCTTGTCTTGTTCCCGATTTGATAAGTAATTTTTTGTGATTCAATTGTCAAGAACTTTATACCTGGAGTAGAATTGGAATACACACAGTTTTTAAACTGTAGGAAATAGAATTGTACAAACATTAGTATTGTGATATTATACTCCCTTAGTGTTGACAGAATCTAAGTAGTAAAAATAGAGTACAACTATAGAAAACTTACGTAATAAATTTGGACTAATGAGAGACATACTGGTCTCTTTAACCTGGTATGAAAAATATGCCTTTATCTTAGGCTGGGCTATCTGGGAAACAAACTCTAGGGAGAAGATACACATGTAAGAAATTTATTGGGGTGTCTGCTCAGAATCAACAACTGTGGAGAAGTAAGATAAATAAAAGTGGACAGAGAAATTGAATTGGAGGCTTTCTCACTCCAGAGGCCTCAGCTGGCAAATCAGCTGGACCTTTGCCTGGTGAGCAGTGTGACCTTAGAAAAGGTAGCTCTCTGTGGCTGAGGGCAGTTCCTGGAGAGTCTGCTGAAAACTGTCAGCAACCAACACTGCCAGCTGCTGGAAGAATGAGTGCCTCAGTCCTGAACCAGGGTCAAAGCAGGCAGTGCATCACCCCCTGCAGGCCGCCCTTGCTGCCACTTGCTCCCACCTTGACTGTAAATTGTTCCTCCAGGGTTTTATTTGATATTTTTTCTTTGAGTAACTTTTAAAAGTTTAGCATCCACTTCTGCCACTGGACTTGAGTCAAAGTTGATACTCATCTCTCTGCTGTACTCTCATTCTAAATTTCCCTCACCCTAAGCTGAGTCTATTGGCCTGAGATTGCTTACTTGGTAAAATATTCTGAACTTCCATTGTTTAGGGGTCAGTGCACATCAGGGTGGGGGGATGGGATTCTGCATTGTCACTCAGAGCCCCAAGCTGAATGAGGCTCCACAATCTAGATAGTTGCTATGTGCTGTGTACTAGTTTCCTATGGAAGTGACACACATCACTTCTGTGCTGACAGAACCAGTCATAAGGACCTGCCTAATTTTAAAGGAACTGGAAAATGTTGGGAGGCAGACTGAAGTAAGAAGGGTAGCACCAGTTTCTGCCACAGTCTACGCTTCTTGTTATCAAACATTCCTTTGCTCCCTTTGTTGCACACCTAGTACATAATCCAAAATTCTAATCTATCATAATATTTAGCCTCAAATGATTCATAGTAATCTCTACATCAAATCCAGACACTACTCTTCTTAATCCAGAAACATTGAAACTAAAATGACTGCAGTATCTGGCTACCTGTATCCATTTCCCCTGCCCCCATCCCCTAGAAACAGTTGTCAAACAGGTCCAGAATAACCACAATGAATATAATCCCATTTGGGAAATTGAAAAATGCAGTCATGGGTTATTTGTAACTTGAAATTCTGTTGGGCAGACATTGTGAGTGTCACTTGCCCTGGGGGTGGGGAATATTCCTTGATTAGGTACTGAGTCTGATTTATTTGAGGAGCACTCTGTCCACTGTTCTCTGTTGTGTATGGCTTCACTGGAGTCTTTCTTTTCCACTATCCTTAAATATATCTGTAGTGGGTATTAGAAAATATGTTCTCCTTGGTGGGGAGAACATGTGTTCTCATCGGTGGTCTGCTCAGGTTTCCCAGCCTCCTATTTGCAAAAGATTGAGGGCTCACATGCCATTTTAAGGTAGTCCTCCTCAACCTGGACACTGTTGACATTTTGGATAAATGATTTTTTCTTTCAGGGGGCTGTCCTGTGCATTATAGAATGTTTACCAGCATTTCTGCCCTCTACCCACTAGGTGCCAGTAATACTTCCCAATTGTGACAACCGAAAATGTCTCCAGACATTGCCAAATAATGCCTGGGGCAGAACTGCCCTGAATTGCTACTGTTTTAAGGCTTGAATTGTCACAGACTAATGGAGTTTTTTGGTAGTACAGCTCTCTCAGAAACTTAAGAGGTTTCTTTTATTTTTAATTGCATTTCTTTTCAAAGCATACTTGTTAGCTCACTGGCTGTATATTTTTGGACTTAATGTCTACCTTGAAGCTTTCAGGCTTCTGTTGGCAAGTCTGAGGCATTTTTATCAATTTAAAGATTGTACAGGTCTTACCCCAGCCCCTGACTCATGGCTTTCAGAATTGTTATGTGAAGATGATGCTTAAGAAACAAATCTAAGATATCAGTGGCTTAAAACACTATTTATTGCTTGCTCAAGAGTCTGCAGATTAGCTGTATGGTACTTAAGATGATGGATCAGGTTCACAGTTTGTTCCACGTTCAGGTTTCAGCATCCAGGCTGAAGGAGTGCCTTTCTGGGACACATCTTTTTCTCATGGTGTAAAAAGAGCAAGAACCAAACTAAATCAAGCAAGCACATTTTAAACTTTTTTTTTACATTTGGTGAACATAATATTCCGTCATGTTACATGGGCTGAAACAAGCCATCTGAATAGGCCCATTACTAAAGTGAAGTACAGGTGGTCCCTGATGTATGTGGATGTGACTTATGATTTGTTTTTTTAAACTTTTTGGTGGTGCAAAACAGTATGCATTAAATGGAAAACATACTTCAGATTCTGAATTTTGATCTTTTCCTGGGCCAATGATACGTGGTAGGATAGGTACTCTGTTGTGAGGCTGAGCAGCAGTAGCTCCCAGCCAGCCACGTGTTCACAAGGGAAACCAACCAATACACTTGCAGCCATCCTATACCCTGACAACCATTCTGTTTTTCAGTACAGTATTCAATAAATTATATGAGATACTCAACACATATATATATATAGAGACTTTATGTTAGACAATTTTGGCCAACTGTAGGCTAATATAAGTGTTCTGAGCATGTTTCCACACCCTCTCCAGGTGTGCTGCTTTCCAGAAGCTAGCTCATTAACTCAAACTCAGGTGTAGTTGAAAGGGGCCTCTTATGACTAACAAAAAGCTAAGCTAGGACATTTGGTAGTTAGGTGTAGTAAAGGTATTTTTGACTTAGGAAATTTTCAGTTTATGATGGGCTTAGTAGGATGTAACTCCATTGTAAGTTGAGGAAGATCTGTATACTAGGGTTGTGAGTGGGAGATAATCCTGAACAGTCTGCTTTTTTTTTCTGAAGGTTCTAGTATCATTTAGTTTTTCCAGAATGACAAAGCCCTGAAATTCTATATTCTTTTTCCTTTCATTTCTTTTAAAGTCTCATTCTTCCAGATGCAGCCAGTAGACACCAACACACACTACTAAAGTTTTGCCTTTCAGTCTCTTCTTCTAGTGCAGGAGTTAGCAAACATTTTCTGTAGAGGCCAGATAGTGAATATTTTAGGCTTTGCAGACAGTAGTCTCTGTTAGAGTTATTCAACTTTGCCACTGTATCACAAAAGCAGCGAAGACAGTTGGTAATTAAATGAGCATGGTTTTCCCAAGGACATATCTGTCTAGGCAGTCCTTAATTTGCCGACCCTATTCTAGAGCTTCCAGTTCAGTACGGAAGTGCTGTGCTTTAAGATGTCAGGTGACAGTGCCATGAAATGTATTGCTACTGTAGAACCTGGATCACCTTTCTAACCATTGATATTAGTTTCCCTACTTCCTGATGCTCAACTGCTCAACTATGGTCCTGTGGTTTTAATAGTAACATCCCACTCCTGGCACCAGTTTCAGTGTTAGAATAGACTAGGCTAAAAGAGACACTGTATGTCTCCTTTTATCTCACACCTGCCATAAATACTTCTGAAAGTAGTATTTGTTTTTCTCACAGCAAATAAATCTCAGATGTTTGGGACACAAAGCTGGGTGTCCTACAATTTAACTCAATTCTGACAGTACCTACCTGAGATGATACCAAATTCCACAGGTTAAGGGCTCAGTCCCACAAAGGCTTATCTCCAAATTAGATGCTGATCACAGCCCACATTGTTACCGGTACTTCTGATCTACTGGCTATAATTTGGAGGTTCTCATGACCCCCTCTCACAAAACTAACTAAACAGTAGCTCACAGAACTCACAAAAACATTTTACCGACTAGATTACAGGTTTATACAAAGGACATAACTCAGGAACAGCCAAAGGGCAAGATAGGTGGGAAAGGGTACAGAGCTTCCACACCCTCTCCAGGTGTGCTGCTCTCCCAGTGCCTCCATATGTTCACCAATCAGAAGTTCTCAGTACCAGTTCTTTTGGGCTTTAATGGAAGCTTCATAATGTAGTCATAATTGATTTTATCATTGGCCATTAGTGACTGAGCTCATTCACTAGCCCCTTTCCCTTCCCAAGAGGTCTGGGAGGTCGAACTGAAAGTTCCAACCCTCTCATCAGCCTGCTACCAACTGTTTGGTTCCCCTGGCAACCAGCCCCCATCCTGTGGGGCTCTCCAGAAGCTACCTCATTAACTCAAACTCAGGTGTAGTTGAAAGGGGCCTCTTATGACGAACAAAAAGCACTCCTTTCACCTTTATTGCTCTTATCACTTAGGAAATGCCAAGGGTTTTAGGAGATCTGTGCCAGTAACTGGAACTAAGGCCAAGTATGTATTTTTTATTCATATTATCACAACTAAGCTATGCCAAGGTAACAAATAGAACTTCAATTGTCAATGGCTTAACACAACTACGGTTTATTTCCCACACTTCATATCCACTGCAGGTCATAGTGGGGTGAGGACTCTGCTTTACAGAGATGTTCAACAACCCAGGCTGACAGGGTTCACTGTCCGGAATGCTGCTGATCACCAAAGCAGGGGAAGAGACAACAGGAAATTGTACACTGGCCCTTCTACTCTTTGCTTCTGCTTACATCCCCGTGACTAGAACCAATCATATTTAGGCTGGAAAAATGTGGGGGAAAAGAGAATATTAGGTTAGTTCCACTACTTATGTCACAAATTCTTACAACCTTAGTTATTCTTAGGTATTGCTGACAGTGATACTAACATCTGTAGAAAGATAATTATTGCATGAAGATGAATTTCGGGTAATATTTTTCAGCATTGTTTTTTCCTTAAAAAAATGCCTATTCCTAAGAAAGTTGTATTTTATTCTTAAGTTTTCGAGAATAAAGTGTTTAAGGTTGGAATCTCATTTCCAGACTAGAATGTAGTGGCATATAAAGCCATTAATCTTTAACCAGCACAGCAGACATTGAAGTAGTATCAAAGCTTGTAATCTATTTTTGAACATGCAGTGTTAGGTTGCTGAGGTAGTGTATTTTGGAAATAGTGGCAACATCATATTTACAAATAGTGAAAATGAAAATCTTCATCTTCTGTTTCACTAAACCTGTTGATACCTATTTTTGATAAAGCCCTTAGATTCCCTATCTTCTAAACCCATCCATGGCTGCCTATCAAAATATGCTAAAAACAACATTCATGCTCTTCTGAATATAGACATTAGAGGTAAAACTAATCATTGTCTTGCGGGCCAGCTCTCTTTTCTTCTGTACTAATCAGCAGTATTCAATATATGTACTGCACGTCAGTACCAGTAATAGAATGTGTTTGAGTTGTGGTATATATGTTTGCTTTTTTTGGTCTCTTGGTTCATAATAGGATTCATCAGAGCTAACAGGCAAAGTGAATTGAACTTGAAGCCATAAATGTTTAGTTGCTGCCTTCATTTTAATGATCACAGCACAAAATTTCTTAGGGCTGGGGTCAGGTGGTAAGTTCTTCATAAAGATACTATTTAGTAGCATCAATGGCAAATAGTTTTATGGATTAGTGGCACCAAGACAAAAATACCTACAGACAGGAAAAACTTTATAAACACATTTGTGTCATTTTGGGTGTGAAATCGGTGATGAAAAGATGGACAGTGACTGTTTCAGTCCCTTAGAATTAAACATCTAATTTGAAAGGTCGAATGGCATTTGCTTGGATGACATAGAATGGCTCCTAATTGATTTGTAATATCTATACAAAGCTTGTTATAACTTTAAAGTGAGATTTTTAAATATCTGGTAATTTAGTACAAAAGTAAGTATAAATGCTAACTTGTGATTCTTTCTTTTAGCATAATAGTTTTTATGTGAGTTTTGAAGATGCCTTTCCAAATCACTTTTTTCCACTTGATTGAAAATTTCTCATCATAATTTCTAACAAATAAAACATTACTAACATCTCTAATAACTGTATGCATTCATAGATTTAAAATGCCATCAAGCTAATTTCTTAAATTTGTCTATTATGATGAATCTGTGTAGTGATAACAATTAGAGTAATGAACAGTTGACATGAATCATTTTACAGGTGATCTGATAACTTGGGAACTTCAAAACAATTGTATATATCATAGCAGTCATTTTTTTTTTTAAAGGACTTAAAGCCCAGTAATATAGTAGTAAAATCAGACTGCACTTTGAAGATTCTTGACTTTGGACTGGCAAGGACTGCAGGAACTAGTTTTATGATGACACCTTATGTAGTGACTCGCTACTACAGAGCACCTGAGGTCATCCTAGGAATGGGCTACAAAGAAAACGGTCAGCAAACACTATTTACTTGAATTACTGTTCTGACTTACTTTTTATGAGATGTCTTATGTAAATATTTAAAAAGCTGAAGTGCATAGAGTTATATGCATATCACCGTTTGAAATGTTTATCAAGAGTTTGAAAGTAACTATAAGTTTTGTCATAAATGTTTGCAAAAACTTGGGGCCCCTATTTAATACAAATACATAGCCATCAATATTGAATAAAGAATTTGTTGCCTTGGCCCCTGAAACAGAATACTGGCATTTGCTTATCTGTAACTTGAAAATTAACATTTCTAACAGGGCCTCAAGGAAGTGTATGGTGGACTGACTGTTTATCTTTAGTAGTCATTCTAGTTTGCATTAGTGGTATTTGCACGTATTTCCAATACCCCATGAAAATAAAGTTAATAGCAGTAGCCCTTAATGTAAAATTTAAGACCTACAGTGAGGCCATTCTGCAAAACTGATGGATAATTAATTAAGGTGACCTTTTGGAGGAAATAATGTTGCTTCAAAGCTTTTTGTCCAGGCTTTAAGAAATGGCATTATTTTGTATGAGTTTAGTCAATTATATGTATCAGCATTAGAATCAAGGTTGAAGGAAATTATCAGGCATGTATTTAATGAATTTTTTTTAATTATATACATTTATATTTAAGAAGAAATTTTGTTGAATCTCAGACATTTAGGAGATGAGTTAAGTCTGTGCAGGATTTTATTGATTTAAATGATAACTTTGTAAATGTGGTAACTTCACTCACAATATTCCCTAGAATAGGAGCTAGATTTTTTTTCTAGCAAGAAACCTAGAACAGCCGTTTACTTTGAATCAGAATAGTACTAAGTCAGTCTTCAAGATTCTATTTATAAAAGACAACATTGAACTGAGTGAGGGTTTTAGCTTGATTTCCTTTTCTTTTCTGAGCTAATTAAAAACAAATACTTTAAACATTTACTGTTATTCTTTTGTCCTTAAATAATATGCTGTTCTGTTTTCTTACTTTCTATCTAAAATTGCTTTACACTCTGTAGTATCCAGTGAGCTGGATTTAGCTATATATTAGATTCTCTTTTTGAGAATTAATCTTTCAAGTGACTAGGTTGCTTCTACATTTGCTGTACAACCACTGATTGTCACAAATATTGTATAATGTGTCACTCAGTAGCCTATGAATGTGATCTTGGGAGATAATTCCCCATTGTCAATTAGCACCAAGAAAAACCATCATATAAAGAATTGACATGCTTTCCTATGTTCGATAAGAATTATGTAGATCAGTCACCTTATTGCCTTTTTTTGCCCCAGGAAACTGAGTCAAATGTAATGCTTAATCATACTACATTAGCCAGCAAGGTTAAATGTAAGAACTTCTTTTAGTGACACCCCTCCATCCCTGCTTCCCACCCATTCCCACCTGTTTTAACAACATTGTTTTATCTTTTATTGGAAGCCACCTCAAAGCTTTTTGGAAAGTGTGATATAATGGAATATATTTAAACTGCCTTATTAACAGACTGAGCAGTTAGACCCTTTAAAACTACTTTTATGTGTGAACCAGGGTTATTATGTCCTGAAAAAGTCTTCAAAGACCTTGAAGATATCTTCTCTCATGCTTGCAGCTTTCAAAATTCTGTTTAAAAATGTGTTTTTCTTAAGATTACCTACACAAGTTCTGTCCTAGATTTAAATATTAAATTTTATATTTATATAAATTAGATTTAATATTTAAACATTAAATTTCATATTTATATAAAATATATTTAATATTTTGCTACCTAATAGTAAATATTAAAGCCTGCCATTCTCTATAAAATCTATAGGGAAATTTTGTTGTAGTAGATTTTTGCCGAACTCTGGAAAAAAATTTTCACTGATATATGAATATTACCTTTAATTCTAAAATTTATCCTTAAAAGTTGAACCATACCATAAATATAAAAAGATTAGTATGTATCTTAATATGAAATTTTAGAGAAACGTAGTTTCACAGGATTTCCCAAATGTATTCCCTGTTTAGCTTGTCAGATTCTGTGATGAACTGGCAGTCTCCTCATGAGTGAGTGTATTAGAAAGTATAGACTTTGATTTCCTAAGTTTTCCAGCATGGATGAAGGGTGTATCTTTCTCTAACATCCATTCCTACCATTTTCCTCTTTTGCAAAATCTTACAGAATTTGGGTCTTCAAACTTGAAAAATGCAAGTTTCTAAGGCTTTCCTTTTTTAAATTTCTCATTCTACCCCTCTTCTATTAAACTGTAAGCACATTTTTTTAATTGAAGTATAGTTGACATACTGTATTAGTTTCAAGTGTACAAGATAGTGATTCAATATTTATATACATTACAAAGTGATCATAATAAATCTAGCTACATACTTCTCTTTTTATCTGATTTTCAGACTCACAAATATAAAATGTCAGGGTGTATTGTTTAATGAAACAGGTAGAGATCCCCAAATTGAACTTCTGTGTCTAGCAGATTCTTTATGGGATTGGTTAGAACTGTTTAAAGCTGATGAGGGTCAGTAAGCCAACTAGGAGACTCTGCAGATAATAAACTGTGGGAACTTTCAGACTATATCCAGCAAACTTTGGTTAACTTCTTAAACCAAAAGCAGTTTGGTTCTATGGGTTTAAAAAACTTTTGGGGGACAAGCATGAAATACACTTCTTTCACTAAGTTTTCTTAACTGATTGTTTGTGTACTTGCTCCTTTTGGGATAGGAGGGTAAATGTAGCATGATATTACCAAGAAAACAAATGACTTTCAACTCAAATTAAACAGCACTTCTCAAATAAATTTACAAATTCCAGTTTAAAAATTTCTGAAGAGCTTTAGATTAACTTTTTAACTAATTATTCATAGGAACACATTCTTATTGTTAAATATTTTAATATACTAGATTATTTCTGCTCATGCCTTTTTCTTTTATTTGACTTAAAGAGAGAGTAATGCACAGTTGAACTTCAGCATAGTATCAAAATTTTATTTTTTTTACTTTTTTCTACCTTATGTACATTTTCAGCCTTATTTACAAAGTTTGTGCTTGATTCTATTTTATATTTTATAAACAAATTTTCAGGGGCAAAATGTATATATTTTTTAATTATGTGATTTCTGTGCATAGCTCTCACTTTAAAATTAGATATATAGTTAAAAGGCCACACTTCATGTTTGCTTTTGTGAATCAAGCCTTTTGAAAAATGTTTTGTGTTTTAACTTACTCCATTAGCTAAAATTCAAATCACTTCTTTTTGTGGTGTTTTGCAGTTTTTATATAATGCAGTCATATTATGCTTCTTTGATTTTAACGACCTTTTGCTTTGCTTTTCCTTCTTTTGTGCTGCAAACATATAGTGGATTTATGGTCTGTGGGGTGCATTATGGGAGAAATGGTTTGCCACAAAATCCTCTTTCCAGGAAGGGACTGTATCCTTGTGCTGCTGCAGCAGTTTAATTAGTTAGATGACAAACTTCGTATGTTCTGTAATGAAAATGAGTATGGTATGTTCATACATATGGGTTTTTAAAAACAGACGTAAAGTTTGTGCCTGTTATGGTTCAAAAATTGTTGAGATAAGTAGCTGAAATATTTGTAGGCTGCATCTGGCAGTAGGACATACAGTCTCTGCTGGTAGTTAGAGCACATTCACTGTCACTCATTTTTATTTTATACTGCTTTCTATGATTTTGAAGTATACATGGTGTGTGTTATTTTTTTTAATGTTTATATATTTTTTTTATTTTAACCAAAATCTTTATGTTAATGTCATTGCATTTTGTTTTCAGTTGACATTTGGTCAGTTGGGTGCATCATGGGAGAAATGATCAAAGGTGGTGTTTTGTTCCCAGGTACAGATCGTATCCTTATCTTTGGCCTAAAATGTAGTTTCTAAAGGTCAAAATGTATAACAGCATTTCAGCTTGGTGTCAGGTATTATGTACTTTGTCTCTCCCTAATAATAAGGTATTGTTAAATTACTCTTTCAAAATACCACCTGCTATTTGACATAGACTTTCCTTTCCCTCATTTATTGTTTCATATTAATTCTGACAACTTATCAAGTTAATTATCCACAATTACTTGCTGGCTTTGAGTTGATTTATTTAACCTAAATCAAAAATCATGGCTTGCATTAAAAATTTCTAATAATTATACACTTAAGTAAGTCTGGATGTACTTAGGAGTTAATCTTAATTTTGGAGTGGTCTATTGCTTCTGGTCACCCTTTTATTTTGTGTCTTGTCCCCTGCTACCTCCTTTTTTTGTTAATGTTTTTTGTGTTTTGTGTCTTTCAGTTGTTGCATTATTCAACATAACATACTAATCTTTTCATTTGAGAATTTCAGCAGGAATAGTTTTATATGGTGATGAGTAGATTTGGGTTCATGCTTTTTGTTCATCTGACTTCTTTTAATATTTAACAGTGATTTGTTTTGTGTTTACCAGCTAGTAACACTTAGAATTGTTTTAGGAGGAGGAACGCAAAGAGCCATGCACTGGGTCACAATAAGAAAGTTACAAGTCTTAGTCAGCAGGGAGGACTTGGACTATAAAGACTAGGAAGAGTGACAAGGGAATCCTAACCTTACAGCTTACCAGAATACTGCCATTTTCTTGAGTTTCAGACCTTTGAAAAATTTTTATTAACATAAACTAAACTAAGAATGGCAAAAGAAAATGCCACTTTTACCAAAGCCATCATTTTTATTGCTACTGGTTATTTTCTATTAGTGTAGAAAACTCTCAAAAATGCAGGATAGATTATAAAAGATATTTCTTGTCCTTTAGTAAACTCACATTTTCTGATAAGCTAGAAGGAAAGGCAAATTTTATAGTCTAGAATTGTGTACAGTTTTTATTTAGAATCCTTGTAAGTATTCATTATTATTCTTTGAGTCACTGTCATTTGCATTTAGAGTTTGTGAGTTTAAACTTCCATTTTTAAGGTAAAATCAGTATTAGTAGACACACACACACATGTACACACACACACATATACACACACTCTGAATAACATTAACAAAGCTTGTTTATTGATCCTTTCTGTCTACCTACAGTCATTGCCTTTTGCAAGGTGGCTGTAAGATAAAGATTTATAACTGCCATATTCTTTCTTAGGATTTTTTAAATTGCTATTTTCGTGTTATTTTAATATGGATATGACTAATGTGTCAAACATTAGATACAGAGTATTTTTCTTAGCTACTTGATATTAGATATTGATCAGTGGAATAAAGTTATTGAACAGCTTGGAACACCATGTCCTGAATTCATGAAGAAACTACAACCAACAGTAAGGACTTATGTTGAAAACAGACCTAAATATGCTGGATATAGCTTTGAGAAACTCTTCCCTGATGTACTTTTCCCGGCTGACTCAGAGCACAACAAACTTAAAGGTATTCTTTATAAATATGTATATTTAATCCCATTTTAGGGTTGTGTATGTGAGTGTATGTTCATGTTCTTATGGGACATAACCTTGTTATCTCTGGATGATTGAACAAAGTTGAGGTTTTAGTTATTTTTTTCTGTAATTTTATATTTTTTAATCACATGTATGACCCAATTTTATAGTAAAATTTATTCTTTTTAAAATATAGGTTTTAATAAATAATTTCAAGTTTCTGAAATGTATTGATAATTTAAAAACCTTTATGAGGTAAATGTACATTAACATTATTTTTGCAGCCAGTCAGGCAAGGGATCTATTATCCAAAATGCTGGTGATTGATGCATCTAAAAGGATCTCCGTAGATGAAGCTCTCCAGCACCCATATATCAATGTCTGGTATGACCCTTCTGAAGCAGAAGCTGTAAGTTCTGTTTTTTAATGTTTGAAGAATATTTTGCACTCTTAGCATTAGAATTAAAGTTAGGTTTGGAGGAGACATTTTAATTTAAATTAAAATGTGGTGGTCTGATTATGAATGAAAAGTACCTTAAGTTAATGAGCATAGCCAAGCAACCTCTACACAAAATAGTTTATCCCACTTTTTCTTGCCTTCTTGCCTTGGTACCTATCTGATCCACTAGAATGTTGAGCACTTTGGGAAAACATCTTAACTTAGTTATAAATCACATTTTAGCACAAAGCATAGCACAATTCTGTGATATAAATAAAATGTGACAGTTACAAAAACTGGAAGAAAAAGAAAAAGATGTTTAAACATATTTTTTCTTGTCATGAAGGAGTCTTCCAAAACTAGAAAGCTAGTCTCTCTACATAAAGGTTGGTGATTAATCAGTCTTGGTCTAATGATTGTATTTTTACAAGCTTTCTGTCTGATTAATGTATAATCATAAAGAATTCATCTACTTCCAGTAAGCTGACTCAGTCACGGTCGCCTTGTGTCTTTCAGCCACCACCAAAGATACCTGACAAGCAGTTAGATGAAAGAGAGCACACGATAGAAGAGTGGAAAGGTGACGATAATCAGATTATTAAAGATGAAATGGAAAGTGCTTCTGGGTGTTTGTGTTAGGGGAATTGAAAATATTTTCTCTTTCTCATAACTGATTAT
The DNA here is from genome assembly GCF_030020395.1 of Manis pentadactyla. Taxonomy (NCBI): domain Eukaryota; kingdom Metazoa; phylum Chordata; class Mammalia; order Pholidota; family Manidae; genus Manis; species Manis pentadactyla. Next base: position 58,283,428 of record NC_080026.1, read on the forward strand.
TTCGTAATACGATTATTACTATTTTTACAAAAGTAGAAAATGTCTCCTGTTCTTCCTGATTTAGTCCTAATCTTTCATGTTCCCCACTCCAGGCAGACACATTAGTGCTTTCTGGAATGTTATGTTCCTCTATAGTCTACAAATAGACAAACATGTGTCTGTTGTCTCCCCTTCCCTCCCACTGTTTTAATCACAAATGGTTGTATACTGCGCACATTTATTTTGTTGCTCTAATAGTGTATCTTAGAAGTTATTTTATCTTGTTCCATATATCTGGCTCATTTAGTTTAATAAATGATTTGTGTTCTGCTATATGGCTGGGTCACAATTTCTGTATTCATCTCCTTGACAAGCATTTGTGTTGTGTTCAGTCTGTTGTCACAGACAATTCTGCAATGTTCTTGTGAACATGTGAGAACATGCCTTTAAGGAAAATCCTATAAGATTTGCTGGAAAAAAAAAAAAAAGATTTCCTGGGCTGAAGAATATTTTTCAATTATAGTTGACCCTTGAGCAACATGGGTTTGAACTGCACAGGTCCACTTATTCACAGACTTTTTTCAATAAATATTGGAAGATTTTTTTGGAGATTTGTGACAATTTGAAAAAAAAGATTTTCCTTTCTCTAGCTTTATTGTAGGAATACAGTATATAATACATATACAGAATATATGTTAATTGACTCTTTATGTTATCAGTAAAGTTTCTAGTCAACAATAGGCTATTAGTAGTTAAGTTTGGGGGAGTCAAAAATTATATGTGGACTTTTCAACTGCAAAGGGAGTAGGTGCTCCTGACCTCTGCAGTTGTTCACGGGTCAAGTGTATTTCCAAAGTACTCTCCAAAGAAATTTTAGCAGTTTACATGTCTATCAGCATCATAAAGAAAATATCTGTTTTATCCCTACCCTCACCTACAGAATGAATGAGTTATTAATTTTTGCAAGTCTTATATATAGTAGTTTTATTCTGTGAATGTGAACATTGATAATGCTGTGACAATCATGGAGATGTTAAAAGTTTTCTTTCTTTAAAAGATTCCCTGGGACCTTTGGGCCAGGTAATTTTTAGAGCTTGCTTACCTCTATTTGTGTTTTTGTCATTTAGTGTTTTGACCATTTTTGTAGCTATGTGACTCTTTAGGTAAGTCACTTGACCCCTTTTTTTACTTGATCAGAAAATGGAGACAGACAACATGTTATTAACAGCAAAGTGCTTAAATTCTAGGAAGGCAAAAGGGACTGGAGAGGTGTAAACTTGCACAGGTAATCCATCTATAAATTTATCTGGGAGGCTTGAAGTTGACTCTTTTTTCATAGGAATAACCAGAGTTTAATCTTCTCTGAGTTGACTGAGAGACATGTAGTTAGACTCTGTAGAGCCCACAAGATTTGTAGAATTGGGTAGAACCTAGTGTATCTGTTTATGTAATAAGTAATATACAAGGATATAACTGTGGACCAGCATACATATTACAATATCCACCTGATATTTTTATATATCACTACATTTACAATAGACATTTATAGTATTTCTTACATTCTGAATAGGCCACCAATTGTAAAATACACCATTGTGTACCACTTAGAAAAATAAAATGCTGCTTAGTTACACTGCTCCATTTATTATAAGATGCAACCCAATTTCAGAAATAATAAACTGTGAAAGAAATACATCTTCAAATTAGTGAAACATAGCCTTTTTGTTTGTGGAAGGATGTGTCTGGGATTTTTTATTGCTTTTAGACATGTTTACTTTTATTCTGTATATTTTTCTCCTAGCCTCAAGTGCAATAAAGTTAATTACTCACACGTTGCCTTTTTCAATGTCTTCTCAAGAGTTTAGCATCATAACAGAAAAGTCCATTACCACAGCCATTAACTACAGATTACTTCTCCTAGCTAGTACTCTTAATTAGTTTTTAAAAAGGTTCTTCTGCCTTAATCCCTTTTCACAAAGGGGTACTCGTTTTCTATCTCTCCCTTTCAATCCTACTGTCTACAATGTTTATCATTCCTTTTTGTTTCTTTAAAGAAAAGCATCTTCCATTCTTTCCTCTAGCTAGACTTTCTGTTCTTCTAGACCCAAGAAGGCTACCTTAGCAAGCAAACTTAGGTGTGTCTAGCTTATATTTGTCCCAACATATCCACTTATTTTACCTTACTACCAACATAAATGTTGTCATACCCTGTAACCAGAGATTATTATTAGAAGTTTAAGGGATTGCAGACTCCTGAAATTCTGTGCAACATTTCTTGCTTGTACATTTTTCTCAGAAGAGGGTTTATTGCTTTTATGTAATTCTCAAAGGATTCCATGACCCAAAGAAGAAGATGAGTATTGTCAATGTAGCATCCACCAAAAGGAAGGCTCTTCTTAAGTAGACGTTCAGTCTCACAAGGCACATTACACTTGACATCAGGATCATTTAGAGTAATACAGGGCAGGAGGCACATAGACTGGCAGGGCAGCCCCAGTTCTCTCTCTCCAGCTGGAACAGTCCTCTGACAGCAGTCCATCCACTGTCTAGAAGCCTAGTAAGAGCACACAGTTCCCATGGAGAAATCTTGACAATGATAGCATGTCATGCTTCATCTCATAAGGAGTTGAAGTGTAGCTACCTGTTTCTTTTTCTTTAATAAAAATATATTCCATTCTAATTAAAGAAGTTCCATACACTCTTACATTTCAGTCTTTCAACAGATACCTAGGTAAGCACCTAAAGTGTATCAGGTATTATATCAGGGCTCAGGAAATATAAGCTAATGACACAAATGTGATTCAAGCTTTCATTGAGACAGAATTAAACAATAATTTGTCCATAGTACAGAATGATCTGTGGTATGATACGGTGTAATACAAAGTGCTGGTGGAGTAGAAAAAATTAAGCCTCTACCTCGCTCTATCCTTAATCCAACTTTAGGGACAGTAGTTATAGCAAAGATGTCGTTTCTTTCAATATAATTTGTGGTTCAGGATCAAGAAATTGTTAACACCTTTGACTCTTAGGCTGATATTTATGGACACTGCTGTTGTAAGGACACTATTCAAAGTACGTAATGCATGTAAAATTCTTCTACTCAGAACATACATACCATGTGAGATTGGCTCTCACAAATTGAAAAGTTGGTTTTTGTTCACCTCTTTTTCAGAATTGATATACAAAGAAGTTATGGACTTGGAGGAGAGAACCAAGAATGGAGTTATACGGGGGCAACCCTCTTCCTTAGGTTGGTTACAATATAAGCTTGGTTAAGATTACAGTTTACTTCTTGTAAATCCCAGTGAGGAAACCTGCACCTTTTTCCATATCTACTACCATTATTATTCAAAGTTTAATAAGTATAAGGAATACAATTTGAGTGGTTAAATCTGAAAGCACTGGTACACTGATATTTTACATCATACTAAAATACCGATAACTGACTTTATAAAAAATGCACATCTTTTTCTAAGATACTAACATTTCATCGAAGAATAGAAACTTAAGACTTTTTTTTTATTGGCATTGTCTTAAAGAAGAAATTTCTTGCAATTCAACATACTTACTTTTCTATGAGTTTAACTGTTTAGATAAATAACTAAGGCTTCATTAAAAAAATTGGTATGAGTGATACCAAGTTACAATCTTTCTCACTTAGGTATTTTTGATTTGTTGAACTAAATCTGTAACATTAAAACTTCCATTAGAAAATGTCCTAAGAGGAAACTGGTTTGCAGGAGTTAAACATTTTCTTTTATCAGAAGCTCATCTTTTATTTAATGTTAATACTTGTAAAAGCATAAAGAATTAAGCAGAAAAATTAATGATGGTTAACACGTGCATATTAAGTACATACTACTGACAGACCCTGTGGTTTATGTGCTTTATTTCATTCAACCCCCAGGTCCCAAGGAAGGGATTATTATGCATTTTACAGATGAGGAAATTAAAGTTCAGAAAAATTAAATGATGTAAGATTACAAATCTATTATGTAGAAAAGCTAATATTTGAAGACATGTTTATCAGTAACTTAAGAGGGCATGGTTTTTCTAGCATCCCATGTGAGCTCTGGCTGGTAGCAGAGGCTCTGTCTTTGGAGGTTAGGACAGTTTTGTGGAAGAGATGAAATTTGAACTGAGCCTTAAAGACTAACTAGTGTTTCAAGCTGCCGATAGGTCTTGAAATCGAGTAAAACTATGCCATTTTAATCATCCTTCTAAAACTCATCTACAGTCTCAGAAAAACAATTAGATATCACATCTAGTATCTTGTTTATGGGTAAGATTTTTTTTAACCACAAGTTTCAGGTGCCCATTTTGTTGTACTATAAACATATATTTGTTTAAATAATTTTTGTGGTTTCCTGTGACATTTTTAGTTTTTTTAATTTTTTTGCTTTTTAAATCCTTGGTCAGAAATGCAACCTTCTAAATTATAATATAGATCTTGTTGAAAATATAAATCGGTTTCAACAGTTTTTACCTACTGAACAAAAGCTATGTTATAAATACTTCAATGGCTGAGTTAATTAGCTTTACATTGACATAAATATGTATTTATATTTTAGCATACTGTGATAGTGAATAGCACATTCTAAATGTCAAATGTTTGAGTAAGCCCAATTATTTAATGAGATAGAGCAGTGTTATTTGTTCTTACTAAGTGAAGAATTTGGATGCTGGACAACACTTGACTGGTTACAAAGTAAGTCAGTGGAAAGGACAGGACTGCAGGTTTCTAGACATTTTCTGGGTTCTCAGTTAAACAGCATGTAGAGAAGAGTATTAGTAAATGAAGCTGTTATAAAAATATTCAGTTCTTGATTATATACAAAAACAGAAGAAATAGTCTTTGACAAATCAAAATGTCAGATAATCACAATACCATTTTGATTTGATTTTTTAAAATGAAATGTATTATTTTGCCCACTGAATTGACTTCCTATCTTTATTTTGGTTTGGCTAATATGAAAATTTTACATGCCTTTAAGTGCATAGAGACTAACCTGAGAGAGGGAAATGACCCAGATGACTGAAATTAAAGATTTTCCATATTACTGCTTTTCAGATATTTAAAATTTTACTAGATTCCTTTAAAGTTCAGAGAAAAACAAGTATTTTTCTTTTCTTAGGTATTTGATTTTCAGATTAAAAAGTTAATAGCTAATTATGCATTTAACAGTTTTTTTATGAAGAAATTTGGACAAAGTGAAATTTGGATAAAAAATAGAATCATGGAAAAATATATTTGTGGAACCCTTTTATGATTTGAACATGTAGTGCAGATGTTTGAAGCTAGCCATGATACTCTTTAGTCAGAACAGGAGTCTTCTATAATGTCATGTGGACTGAACTTTAGAAAGTACAGTATCTTCCTCTCACTCTGTCTGGGAACCTAATGGGCCTTTCTCAGGTCTAGAAGGTCCTCACATTTCTCCTGTTGTCCCATCTGTCAGGCCTGGAGTGCTCAGTCTGCTTTACTTTCCCATCTCATTTCCCATCACCTGCTCTGGCCCTTGTAGTTCTATTCTTTTTTGTCTTCCAGTGCCCTCCCCAGAGCCCAAAAGATTTGCCTCTTCCCATTTCCTTGGCTCTTACCTTGTTGGATTTGAAGGCAATCTCTTAGAGGACCTTTCATATTAAAGTGTTTTATTGTTTGTCATTAGATAAGAGTGGATGGATAATTTCAACCAGGTTGGATTTGAAGGCAATCTCTTAGAGGACCTTTCATATTAAAGTGTTTTATTGTTTGTCATTAGATAAGAGTGGATGGATAATTTCAACCAGTGAGATGCTGGGTTCTGAAGCATAGGTTTTCAACTTGCTTTAGTTTTAGCATCATTGAGCACCTGAAACTCACCCCTAGAAATTCTACTTATTACTCATTTGGAAATGATCATCTTTATTCCATGAATGTGTTCTTAAAAACTTTTGTATAACTTGCATTATTTAACATACTCAAATTTGGAATGACCCTTATTTTGTGATCATGTAGTTCAATAATACTTGCTTAGTGCATGAATCACCCTTAACATACTCCCCATCTCCCCACCAGTATCATTCCCTCTGCCTTCCTGACCCAACCCTCTTAAAAGGATTTTTCTATAGGGTAAGTATTCCTATTTTTTAAATTGAGGAAATGCTTGTTAGGCTCTACTTTTGGTAAAGGAAACAGTCTTTCCCCATTTAATCTATTTAATAAGTCCATGTTTGCATTTTTCAAGTATTCATTAGACTGGAAATAACAAGACATGAGTTTATTTAGGGCCCTTGAGTGACCCTCAGCTAAACTGGAACAGTTGAACTACAAACCCTTCCAATTAAAATTATTTTAGTCTTTGTCTTGGCTTTTGCTTTAAAACAAGATGTACTAGAAGTATTGTTTGGACTTCACAGTGAGAAGACATCATAAATCATTTTGTATTAGGGCAGTAACTTTAAATAAAGTTAAAACTTATGGAGTCATACATCCCTTTGAGAACCTGTTTTCAACAAAATGCAATAGGTAGTTTTACATGTATTAATATTATTCACACACGCCCTGAAGCCAATTCATTAATCTTAATTATTTTTAAATGTGGCTTGGACTTAAGAGTTCCTGACCCAAACTGAAAAGCAAATTTGGGGGAAGGACCAGATTCCAGGTTTCCAGACATTTTCAGAATCTTCACCTCATAAATTGGAATGGAAGAGTTTGTAAATTAGCATTGTATTGAATGTCACTTGTGTTCATTTTTAGTGGGCCTTTTAAAGCCAAGAGAAACATTGACCACTGATGGGAATCAGTACAGCACAAGTAGCTGGGCCTGCGACTCTGTCTGCAACTGATGTGCCGCTCTGTTTCTCATAGCGCAGGTGCAGCAGTGACCAGCGGCTCTCAGCGCCCATCATCAGCATCATCTGCCAATGATGTGTCTTCAATGTCAACAGACCCGACTTTGGCCTCAGATACAGACAGCAGTCTGGAAGCGTCAGCTGGACCTCTGGGCTGCTGCAGATGACTACTTGGGCCTTGGGGCGGGTGGCGGGAGGGATGGGGAGTTGTTTAGTCATTGATAGAACTACTTTCAAAACAATTCAGTGGTCTTATTTTTGAGTGATTTTTCAAAAATGTAGAATTCATTTTGTAGTAGAGTAGTTTATTTTTTTTTTATTTCAAGTGATGTAATTTAAAACTTAAGTTGTTTTAAAACAGCAACAAAACTGAATTGTATTTTTGCTGTAATTAACTATAATGTAAACCTAATTATTTTATCATGTTTTAAAATTTTTGAATATTTGCTTTATCTTATGCTGCTGATTTATTTTTTTTTACTAAAATTTGTAAGATTTTGTTTATCAAAGCATCTATTATGTGGTGACTTGCCTATATCATGAATTATTTAAGATTTTTATAGTTTTTTTTATTAGAATTTATTTCAGATGTTTTGTTCATGATGCTATCCTTCAGGGTTATGTACTTATCAATGAAATAACCCCAGAGGAATGAGGGAAAATAACCTGTAACCAGTTATATTCAGGAATAACTACTGTAAGTGATGAACGTGTTAAAAAACCTCCGATATTTGCTACTTGGCCATCCTAATTTAGTTAACAACAGTTTGTAGGTAACCCCAAATGAACTTTGGCAAAAGGCCACCACCCAAATGGCTGAGTGACTCAGAGCATGTCTTCAAAGATGCTGGGCGTCTACCACCATCCTACTCTATACCCCCATTCCACTCAACCAAAAGTAAAGAGAACATGGTGTTTTCTGAAAATTTGTGGCTCAAGCTTATGATCACCTAAAGTCAAGAGGATATTTCATGAATAATACATTTCGATGCAAATAAACAAATGGTTCACTTGTACTAGCTATGAGCCTGTTTTTGTATATACTGAGTTAATGTACTCAGGCTGTAGGTCCCAGCAATCGTCTGGAGTCTAGTCTTCCCTTTACTGCAGCATTGGGCCCTTGGACCTTTCCAGTTTCCTATTCTAGTGTCAGTTGAGCACAGTTCTCAAGGTGTTTCTGGCCATTTGATTTTCCCTGTAGTATCATCATACTTATACTAGCTATCAGGAGGTTCCAAAGCTTACTTAGATTTCTGACGGTGATGTATTAAATGAGCAATATACCGTTCATCTGAAAATAGTAGCACACAGCCATATATAAGGTGTCATTTTCTAAGGTGTGTTTCTTCACATTGAGCAGAGCAGGCAGAAGTGGTTGTTACTCAGTCTGAGTCTTTTTGTTTTTTAAGACCTGATTTCCAATAAAACATGCAATGTGGATGTTGAGTAGTGTAAGAATGGTGCTGCTCCTGACGAGTGTATGTGTGTATGTTACCTGTTTACATTTTATATCTGCAGAATTATTTCTCTACAACTGGATTGTTCTTAAGTAAAGTATCATTGAAGTCTCATGATCTCTGAAATACATTATAATGCCTTAGGCACCTTTTATTATTTTGGGAACAAGAGGGAGTTCATGTAATGAATGGGAAAAGCATACTTACAGAAGTGACAAGGTTCTAGGCAGAAAGTCCACTGAAATTAATGACCAACAGGAGCAAGTACTGGTACAGCTCAGCACACGTTGTCTGAAAGTTTGCTTGGCATGTTGTTCATATACTTAGGCCAAAATTCCTTTTGAGTAAGGTATTTTAGGTCATTGTTAATGTGCAATATATAGAATTAAAGTACATTCGCTTTTTATATGCTTTGAAATATCAAGTCTGTTTTCGATTATATAAAGTCTTGATTTTTAGCCTCTTTTGAAGTTGTCAGCCTTTTTATCAATCTCTTTTCTACTCATACAACATGGTGCATTTATTAGGCAAATTAGAATTTGAGACTATAACACCTCTTGAAATGTAGAAATGGTTGGATTTACGATTTCAGCAGATTTGAGCATGAAATGTGTCCTTAGTTTATATTAGTTTGACAGTTAATTAGCTTTATTTTCTCTAGGATTATTTCACTATTGCACTTTAACAATTGGCATATTTTCAGAAGTTTCCCATATTTTATATAAGCCATGTCTATTGATAATAGATTTTGGTTAAGCAAGGAAAACAAGGTGTTCCTGCTGTATAATTTGTTTTAAATGCTAGCTCCCTCTTGCCAACCAGCTTGTTCTCAGTTCATTTAGAGAAAACTAACTTATTAGTTAATGTAGACTAAACTACTTAACAAATTCATTCCTGAAAACAAAGTCTGTTCGTTAAATGTTGTGTGCCCTAGATTTTTTAAATGTAATATCTAAGTACAACTTTCCCTCTTCTCTTAAATCTGTGAAGCTAAACATGTTACTGGCTCTTTTTAGTTTAGAAGCTTTTTGAACCTTTAGAACATCTTAAACATTTGTGGGGTCTATATTAAAGAGAAGTTACAAATAAGATTTCTGTCAAGTAGTACTTATATAAAGCCACCGAGCTTATAACTTTGTTTTTTTTAATTTTGCATACTTAACATGCCTGTCATCTTAACTGTTAGAAAATTATTTTGACTAAGATTGTTAACTTTGTAGGTTAGGAAGGAGACACTAATTCTTCCGCATACTTCTTCCTGGTTAGTATTTTGTTGCCATCTAACGTATAGTGACCATTTGTAAAATGTGTTGTTGGGATTGCTTAATTATAATATATATAAACAGCATCTCAACTCTTTCATACTGTTTCCTGAACAATTCTCATTTTGTCACATACTGTCAGCTGTGGTTTGTTCCTGGTATGCACTCTTCCAAGCTGGTAAAGGCACAGTGCCTCACACCAGATTGCACTAAGAAAAATGTCAGCCTCTTAAATGAGAAGGCTGCCACACACACCCCTTCACAGTACCAAGAAGCTTGATTGTATGCAAGGCCTTTTCGGTATTCTGTTCCATCTAATCCTGCTGTGTTGTCTAAAAAGATGAAGGTGAAGAGGGCATCAGTGTCTGATGGTGAAATCAGAAGCGGGCAAGTGAAGCTGTTTTCGGGGTTACAGATAAGACGTGGTTTACACTGTTGGCCCTATGTGCTACACAAGTGAAGACTTAACTACTCAGTGTTGCCTAGGCATATGCCTGTACAACATTTTGAGGTAAAAACATAGTCTGTTTCCAAAAATACTGTTGTAATTTGTCTGTGAGTGTTGTTCATTAGTCACACATTAGCTGTAGAGTCAATGCATGAAGCCCTGTGACCCTAGTAAACTTCTCTTAACTGTAGAAAAACCAGACACCACTGTTCTGTCATTAACAACCCTCTTAAATGTTGCCTTGTATGCTTTACATTTTAGTATACATTGTGTTTCTACAGATCTCTCTTAGGTTTTTCCTGAATCAGAAGAAAATTTTCCTTAATAGGAAGAAAGATGAAGAGTTAAGGGCATTGAAGCAGAAATGCATAGTTTGGGGTAAATTAGAAAACTTGTAAGGAAAACAAAAGTCCTAATTAATTGCAAACTGCTCTTCGTTAAGTGCTCTTAAGGAGAGTCTAGTAAGAGTAAAAGTTTCTGGCCACTTCTGGCTTAGATTCTTGTTACTGTAACTTTGAATATTACCTGTGGATTAGTTTTGAACAATGTTCTATTCTCACAATAACATACAAATTAAACTAGGCTTTTATTGAACTACCTCACACTGATTTTCTATGCTTTCCCAAGTAAGCTGTTGCCCTTACTGTTAGCTCTTAGAACTGAGTGTGAATTATGTGTGTTAAAAACCTTATAGCCAATGTTGACACAATACCAGTATGTAAAATACTGCTTCAGTAAGAGAGACACGTGTAAAATCTGTCACTGTATCTCAGATAATTGTGTTAGATGTGCTCGTCGGACATGATTACTGTCAGTTTTTGTAAGTAGAAACCTGCTTGTGATATCAGTCCATTCTTTACATTTTACAAAAAGGATAAATCTTAGTAAATTTTACGAAGAAATAAATTACTTTTGTAGGCCCAATATTTGGTATATTTTTGAGAAGCTCTTAATCTTTTAGCTGAATGATGAAGTTAAACTGAACTAGCTGTCTGCCTGGACTGTGACATCTATTTTCTCATTACAGTTTATCCTGTTCAGCAGGTTCTAAAACCTGAAACCTAAGTATGATAATTGACATTTTTATTCCTGTATGATGCCACTCCTTCTTTCCTCTTCCTTCCCTGTGTTCCGTTCCCTCTCCTCTCCTTTAGACAAAATGAAATGGGGCACTTTGTAGGGAATGCTGAGGTACTTGTTGTGGTTGACTCACTTGCACCCTGGTCATGAAACATGCACCCCTGGAGTGTAAACCATGTCATCTAGTATGTTAACTGGTTATAATATTTTAAATAAAAAAGAAAAAAGTGGTATGAAAATTATGAAAATAAGAGTTTTTTTCATTGAAAACAACACACACTTGTGGTAAAAAGTTGTTCTGGGTAATTTTAAGATTTCCTGTGGGTTGGAACAAAAAGGGTAATCCTAGGACCGGGTTCTTAGGCTTGGATTTTATACAGGTTGTGAAGAGCCTTACCTGTTGCTGGTTTTCTAGTTTATCTAGCCTTGAGTTTTCTTTTTGAAATCACTGGAGCAACTTTAAAAGAAATTGTCTTCAATGCCCTTAACCTAGTTCTTGGTAACCTATATGAGAGCGCAGGCATCATGGCTGCTTTGCAAAAATAATATCTGAAAAGGATCTGTATCAAAACAAATGAGATTAGCTTTGAGTGTGTTTCTGGCTTCTGCCATGCATATATTCTGCCTACACTGGGAAGGCTGCTATGTGGGTACCTGGTCATTCACTACTTAACATCCATCCTCTGTATGATGGCAATCCTCCATCTTGCCAGCTCTTGCTCCAAATAACCCTCGTATTCCTGCTGTCCCTGCCCCGCCTGCACTCCCACTTCCCTGCTCTGAGAGGACAAGCTGGGGGCAGGTCTTTCCCTGACCACTGCTGCTCCATTAGCAGATGCGGAGGTTTTGAAACCTGAAACCTCCACAAGAGCACTCTGCTTCACTGCAGTCATTGACGAAGCCTCCACTGACAGACGGGGTGATAGGAGCAGACAGCGAAGTGTTAATTTGATTTCCACCCAGTCATAATAATACCCCAGTGACACCAAAAAAGTGGAGTGGTTCATCCTTGTTAATCTAGGCCCTACATTTATTTAGTATAGTTGCTTAGAGGTCCACTGATGTATGGAAATGGAAATGGGTTTGTGCTGATACTTGTAGTTTACGTTTTTTTGGTTTTCACAGCTAATACACAACGCTTATGACTTCATTTGAAATTAATGATACTCCAAATATTTTGTAAATGTTAGGCCTCTAACGTTTGATTTCTTCAATGAATGAATGCGTATGTGTGTAAAACCCAGTGTTGGAAGCGAGGAGTGAAGAGACGAGTCAGCCTGACTGAGACGCTTAGAGGAGCACAGATCATGCTGAAAGGACCAGAGGGATTAATTAAAGGGAAAGAGAGGTTTGGCCAAGGGGGCATTTTCTGAGCCTCAGTAGAAGGAAGGTTTGGGGAGGAAGGGTATTCCCAGGCTAAGGGAAAGCCTAGGAGGTTCAAAAGTGCATGCACGGGCAAGGAATGAGGAGTGGCCTGGCACAGGTTGTGGGTACATGAAGAGAATACAATAAATGAGAGACAAGACTGAAAAGTTGAATGGAATTGAAATTTTGGAGAAATTGTCCTCATTTTAAAGGCAGTAGGAACTCGTAGTTTGTGAGAAAGAGTAGTAGTATGGCCAGACTTTTGTTTTAGGAGGGTCACTGACAGTGGGAACAAGTCTGGTTGGACTGGAGGTTGGTGACTGGGAAGCCAAAAACACTCAGTTGAGAGAGGTGAGATCCTTTTTGCGCAGTAAGGATGGAAAAGGGGACTCTAGCTGCCATTACATGGGCAGTTACCAAGATCCACATTTGGGGCTTAGGGAAGGTTTTGAGCCCTAGTAACTACGCAGCACACTGGGGGTTGTGCAGGGAAAAGACATCTTATACATTTTCCAGTTTGTACATCCCAGATGTATTCCTATTTGAAGAGTCCATGACAGAACAGACAGATGTCAGGTATGCATCAGCTTGCCACTTCATGTTTGGTGTGGGAGGAAAGGAATTGCTCTCCAACTGCCTGTAGACCTCCCCAGTCCTGTGGTCTTGTTCCCAGGGAGGACTGTGACATTCATTGTATGGCCTTTGCACCACTCTCATTAGTGTCACTGTGGACAGAGGAAAAGGTTAGGGATTCCTGTTGGATGTAACGTGTAAGTCTTTTAAGAATCACCTGGACAGGTGGGGTATAGTTTGGATCCCCAAGGACTGAGTGAGTGGGAAAGCAGTAGTAAAAAGTACTTTGAAAAGTTGGCAGGAAATCTAAAGAATTGTGATAATGTCTTGAGAAAGAAGAGGGGTAGACTCAGAACAGATTAAAAGGGAGAAGCTGGAAGCACATGTGCCTTGACAAAGTCCTGGCAAGGGTGGGACCTGCTGAGTCCTGTGGAGCCAGGTGAGCCTAAGTTCAAGATGGACAGTCTGGGTCATCTTGGCCAAGGCTCAGTGAGGTTGAGCCTGGCACTGCTGCTTCTGTCATGTGAGGCCAGGAGATAGTCTCTCACAGGACTGCTGTGATGTTAAATTTCGTGTGTCTTTTAGAGACAATCCATGTAAAGTAAATGTAATGGCTGATTTCAGCCTTGGAAAGCAATAGAAATGGTTTAAGATACAGAAGGATGTTGAAGAGAAAAGGAGGGATTCTATGCAGTATCACATCTGAGAACTTCTATACACTGAACTCCATCATCCCCAAAGTCCCAATCTTCACGTGTGTTGGTAAGAATGGCATCTCACTTGAGAGAAATGCCTCACATTCCATATTGATTTTTGTTGACCATTGCACACTGTGTTGGGTTCTAGCTCAAAATCATTGCCGCTGTCTGGCCTGTTCGGCTGAACCTCTGTGATGTCCGTCACACCTCAGCAGACATGCTCTGGTTGTTTACTCCTGCATTTGTCTATTTTAAATCCTCACTGCTTAAGGCCCATCTCAAATAATTCCTCCCCTGGTAAACCTCTGCAGTGACTTTTCCTTTCACATTCTAATCAAGTGCTTGTTCACTCACTATTCTCTTGTTTACTCACTCTCCACTTTGTTCCACAGAAGACAGAAAACAGCGACATGTGTGATGCCTCCTCAGGTAATTCTGCGAGGGCATCTGGGTGCTTAGCTCCTGCTAGTGCTTCACTTTGGAATCCCTTGGACCGGAGAATCTGTCTTACTCCTATTTAATGTCTGGTAAGTAGGCATTCAATACATGTTAGGTTGGGGAAGCTAAAGACTAGGAAGCTATCTTTTACACTGTTTCTGTCCTCTGAGACGCAATATTCATGGCCCTCGCGATGTGGTATGAGGAAACTGCGTACAGCCAACACTAGGAAATTACTGTGGTTATGTGAGCATGGGCTCTGATAGCAGGGTCCCAGAGTAGAATCTGGGCTTCACGCTACTTACTGACAGCAAGTTGCCTAAACTGAGGCTCTGTTTTCTCAGAAGGGAGATTAGAGGGAATAAGTGATTCTGATACAGAATTAAAACTATGAGGAGGATGGTCTTCTTACAAGCTTCCCAAGATGATTCTGATATACCCTCTCCATCTGTTATCAGCTGCCTTAAAGAATTAAATACCCAACTCGGCCTAGTGCAGTGACAAATGGGGGGCATGGTTCAGCCAAGAATGAAGTTGGCCCAGCTCCAGGTTGTTCCTAATACAGAAAGGGACAAGGAAGACCCCTGACGGAGGCCCGGAAGGGATGAGGAAGTGGAGGCAGGCGATGACACAGCTGAAGTGGTTGCCATGCCTTCGCCCTTCCTGATACCCTTCAGACTCAACGCCTAGTGTGGGATTAATGGGATTAATACATAAATAAAGTAGAATAGAAATCAAATGTACAAATACATATGACTTGATTATTTTTCCTACAACTCTTCAAGCGTGATCAAAAAAAAGAATGATTAGAGCCAAAACAGGTCCTGTGACATGACCGCCCTCCCTTGGTTTTGGTATTCTTGAGGAGCGTCATGCCCTAGAGCTAGACTCAAGGTCAGGTAATTTTGTGATGAACCCTGTACACAGAATTCTTAAGATGTTTAAGTTCACTTGCTCAATAAATATGAGGAGTGCCTCTTCGGCATTACTCTTGTGCTGCTATGCTTTGAGGCCCCTGGCTGGTCCTTTCAGATCTTCAGCATTTTGTCACATTCTCTCCAAATCTGCAGGTCAGAGGCAGCAGGGAGCTGACAAGTGGTGCCCAAACAGGGACCTGAAGGTAAGGTTGGGAAGCTCCTGAAGATCATCGATCCGGTAAGACTGCCGGGAAAGCATACGTAGGGATAGGATGGAGAGGAGACATCACGGACACTATAATGGTCCCACATGAAACTAAAGCAGATAATCTGGAGAATTGCTTAAAACTACTCAGTGCCCTCCTAAAAACTTCAGGAGTGAAAATTGCTAAAAAAGATTTTGCTCAGCTTCACCAATATATTAGAAAACATTGTTACTGGTTGCCCCCACAAGGAACCCTCAGACAAGCTGATTGGAATAATGTATTAAGAGATTTCAAAAAATCTCACAGACAGGGAAACATCCTTGTACCTGTTTGGGTGGATCAGTGGCCCCTCAATAAAGAAAAACTGGCAGCTTTACACGCATTAGTTCAAGAACAGCTTCAGTTGAATAGATTAGAATTCTCCACAAGTATGTGGAACTCCCCTGTATTTGTTATAAAAAGAAGTCTGGAAAATGGAGACTCTTACATGACTTAAGACAAATTAATGCAGTCGTTAAACCTGTGGGACCTTTACAACAAGGCCTCCCTTCTCCAGCTATGGTTCTGAAAGACTGGGACATGGCTATCATTGATCTTAAAGATTGTTTTTTTTTACTATTCCTTTAGCTTTGGCAGGGAAAAATTTGCTTTTACTATACCCTCCTTAAATTTACAAGCTCTTTCAGAAAGATTCCAGTGGAAAGTACTTCCTCAAGGAATGTTAAACAGCCCTACAATTTGTCAAAATTATGTGCACAGGGCTCTCTTGTCCCTTCCTGGTGTGAGCTGGGAGCTCTGTCCTCTCACTTCAGCTCTAAATAAAAGCCTCTCCCTGGCTCTCCTACCTTGTGTTTGCTAAGTTCATTCTTCGACTCCCCAAATAAGAACCCAAATAAGAACCCCAGCATTTTTGGGGGCTCGTCCAGGATAACTTCGGAGGTGAGTATTGGCATCCAGCCTGCCTTTTCTTTTGCTGTCCTTATAGAAGGAAGCCCTCTATGGCACACATCAGGTGCCCATCAGCCACTTAAATGGGACTAGCCCAGCTGCCGTTCTCAAAGTCTCGAGTGACATGTTCCCCTGCATCTCTCTCAGTGGATCCCCCAGCTCCCTTGGGAGCCGGGAAAGTCACCTGAGTGGAGGCCAGGATTCCCTTTCAGAGGCATCCTCCTTGGGTGCAAGGGACTGAGGAAAGCCGTGGGCAACTGCGAGAGTCTAGGCTGAGGCTACACTTCAGCGGCCTCTCAAACACCTTCATGTCTGGAATCAGACCCTGACTACCCACCTGGTATCCATGAGTGTCTCTCTGTCTCTGTCTCTGACTTCCAGCCTGCTTCTTCTGGCCGCCCTGGCCTCTGAATGAGGCAGGGGGGCATTCCTAACTCTCTTCTAACTTCATCATTTTCACGGAACCCAATGCCCACCATTGCAAGGTAAGAGATTGATCTTATTCCTGACTAAATGCTGTACTCTTTATCTCATAAAATGTGTCTGGGCACCCGTTAGCCACTTAAAAGACGATTAGCGTTGGCTACCAGTCTTAAGTTTTCGGTGAAAGGTTTCCCAGTGTCTGCTGCTCCTTGATCCCCCGCCTCCGGATGGGAATGTTGGTGAGTGGCTGAGCCGATTTCCTACTTTCCTATCCTAATCTGCGGACTCCGAGGGCAGACCAAACTAGTAAACAGTAGTCCTGGATCTCAGCTTTAGCTGATTAATCCCATGGCACTGAGTGAACCTCCCGCTAGGCTGCTGCTTATGCGAGAGTAGCAGAAGACCCCTGACCTCTTGTCTCACAGATCAGATTTCTTACAGTGGATGACTAGCAGGATAATCCCCAGGGAGTGGCAGAAATTGTGTAAGAGTATAGACACCCCCGTAACTATCCATGGCAGCCTCTCTCTGAATTTTATCTCTGGCCTTGGAAAAAGTTCCCCTGCTCCTCATTCAAAGCAGTCCTCTTAGGCCTGCACCACTTTCTCCTGTGTAATGTAAATTAAGTCTGTGAAGTAGTCAAGCTGAAACCTTGAGCCCAACATGTAAATGGCTTTATTCTCTTAGAGGCAGTCATCCTGAGGCTATGGCGTTTACTTTTCTGCAGACCCCAGAGAATCGAAACAGGCTTGTAACTCTGACCAAGGCTTTGTCAGTGAGAGGTCACACAGTCCCTGCCCTTATTGGACAGGCAGGGGGCTCTCAAGGAATGATCCGAAGTGTGCTATGCTAAAGCCTGTGCAGAGAAACAGGGTCTGGATCAGGACTCCCAGAAGGTGTAAAGTAAGAGTATACTGAGATTCCCACAAGATCCAGGGCTCTGAAGCAACTCTTGCTTAGAGGGAAGGCAAGAGGGAAATCAAGGCAAGGTACAGGCCATGCTGATAAGCAGTGGTTAAGTCCAGTAGGCCTGGCAGAGGAAGTGATTGACCACTGTCACCCAGGCTCCAAGGTTGAGGGGATGCCCTCACAGAGAAAAGGCCGACCAGGTGTCACACACCTGTGTTTCTCTCTCTTCCAGATGGGAGCTTCCTCTTAAAGCCAGGCACCCCTCTGACATGCTTTCTGAAGAACTGGGAGCAATTTGATCCCCAGACCCTGAAAAAGAAGTGCTTTATCTTCTGCACACAAGCCTGACCTCAATACAAACTCTCTAATGGAGAGGCTTGGCCCCTGAGAGAAGTATACAATATTATAAGGTTATTCAGCTAAATTTATTTTAATGCAGGGAAAGAAAATAATCAAAAGTCCTGTGAACAACTACAGTATGGAACTAGTTTTCTAAATTATTTTGGTGGGAATCTATTGTACTTATTGGGTTTATCATTATCCTCAAAAATTGGGAGGTTTTTAAACTAGACTCCCTGAAACGGAAGAAATTTATCTTCTGCAATACAGCCTGGCTTTAAATAACTGGTGCTAGAATTGTACTTGCATTTCATTTCCAGCCCCCTAGACACACACAGTCCCTATCAGTACAGAGCTTACTTCCATCCACCCTGTTCATCTGGGGTCAGTCTAAACCTTAACCTAGTTATGTAAACTGCTCACCCTTAGAATGTGTTCTTTAAAACTGAGATACTTTTAATCAAATAAGCTAAAAAGAAAGAAGGCAATTGAATATTAGTAACTCAAATCTTTGTGTCAGTTTGTCTGTGTATATGTTCTTTTATGAAAAGTGTTGCTAACTGTAGTCACTACATCTCAATCTGTTTGTGTGTCTAAGTGTGTAAATGAAAAATATTTTTCTACCTCCAGATGGTATTATTTGTAAGATAAATTCCAATAAATTCCAACCAAAATAAGCAGACAAAGAAAGGCAACAAAGGGCCAAGCAGTTTATTTGAACACCCTGGGCAAGGTTCCCCAGTCTACGGAAATGGAGGCTGGGGAAGTCACTCCCAGCAGGGCAGGCAGCAAGTTTTTAAAGAAGGTAGGGGGAAGGAGAGCAAAATTATACAGTGGCACGAGGATTGGCTCACCTAGGGTAAGTGGAGGGTCTCTCATTGGCCTTTAGCCAGGTACTGGAAAGTGACCACTACTCTTCTAGCTTGGGGGAGGGCTCTAGTTAGGAATGTTTATCTGATCAGACTCTGGAATGCTGTCAGACGGGAACCTGTTAGTCTCTTTGCCTTGTTTGGTGAGGCCTGAGCTTGTCCAGCAGGCTCACCCCTTCCCCTGGAGCTTCCAGCCTTACATTAATAAAAATTGATTTAAAGACAAGCAATTGAAAAATTGGGCATTCTAAAACTTCCAGAAAATTCTAATAAAAGATATTAAGCATTAATGCTAATTTAAGTTGAACTGAAACGGACATGTCCTATGGTTATCAGCTGCCTAAGTTTACCTAAAGTCATTCAAGTTGATGTTGTCTGTTAAGTCTTCCAAGAAAAAAATGCTTAAAAAGAGGCTTTGTCTAATGTTTGGTAAAAGTTTTGTGAGCATGGTTGTTAGGAATGAGTAAACTAAGTAAGTGTAGCAAGTAAACATCTTAATAATTGTGTGTTACAGTGTGTATGCCTACAAACAGCCTGAGAATCTTTGTAGTAACCTAAAATCTTAAAGTTTTGCTAAGTTAAGTAGACATTTTGTGCTTAGTGAGAAATTGTGATGTAAAGCACATGGTTCCAGATATTATAAAATGTGTTCATAAATTTATCAATGTAAAGAATGCTAGTGTTAACAGTTTACAATAGCCTGCTTCTCAGTGTTCACTGAAAATTAAAGTTCCTAATGGTTTTAAGTTCTAATTAAAACTACTTAAAATACTAAAGAAAACATTTATTTCTGCATGCTAAAGAATATGTCTTTTGGTAAAAAAAAAGTTAACTTAGTTCTAAAGTACAGCTGTTTATTTAAAGAGGAAGAACTCTAAATGTAAAAAACATTGTAGAAACCGTGGAAGAATTGATATGGTCATGCTATGTGAAATTAAAGCAAATGAGTCTTGATATCAAGTACACAGCAAAACTAGAATTTTTTTCCTTTTTTTGAAAAGACAAAGGTTTATTAGTCTGCTGTTAATGTTAAAAGATTGCAAAGGATTTTCTCATTGTTTTATCAAAGCAGTTTCTCATGCTTAAAGGCTCAATGAGTGTTCTAAGTACTGTGTAACCCTCTGTATTTGCCTTTGAGGTATTTTTGTTGTCATTCTGGTTAAATGAATAAGTATTGCTTCATGGCAACCTATAATCTTATTTAAGCAAGTGCCAAAGAAACTTTCTTCCGACCACTTCCCAAAACCAAATTCAAGAAGGTTCTTTTACCTCTAGTCAACTCTGATATTTTCCAGAGGGCCCCTGGAACATGTCAGAGGAATTTTTTTCTCACTGGGGAAGTATTTGGCTAATTTGGCTTATTTATCTGATATATAATTACCTGCTTAATTACCAGGAAAGCACTATCAAAGGAATGATGGTAAACTTTGTTACTAAATGTTTTGTGTTACAGAAATACACAAATTTCCTGTGTCAACTGTCTTATAGTAAGCTCTCATCAGATCTTTAGCCATTGTCATTTGTAAGTCTTTTGTCATTTATAGTCACTATTTTATTACTCCTAAACTAGTTAAGAGCTATATTTCAGCAGAACAGGTATTGGTTACATAGGATTAAGTAAACTAAGGAAGATGTTTTTGTGGCTTTTTGTTTCAAATGTTGCTGATAAAGTGTTTTAAGCTTTTTCTCTTAAGCTGACAACAGTTTAGTAAATGACAATATTTTTATAAGCAGAATTGAAACATTTATCTTTCTCTCTTCCTAATCCCTCCAGAATTCAAAAACTCTCAATGACTATTTTCATATTTCATGACAGTATGTTTATTTGCATAAGTTCAATAAGAATCTGCTTTCCTTTTAAGAGGACCAATTAATAACACAGATTATATTACCAAGGCTTTGACTGGAATGTCATACCTGAGAGACACGTGTATAACTCAGATATGACCAGACAGCTTTAAGGAACTAAGGTTGACTTTATAGAGCCAACAAAGCCCCTTGGAAGAACTGGCCTGGTACCTTGCTTACAGGGTTCCCAGCAGCCCAACCAGGTGAGTAAGGAAGGTCACTTCCTGGCAGGTGCAGGAACCTCAGAATGTCTTGGGGACCTCAAGAGGAGAGGAATTTGTCCAAATCTACAGGTACTGCAGGCAAAACCTGATGGCAAATCTAGCTTGGCTTTCTGGCCTTGAGGTCTTTGAAAGTCCAATCTGAAATTACTTATAAAAAGTACCAGCGAAGCACGTTTAAAGAGCCTATGTAATCAATTGCTCTTCTTGCTGCAGTTATGCAAACCATCAAGCCAAGTGTTAATTATTTTCTTAATCTGGTTACTTCTAATAAAAATGAGGGTGATTTTAAAGAAAAGTATTGTTTCAATAATGCAGCTTTATCTATAGTAAATCCTAATACTAGTCATTGGGACATAGACTAGATCCAGAATTCTAGTTTCTTCCAAATACCTGGCTATGATTCTCCAGATGTTTTAGTTTTCTCCCATCATTTCAATTACAGTTTTACTATTTCTAGTCCTCACATTCAGCCATGCATTCTTAATCTCATCAAGTTGATCCAAAATGGAAAATCCAACTCCAGATATTACTACTTAGCCTAATAACACAATTTGTTCTATTTTGCCTAGAAGCCATAAAACTG
Organism: Manis pentadactyla; assembly: GCF_030020395.1. Taxonomy (NCBI): domain Eukaryota; kingdom Metazoa; phylum Chordata; class Mammalia; order Pholidota; family Manidae; genus Manis; species Manis pentadactyla. The sequence goes on from NC_080026.1 coordinate 58,304,831, forward strand.
CAAATAGTAATAGAAATGGAGTCCAAGATGGAAGCGCCCATCTTCCAAGGCCCTCTTGACCAACCACTGATGGAGACCTAACTGCATCCCTTACTGCGTCCCCGCTCAGCATGAAGCAGCTAGAGCAGTTGTCACCCCCTTTCCCTAGCAGCAGCTAGGGTCTCCATCTGTAGAGGGGGGAATGACACAGGGACTGGGGGTATAGTCATAGTAGGGTGAGGGCCTCCAGAAAAAGCAAGGCAGGATATGTACAGTCAGAGCAATGTAACAAGGGGCAAAGAAGTCCCTATTGAAACTTTGCGTTAAGCACAAAGTCAAGGTCACACTAATTCTCTAGGGTAAAGATACCAGACTAGGAATATAGACATCTTCAGTGAGATCAATTAAAGCTCAAAAAGCCAGGAGCAACTTGGCCTGGAATTGTTGAGTGTTCCGCAAGTAAAGAAGGGTATCTCAGCATAACCCATGACTTCACTGTAAACAGCCCTAGCAAACAGACAACCACCCAGCCCACCTTCGGGGCAGGGCAGGTGGTCCAAGTCCACACACTAAGGCCTGTCTTCACATTATCAAGGTATACATGGCATGGGATGCATCCTTCCTGCTCTAATAGATTATCCTGGAAATAGTCATAAAAGATTTCTCTGAGTTCTGCCATCTGATTGTGATGACAACTTGAAGCTTTTAGATCCCACCTCTGTTGCAGTTGCAGCTGCATTCATCCTGCTGGTTCCTGGACTTGTCAGTGGAATGCAAAAGGAAATATCTAGCTGGACTGTACATATAGCAAGACACAAATTTGACTGCTTCTATAATATCTGAACTCAATCAAGAACTAGGAGAAGTGCGAATTGCAGTACTTCAAAATCGTGTTACTATAGACTATCTGCTGTTAAAAGAACATATAGGATGCGAACAATTTCCAGGAATGTGTTGTTTTAATTTTCTGACTTCTCTCAAACCATTCAAAATCAACTAGACAATATTCATAATACTATCAATAAGTTTTCATAAATGCCTGGGTTACTTAACTAGTTTCATTGGATATGGCCCTTAATTGTAGGTCAGCTTTTGTTATGTATCTGTATTCCTGTTCTGTTAATGTGTGTAGGTAATTTGATAGTCTGTTAAAACCTATACAGGCTTATGCTACTCTATAAGAAGTTATGTCATAGAAATAATCAATCTTCTCACATTTTTCCTCCATTTGCTACTTCTATAACTTTTCTTCTCCCTTGAATACAACCCTTTTTCTAAAGTTTGTGTCTCATACATATAACTGTACTGTATCACAGCCTTTCCAGCTAATGAGGATGCCTCAAGACAAGTGCTGGGCATAGTAGCCATGAAGCACAAATTTTCAAAAAGGCAGTATGCTAACCTTTTCAAAGAATACTACTTATCTCTCACTTACCAACTTTACATCTCCTTGTGTAGCCCCGGAAGATGGCTGGTTAGCCATAGATGGGTAAGATTCCTCAAGGGAGGAACAACCTAAGACAGGCACAGTTGCAGGGGGACCATCAGGTGAGAAATTGGGGGTCAACAGAGGTGAGGCTTAGAACCTCATTCCCCCAGTTTTGAGAGAAAGCTTCTGCACCCATGGCTGTTTTGTTGCCTTTGCCCAGCTCAGATCAAAACCCAGTCTATAGTTATAGACCTGATCACCTGCAATTACCTTCTATTTGCACTAAATCTACTTTCTATCTTTATTTTACATCATGTAAATTCAAGAAGTAGACTTTCATTTTATACTACAGAATAAGGAGAAGTAAACTATGTTAAAAGCCTTCTGTTAGAAACTGTCTACTTGCTATATTCTTATGTCTATCCTCCACTTAAAAGGAAAAAGGGAAAATGTGGGATTAATGGGATTAATACATAAATCAAGTAGAATAGAAATCAAATGTACAAATACATATGACTTGATTGTTTTTCCTACAACTCTTGATGCGTAATCAAAAACAGAATGATTAGAGCCAAACCAGTTCCTACAACTCGTGACCACCCTCACATGGTTTTGGTGTCCTTGAGGAGCGTCATGCCCTAGGGCTGGACTCAAGGTCGGATAATGATTGTGTGTTGATCATGTGTTGAACCCCGTACTCAGAATTCTTTGGATGTTTAAGTTCATTTGCTCAATAAATATGAGGGGTGCCTTTTTGATATTACTCTTGTGCTGCAACTCCTTGAGGCCCTTAGCTGGCCTTTCAGATCTTCAGCATTCTGTCATCTTCCCTCCAAATCTGCAGGTCAGAGGCAGAGGGGAGCTGGTACCTAGTACCAGTTCCCAAAGTTTGTTGCGCAGAACACTAGTTCTTTGTTGAAATAGTAACAATATTCACGGGGAGCTTGCTGTGTGCCTGGCACCAAGTGCTTTGACTGTACGAGCTCACAGAGTTCAGGCTACCTCTAACCATATGACCACACTGGTGCGGAGATGCTCAGTAACCTCCTCAGGGCTGCCTGACCAGCACACAGTTGGGCCAGGAGCTGAGTCTGGGTAGTCTGCCTCCAGTCTTCACTTTATCATCACTGTGCTTCAACTACCCGAGAAGTTTGATGTGGATAAAGGGTTTTGTGTTCAAATAAGTTTGAGGGCTGTTACTTAAAGGTACATGTGTTCATCATTTTTCAGGCCTCAGGTCTAAAAGCCTAGGATGCATTTCCACAGCTGTGTCCCTGTCCTCTGTCTTCTCTCTGAAGCCAAGCCTTCATCTTTTTCTTCTCTTTCTGACTTCCCCTCTCCTCATTATTGCCCTCTTCTTCACCAGTCTCTCCCTTTTTTCTGGGTCACTCTTAACAGCATACAAACTTGCAGTAATAATCTCCATCTTTAAAAAGCTCTCCCTCACTCCCTTCCACTTTGCCACCCTATTTCTTTGCTCCCATTCACATCAGGACTTCTGGAAAGATTGATCTGGGCATGATATCCTCCATTCTTCACCTCCCCTTCAATCTTCAGCCCATCCCCATCTTCCTGCTCACCTGTCACTCTGCCACACTCAGCCTGGACCACAGCGATAGCTCCCTGACTAGTTTCTTTGCAGCCAGCCAGCCCCCAGTGCATCCATTCTCCACCAGTGACCAAAAGACCCCTGTTGAAATGCAAGCCAACCCATTTCTTTTGATTTAAAGCCCTCAAATATTTTCTTATATCCCTTAGAATAAAGTAATTCTACCACGGGTGATAGGGCTCTACTGTGTCTGGCCCCCACCGGGCCCTAGCACTGTCCACCTCCCAGCATGGCGATGAAGGTGCTGGCACTCAGCAAATGCCTGGAGCCCTGCTCCACTGCCTGCAGCTGTCTGGCTGCATGGCTGCCCTACCCTGCCCTTCAGTCTCAGTTCAGATGTCACCTCGGAGAGGATTTCTTGACCAGCATGTCTAAAATACATCCCTGTGGTCAGCTGTTTCAGAGCACTCAGACAGTCTGAATGTATCTATGCTTACTTCTGTTAAAAAACACAGTTCAACTGAGTAAATTGTAAAGATCTCACTGGCTTTATTCAATGATTCATGAATCAGGCAGCATCTAATCTCACAGAAAGGAGCTCTGAGGAGCTCTGCAAAATTGAAGACTTTTACAGGCAGAAGGCACTGGGAACAAGGGAACCAGAGTAGGCAAAAGCCTGGTTGCTTAGTACCAGGCTACTTTCCTTTAGCAGGGGTAGGGTCTTGATGGACTAGCTTAAAATTTCATTTCTAGGAGATTCAAGATGGCGGCGTGAGAGGTGAGGCAGAGAATGCCTCCCAAAACCACAAATAGGATGAAAATATAGTTAATTAATACAACTAACCCTAAAACAGCAACAGGAAAGGAGGCTGAACCAGACTGCACAAAGACATCACGAACAGAGCAGACCTCAAGAAACAGGGTAACATACCAAAGCCTTGATCTGGTGGAACCCAAGCCCTTCCCCCACCCCAGCTCACTGGTGGGAGGAAGGGAAATGGATCGGGGAGGGGGTGGAAGCCTGGGACTGCAGAACACCTGGCCCTGGAGATCTGTTTTGTGTGCAGAAACCTACACTGTGTGGTGCTCTGGAGGTTGGGGAGCTGGGACAGGCAGAGTGGCTGAGAGACTGACATTCTGGCTGTTTGGGGAGGATGGGATCCACATCTCGCTGCTCTGTGACAGAGGAAAGGCTGAGAGGAAAGGTCTGAGAGGCTTCCTACCAGCAAAAGGGCTGCTGAAGGGGTGGAGTTTGCATGGAGCTTGCTGCGCCAGAAAAGGGAGAGCTGGACAAGGTTGTATGAGCTCACACAGCCCAGCTGCTTGGGAACTTTGAGGAGCTTCAGGCGCTCCATCCCCCTGGCTGGCTGCTCAGCTCCAAGGCCCCCCACTGAGACACACAGCCTACCGAGCCTTCCTCCTGGCCTGAAAGCACTGGCTCACAAACTGGTAGTCACTGCACTGGCATAAGACCAACCAGAGGGAGGCCCTGCCTACAACAGCTACAGACGCTGAGCACAGAGGGTTACACCTGTGTGCTTGGCCCACTGGCTGTGATATGGAAGACAGGCACCACAGATGGGAATCAGAAAACAGATATTTCCTCCCCACAGGCACCAGCTCTGCTCCCCAACAACCCCCAACCTCACTCTAGGGGCTGAGCAGCTCCACAGACTGGAGCTTCTGGGCACTAGAGGGCACCACATACAAATATGAAATGTCAAAAGAACCTGGTTCAGACCAAAATCTCACAAACCCCAGAAAAAGGGCCAAATGAAACTGAACTCACCAATCTTCCTGAAAGAGAATTCAAAATAAAAATCATAAACATGCTTATGGAGGTACAGAAAAATATTCAAGAACTCAGGGATGACTTAAAGATGGAGATTCAATCATTAAGAAATTCCATATCTGAAATGAAAATGGAGGGATTTAAAAACAGATTAGATGTAGTAGAAGAGAAAGTAAATGGAATAGAAATTAGAGAAGAGGAATACAAAGAAGCTGAGGCACAGAGAGAAAAAAGAATCTCTAAGAATGAAAGAATATTGAGAGAACTGTGTGACCAATCCAAATGAACCAATATGTGCATTATAGGGGTACCAGAAGAGGAAGAGAGAGAAAAAGGGATAGAAAGTGTCATTGAGGAAGTAATTGCTGAAACTTCCCCAATCTGGGGAAGGAGATAGTCTCTCAAGCCATGGAGGTGCACAGATCTCCCAATACAAGGGACCCAAGGAAGACAACATCAAGACCTATAATAATTAAAAGGCAAAGATCAAGGATAAAGACAGACTTTTAAAAGCAGCACGAGAGAGTAAAAAGATCACATACAAAGGAAAACCCATCAGGCTATCATCAGATTTCTCAACAGAAACCTTACAGGCCAGAAGGGAGTGGCATGATGTATTTAATGCAATGAAGCAGAAGGGCCTTGAACCAAGAATACTCTACCCGGCAAGGTTATCATTTAAATTTGGAGGGAATAAACAATTTCCAGATAGGCAAACACTGAGAAAGTTTACCTCCCACAAACCACCTCTACAGTGCATTTTGGAGGGACTCCTGTTGATGGAAGTATTCCTAAGGCTAAACAGATGTCACGCAAGGGATAGACAAAAAGTACAGAATATGATTCATAATATAGAAAGAATGGAGGAGGAAGAAAAAGAAAAAAGAGGGAAAAAAAGAACCTTTAGGTCGTGTTTGTAATAGCATACAAAGTGAGTTAAATTAGACTGTTAGACAGTAAGGGAATTACCCTTGAACCTTTGGTAACCACAAATCTAAAGCCTGCAAAAGCAATATGTACATCCCTATCAATAATTACCCTAAATGTAAATGGTCTGAATGCACCCATCAAAAGAAATAGACTCACTGAATGGATAAAAAGAAAAAAAAACATCTATATGCTGCTTACAAGGGACTCACTTCAAACCCAAAGACATATGTAGACTGAAAGTAAAGGGATGGGAAAAGATATTTCATGCAACTAATAGGGAGAAAAAAGCAGGAGTTGCAGTACTTAAATCAGACAAAATAGACTTCAAAACAAAGTAATGAGACAAAGAAGGACATTACATAATGATAAAAGTGTCAGTCCAACAAGAGGATATAACTATTATAAATATCTATGCACCCAATGCAGGATCACCTACATTCATGAAACAAATACTAACAGAATTAAACGGGGAGATAGAATGCAATGCATTCAGTTTAGGAGACTTCAACACACCACTCTCTCCAAAGGACAGATCCACCAGACAGAAAATAAGTAAAGAGACAGAGGCACTGAACAACATATCAGAACAGATGTACCTAATGGACATCTACAGAACAGTCCATTCAAAAGTAACAGGATACACATTCTTCTCAAGTGCACATGTAACATTTTCAAGAATAGATCATATACTAGGCCACAAAATGAACCTCAGTAAATTAAAAAAGATTGAAATTGTACCAACCAGATACTCAGATCACAAAGGTATGGAACTAGAAATAAATTACACAAAGAAAATGAAAAAGCCCACAAACACATGGAGGCTTAATAACGTGCTCCTAAATAATGAATGGATTAATGACCAAATAAAAACAGAGCTCAAGCAATATATGGAGACAAATGACAACAATAATTCAACACCACAAAAATCTGTGGGACGCAGTGAAGGCTGTGGTAAGAGGGAAATATATTGCAATACAGGCCTACCTCAGGAAAGAAGAACAATCCCAAATAAACAGTCTAAACTCACAATTAATGAAACTAGGAAAGGAAGAACAAATGAGGCCCAACGTCATTGGAAGGAAGGACATAATAAAGATTAAAGCAGAAATTAATAAAATCAAGAAGAATAAAACAATAGAAAGAATCGATGTAAGCAGGAGCTGGTTCTTCAAGAAAATAAACAAAATAGATAAACCGCTAGCCAGACTTATTAAGAAAAAAAGAGAGTCTACACATATAAACATAATCAGAAATGAGAAAGGAAAAATCGCTATGGACACCACAGAAATACAAAGAATTATGAGAGAATACTATGAAAAATTATATGGTAACAAACTAGATAACCTAGAAGAAATGGACAACTTTCTGGAAAAATACAACCTTCCAAGGCTGACTCAGGAAGAAACAGAAAATCTGAGCAAACCAATTACCAGCAAAGAAATTGAATTGGTACTCAAGAAACTATCTAAGAACAAAAGTCCTGGACAAGATGGTTTCACCGCTGAATTTTATCAAACATTTAACAAAGACCTCATACCCATTGTCCTTAAAGTTTTCCAAAAAGTAGAAGAGGAGGGAGTACTCCCAGACTCATTCTATGAGACCAATGTCACTGTAATACCAAAACCAGACAAAGACACCAAAAGAAAAGAAAATTTCAGACCAATATCCCTGATGAATATAGATGCAAAAATACTCAACAAAATGTTAGCAAACCGAATTCAAAAATACATTAAAAAAGTCATCCATCATGATCAAGTGGGGTTCATCCCAGGGATGCATGGATGGTACAACACTCAAAAATCCATTAACATCATCCACAACATCACAAAAAGAAGGACAAAAACCACATGATCATCTCTATAGATGCTGAAAAAGCATTCGACAAAATTCAGCATACACTAATGATAAAAAATCTCAACAAAATGGGTGTAGAGAGCAAGTGCCTCAATGTAATAAAAACCATATATGACAAACCCACAGCCAGCATTATACTTAACAGTGGGAAGCTGAAAGTTTTTCCTTTAAGACTGAGAACAAGACAAGGACGCCCACTCTCCCAGCTTTTATTCAACATAATTCTGGAGGTCCTCACCACAGCAATCAGACAACACAAAGAAATAAAAGGCATTCAGATTACTAAGGAAGAAGTTAAACTGTCCCTGTTTGCAGATGACATAATATTGTAAATAAAAAACCCTAGAGAATCCACTCCCAAACTACTAGATCTAATATCTGAATTCAGCAAAGTTGCAGGATACAAAATTAATACACAGAAATCTGTGGCATCCCTAGACACTGATGAACTAGCAGAAAGAGAAATCAGGAAAACAATTCCATTCACAATTACATCAAAAAGAATAAAATACCTAGGAATAAATCTAACCAAGGAAGTGAAAGACTTATACTCTGAAAATTACAAGACACTCATGAGAGAAATTAAAGAAGAAATCAATAAATGGAAGCACATCCCATGCTCATGGATAGCAAGAATTAATATTGTCAAAATGGCCATCCTGCCTAAAGCAATGTACAGATTCAATGCAATCCCTATCAAAAGTCCAACAGCATTCTTCAATGAACTAGAGCAAATAGTTCTAAAATTTATATGGAACTACAAACGACCCTGAATAGCCAAAGTAATCCTGAGAAGGAAGAATAAAGCTGGGGGAATTATACTCCCTGATTTCAAGCTCTATTACAAAGCTACAGTAATCAAGACAATTTGGTACTGGCACAAGAACAGACCCATAGACCAATGGAACAGACTAGAGAGCCCAGATATAAACCCAAGCATATATGGTCAGTTAATATACAATAAAGGAGCCAAGGATATACAATTGGGAAATGACAGCCTTTTCAACAGCTGGTGTTGGCAAAACTGGACAGCTACATTGTGCAAGAGAATGAAGCTGGATTATTGCCTAACCTCATAAACAAAAGCAAACTCAAAATGGATCAAAGACCTGAACGTAACTCATGAAATCATAAAACTTTAGGAAAAAACAGGCAAAAATCTCTTGGACATAAACATGAGCAACTTCTTCATGAACATATCTCCCTGGGAAAGGGAAACAAAAGCAAAAATGAACAAGTGGGACTATATCAAACTAAAAAGCTTCTGTACAGCAAATGACACCAACCGTAGAACAAAAAGACATCCTACAGTATGGGAGAATATATTCATAAATGACAGATCCGATAAGGGGTTGACATTCCAAATTATATAAAGAGCTCACACACCTCAACAAACAAAAAGCAAATAATCCAATTAAAAAATGGGCAGAGGAGCGGAACAGACACTTCTCCAAAGAAGAAATTCAGATGGCAAATAGGCACATGAAAAGATGCTCCATATTGCTTGTCATCAGAGAAATGCAAATTAAAACCACAATGAGATATCACCTCATACCAGTTAGGATGGCCAACATCCAAAAGACAATCAACAACAAATGTTGGCGAGAATGTGAAGAAAGGGGAACCCTCCTACACTGCTGGTGGGAATGTAAATTAGTTCAACCACTGTGGAAAGCAGTATGGAGGTTCCTCAGAAAACTCAAAATAGAAATACCATTTGACCCAGGAACTCCACTCCTAGGAATTTACCCTAAGAATGCAGCAGCCCAGTTTGAAAAAGACAGATGCACCCCTATGTTTATCACAGCACTATTTACAATACCCAAGATATGGAAGTAACCTAAGTGTCCATCAGTAGATGAATGGATAAAGAAGATGTGGTATATTTACACAATGGAATATTATTCAGCCATAAGAAGAAAACAAATCCTCTCATTTGCAACAATGGATGGAGCTAGAGGGTATTATGCTCAGTGAAATAAGCCAGGCAGAGAAAGACAAGTACCAAATGATTTTACTCATATGTGGAGTATAAGAACAAAGGAAAACTGAAGGAACAAAACAGCAGCAGAATCACAGATCCCAAGAATGGACTAACAGTTACCAAAGGGAAAGGGACTGGGGAGGATGGGTGGGAAGGGAGGAATAAGGGGGGAAAAGGGTCATTACAATTAGCATGTATAATGTAGGGGGGTGGATACGGGGAAGGCAGTATAACATAGAGAAAACAGTTGGTGATTCTGTAGCATTTTACCACACCGATGGACAGTGACTCTAAATGGGGCATGTAGTGGGGACTTGATAATAGGGGGAGTGTAGTAGCCATAATGTTGTTCATGTAATTGTACATTAATGATAGCAAAAAAAATAGTTCCATTTCTAGGGGAGCTGATACTTATCAGTTTGATGATGTGGAGCTTAGCGTGAGTGATTCCATTTGGGGCCTTTTATTTAGTTTTTAACACTTCTTTATGTTCTATCTTACGCCAGTGCACATTCTATAAAAACCATGGCCTATGTTCTTGTTCCTGTCTGCACTGGAATGGAGAGCCAATGGATCTCTACAGTGGATGTAACGTGCCATGGGGAAATCCTGCCCTGAAGTTAACAGCACACACCCACCTCTGCAAAGGGATCCTTTCCACCTTCTCTAGCTCCCCATCTCCTCTTCCCTACTCTCACACACCCCTTTTGTTCTAGCTATGCACATCAGCACACAAAATTGAGTTCAGGTGTCACCTGACTGGGAGCCTTGCCCAACCCTTGCCTCATCTGATTTAGAAGTCTCCTACAGCATTCATTTTGCATCCTATGTACAACCTTCATCAAAGCATGATTAGAGCAATATTATAAAAGAATCAAGCCAGCATCCTTTCACTGTGGATTGGTAGTTAAGAAAACAGGCTCTGAAATTAAGATTCCCTGGGATGGAAGCTTCACTCCTCTGCTGACTTGTGTATGGTCATGGGCCAGGTCGTTAACTTCTCTGTGCTTACATGTCCTCAGTTGTAAAATGCAGAAAATAACACCCTCTACACCCTACAGTCTACACAAGATACACCTGCAAGGTGCTCAGACGCACTGTGCAAGTAGCTCCTTATGAGGTTATTCTTGAGGGACTGAGACCCAGAGGGCTGAGTTTCCCTAAGCTCTTTGCTCTATGCTGAAAAGCTTTCCATGGCTGTGTCTCTTTACTTTCTCACAGGCTTCAACACAATCTTGGTACCTACTTTGTGGATTCAACTGTCACAAGGCTCGGTAGGGCATGGAAGTAGTAGGGATATGCCTGGTAGGAAGAACAGTGATTCTAACAAAGGTGGTGTGGCTCTTGGTGGAAATGAGTCCAGAGAGGCAGCAGTGATGTGAGGTAGCTGTCATTATCTGCTTAGCTGTGAGCTCATATACATGGGACACTGTCCCTCTGTGATGGAACTAGAGTATTCTGGAGGAAGTCTCCAGGGGGCTGAGGCCCTGTATCAAAAGGAGGGGCCTCAGGGCAACATTATTGTTACTGACTCCATTTATTATCCACAGCCCAGAAACATGGAAAAAGGACTCCATTCCAAAGCCCTTTTACACTGTTGAGTGTGTACATGGTTCTTACCTGATGTGCTTATAAGTCCTCAGCTGTAAAACGCAGAAAATAACACCCTCTACATCCTACAGTCTACACAAGATACACCTGCAAGGCGCTCAGACATGCTGTACAAGTAGCAACTTTACTCAGCAGGTAAAACAAGGAATATATCTCTGTCTTTCTCTCTGTCTCTCACACACACATTCTTACAAGTGTAGTCTAACTTCATAAGAAATGGACATTTGTCCATCTTCAATAAGCCATCTCCCTTTTTTTAAGTTAAAGACTAAAAGTTTCCAGTATTTCCTTTAATGTCAGACACAAATTTTTTAAACACTTTTGGATGCATCTGGGAACAGAATCCTAGATTTTTACCAATTTTCTACTGTTGCATGGTTGTTTCACCCATAAATTTGACAAAAATTTTCAGCAGCTTGCTTTCAGAGTTCTTCTAAAGCATTGTTAAGTTTTCAAAAAATCAATTCCTTATCTTTTCACTTTCGTAATTCATTGTTTACTTACTATTAAATGATGTCACTACAATAATAGGTATAACTTGAATCCATAGGTTTGAGAACAGGTTCCATAAATGTTAACTCAACTGGGAAGAAGCGAAGAGCATAGGGACGGAACGACAGGCCACAGCCTGTCAGTCTTGATGTTCACCATGCTTTACAGGAAGAAGTCAGTATTTTACTGATGGAATGGAGAGTGCTGGTTAAATGGAATTTGGAGAACAGAACTGCGGAGTATAGCCACCTCATATTCTGTCGGTAAAAATCGCACTTGTAGATCCTAGTTTAACCAGCAGGTGGCAGATGAGGCTCATGAACTGTTGGACCAGAGTCTTGGCCGGAGCCAAGCCTCTGCCAATATTAATGGCTAAGACAGAGAATCTCCCTTCCATCAAGTGAAACCCACGCGCCCTTTTCTGCTCCTTCGATAGCCTGGTGGCATTTTCTTCCCAGGTCAAAGTTGGGAGAATTCCAGGATTGTAGTGGGGGAGCTCAGTGCCCTATGAATACATAGCCATTCCCGCCTATCTCCTCCTAGCCTCAATTTACCCTCTCAGCATGAGCCAGTTCCCATCTGACTGGATTGTTGTGAAGAATCAGTCTCTTCACTTTCTTCTTTGTCCTTGAAGAGAGAAAAGGGCAATGTTTCACCTTCTGGGAACCTGGTCACCCAGACTGCCTGCTGGGCAGGGCTGAGAGCAGATGCAGGCATTGCTCTCCACTGGCCCCTCCTCAGAGCTCTTCATGTAAACCCTGACCCTGGGCAGGCACTCGGCCACCTGGCTGGTGAGGCAAGCAGTGGCCCTGCAGACAGCCAGTGGTTAGCCCGCCTCACCACCATGGGGTGACTCAGCCGGCGTGGGCCTGCAACAACGGCACCCTGGTTTTTAAAGCTTTGATGAAGTTATACCTGACTCTAGGTAGGTGGGTGGTTGGGCCTGCATGACTTCTCCAGAGGCAGTGGTCAGAAATTGGAGCACTTTGGTGATCCCTACACTCCTGAAAAGCAATTGCAGGTTACTGCTCAGGGTAGTGAGAGGCAGTATGTAAGGACACTGAACAGAAGCAAGTGAAGGGACCCAGGCACTGGCACTACCCAGGCCCCAGAGGCCAGGCCCCTGGTCAGAGGCAGCTTGTTTTGGTGCCCCCTATGGACCACTCCCAGGAGCCCAGGCCCAGGCCTGGACACTATGTGGTGGCAGCCAGGGAAAGGCTTTCTTGACAGCCCTGCCCTAATGGTGCCTTGAAATCTGAGGATGAGCTGGAGGAGGAAGGTAGTTGGGCATGGGAGGTGGGGGGGCCAGCCCAAGGGAGTCTGGGAGGTAGGGCACGGCCTCAGGCATGGACTCCTGGAGGACAGAGGACAGGCACTCCCATCACCTTGGCTCACCTCTCCTTCAGACACAGGCCTGTCGTCCTGCACACACCCAGGGGCTGAAGCAGGGGAGTGCAGCACCCACACCAAGCTCTGACTCATGGGCTTTGGCCTGGGGCCAAGCTGGGGCCAAGCAGAGGTAAGCAGGTTCTGGTGGAAGGCCTGAGAGGAATTCCAGGGTAGAGACCAGCTGCAGAGACCCAGGAGAATCAGGGGGAAGGGTGAGGAAGGTCATCCTGTCTTGAGCACGAGGACGATGGAGCAAAAGCACAGGGATTTGAATAAATCCAGCTTTGCTGATCATGATTACACTGGTGTCCCTCAGGGAGCTTCATACCCCATCTCTGTGGGCCCCATGCCATTCCACCCATGGGACACCTTGGGGGCTCCTAGCCCCGCCAGAAACAGTAGAGGTCACCTGGTAAACCCCACTCTGCAAGACCACAAAGGAGTCAGGTATCCAGGCATCTTGCTATCACACCAAATTTAATAAAGAATGCAAAATGTTTCTGGTGGGCTACTCAGGTCCCAGGTGCCATCTGTTTTGGTGGCCACAGGACTGTTCCCTCTAACACTGCATGGTCAGAGCAGCTTTGAGATCCCGAGTGGGGCTGGGCTCTAGACAGTCCTCTGGGGTGTCAGGACTCCTCTCTCCTGCTGGCTCTAGGGCTCCTGGCACCACTGAGGCCCAGGCCCAAGCTGCAGGGCCTTCTGGCTCCTCATGAGGCCCACAGCCAGCTCTGCTGAGGGAAGTGTGAGCAACACAGCAGAAGCGAGCCCTTCCCTCCTCTACTTTGCGGCTTTGTCAGTTTTTGCCCCAACAGTCAGGCTTCCCAAGGTTGAGAAAAACTCCTCCATTTCCTTCTGCAGCATCTGGTTCCTTTTCTCCGCGTCCTCCCGTGCCCTCTCCGAGTTCCTCAGCTTTATTTCCAGCATCGTGTACCTTTTCCTTTCCTGGTCCAGTTCCCCTTCCAGCTGGGACATTCGTTTCCTCAGGTCAGCACTTCCTTCTTCTAGTCTTAAAAGTCAAGAAGAAAGACACCGTTTCAGACTTTGGCTTGCTGGGTTTGCTGAGCAAGCTCGGTTTCTGGCAAAGCCGGGCCTGCCTGCAGGCCTGATGGGAGGAGCTGGCCAGGCGCCCTGGGAGGGGAAGGAGGCGTGCAGGCTCAGGCTGGCTCCGGGGCAGGCCCTGCAGACCTCACTGGCTCCACACAAGACCCTCCTACTTCACCCACGAGCCCCCAGGGACCTGCCCTCAGCCCGGGGCCTCCCTGAGTCCTCAGTGGAATTCAGAGACCCTCCAGACCTCTGGCCGGGTTAGCCGTCCCCCAGAAGGTGGACTGCACTGGCACAGAGCAGGACAGGGCCCCTCACAGAGGCGGCAATAGGAAACTGTCTCCTTGCCTTGGCTCTTTGAGGCCCCCTGGGTGCCCTCTCACTGCCCCAGCCCCATTCCAGCCAGACAGTGATTCCTAGGCAACCACATCCGGGTTGTCACCTCCATGCCTACTCATCTTTCATAGGCAGCTCAAATGTTTCCCCATCAGCGAAGCTTCTCTTGCTCCCCCCTGCAGGCCACTTTCCTGTTCCTTTGTGCCACCACAAAGCTAGGCCACTGCTTGCATGCAGGGTGACACCAAACTGCACAAAGTTTGGCACATCTGTCTTTTTGACCAGATGACCAGCAGCTGTCTGGCCTGAGGGACAGGCTGATCCCAGGCTCTGGGAACTGACAAACTTGAGTTTGGGCCTTGGCCTGGTTCCTCAGTAGGCCGCATGCCTCTGAGCAGGACACAAACTGCCCTGAGGCCTCATGTCCTCTTCCCCCAAGAACATTTCCCCCACACCTGTAGCTGTGATGGAAAAAGGCGACGGCATGTACACAGCACAGTGCCTGGTCCGTGGGACAGACACATCCATTCTCCGCCCCAATGAGGACACGGCCTGGTGCCCACCCACAGCTACTGAACCCAAAGTGTGAAGGGAGGAGACCGCCCTCCACCCAGCCCTCAGGGAGGGCAGGGGGCTTGGGGCCTGCTGTCAGAGAAAAGAGCCCCCAGGGCAGTGAGGTCCCCCACTATTCGTGGGGCCCAGCCCCAGCCATCCCCCACTGCTCCTCACTGTCCTCTTACCCTCGAGCTCAGCTGGACCATCCCTCTTCCTCTACGCCGCTCCTGGGTCACCTCATCCAGTCTCCATACGGAAAGCACCACCTATGTGCTGACAACTCTCCATCTGCATCCCCTTGACTCCACTCACAGACTTAATAAACATCAGCTGAACCGACCCACAGCTGAGCGCCTGACCCTTCCTCCCAAAACCGCTCCTTCTGGCCTCAGCCACCCCCTCAGTGAACACCACCTCCTAGCTGTGAGACCAAAACAAAAATGTCGTCCCTTATGTCAGGTCTTTGTCACCCCCTCCCTGATCAGTTAGCAAACCTTCTCTGGCTCTTCTCCCCATGGTGACTGCTGCCCCCTGTGTCCATGACACCTGCAAGTCTGGCCTGGGCCCCATGGCCTCCTCTTGGGTCGGTCTGCCCTTGGCTCCTGTCAGGCTCACCTCAGCATGATGGCCAGGTGTGCTGATCAAAGTGATGAGAGTGCTCAAGGGCCCCCGCCGCTTAGAATCTCCCCAGGAATAAAATCTAGAGCATCACTGCGGCCAAAAGGCCCCTCCACACCCCCCACTTTCCTCCACCTGCCCACTTAGCTCCTGCTCCTCCCCACCGCAGCCTCTAGGCACCTGCACTGACCCCCCCATGCCCTCCCTGCACGGCCTTCCAGCCCCCATGGCCCCATTCCCTCCACTCTGCTTTAGTGTTCTTTACCTAACCTAAAATAGCATATATTTTAAAAATCCTCCTTGCTTATGGTCTCTATTTCCCTGTCACCACCCCACATGTCATGCCTCACAAACACTACCATAAGAATGAGGGGAGAGATTTTGATCAGTTTTTATCAAAACTGTTTCCCAGAATCTAGCAGAGGGTCTCACACATTACAGATATTCAATGAATTCTCTTTTGGGGATACAGGAATCAGGGCACCAGGGAAGGGTTCTGAGTCCCTGAAGGCAGGGCAGAAAGCTGGTCTCCCTCAAATGCCCAGACTTGACCAACTGCGACTCCCAATGTGCAGACATTTCCTGCACCTGCTGGGTGGGGCCCCATTTCCTCCTGTGCTCAGAGAGCAGCTCCTACCCACTCTCGACTACCCCTCTGTCCCCATGAGCTCAGACCACTCTGCTAGTGAAGGTACAGGGTGGCCACTACTGTTGCTTCCTCTTGGAGCCTTGCCTTACCTCCAGCCCACCAAGAGGAGGTAATGAGCTCTCTGGGTGTCCCAGGCTCTGTGCTGAGCACCCCTACCCATCGTGTCTCTTAAACCTCATGACACATAGGTGAGGTCACCAGAGTCTAGAAAGCCTGCCCGGACATACACGCAGCCAGTCCACGGCGGGGCAGGGACTCAAACCCAGGCAGTGTGGCCAGGGCCCACCACCGAACAATGCTGCATTTTCCCCCAACATGCCTGTGAGATGGCAGAAGAGCTAAAAGCCTAAGTCAGCTCTGCAAACAGCCAAGCAAGCAGCTGATTCTGACCCACTCTGAGGCTGTCAGCCAGCCTGCTAATGGTCCTCTCTAGTTCCTGTCTGAGCTCATCTTCAGGAGTCATCCTCTTCCTCCACTCCCTGTAGGGCACTCCTGCTGTTACCTCTGCCAGGTCAATTCCAGCCGAGTGCTTCCATGTGTAGGGTTTGCCCCACAATATTATGCATAAGGGTTTTACTATGCTGTGTCCTTTCTCCTTGCTCAGCTTGATCCTATGGGTCCTTCAAGTCCCGGCTCAGACGTGGCCTGCTGTGACCCTCCCTGACCTCCCTATGGTAGGTCCTCTGCCCTCAAGCCCCATCATCTTCCCAAGGACATAGCCTACACATGCCTGACACTCCCCGGGAACCCAGCCAGCTGCCAGCAGAGCTGAAGGGCCAAATGCAGCCGTTTCAGCTTCCTGTGGAAATCCTAGGTTCAGAATTGGAAGTAGGAGTCCTTTCTCCCTCCACGGTCTCTGATGGGGATACGAAGACAGCCCTCAGAACACGCTGATAGCCTCTGCTGGAGGGCAGGTAGCTGGGATGAGGGGCAGGGCATCCGAGAAGCTGATGGAAGCACCGTGCACAGGCCAGGCCCTGCTGGTGACCTCAGTTGGAGAACCTGGCTTCTCAGAGCTGGAGCACACTCCCGTCACAGGGAGGCTGGGGGCACCCGAGGGCCATCTGAGCAAGCTTAGAAGGCCAGGAACACAGCACAGGCATCCTCCTGTGACCAGGGCAGGCAGGACTGCTCAGCTCAGCACCAGCAGCACCCTCCTCAGGGGAAACTGGATTCTGATCCTGGAAGGAGTCCTCCCACATCAGGCCCAGCAAGGTCAGCCAGCCAACCTAGCCTGGGGCCTGCACTGCACGTGGGCACTTCCCCGGGCCCAGCCCCTGTTCTATAGGCCTCTGTGCCCATGTACACTTCGGGGGGGGCCTGCCTCCTCCCTGACTGAGGGCCACATAAGCAACCCCACCCGGCTCCACACTCCATTAAAAGGTACTCTGAGCAGTTCATGCTGACATTCTGACTCACTCATTTGTTCAGCAGGCATTTATGAAGCTCAGATTGCATGCCAGGCCTCAGCTCCTGAGCCTTCCCAGACACAGGACCCACCCACTGTTCCCACTGCCCTGGGGCATGTCCCAGAAAGCTGGCTTCCAGGGGCTGGCTGCTCTGAGCCCTACCTCCAGGAGGCTTGCTTTCAAAGTTGGAGGCCATGAGACCAGAGGCTGGCTGCCTGGGGTGGTGCCTGTGAGCTGCTGGCCACCAGGGCTCTGCTCTGCCTGTGTGCAGGCCTCACACTTGCTCAGCAGCTACGGCCCTTTACCTTTTCATACTCAGCTCGTACTCAGTCCTCTGCTGGCACAGCTCCGCCCTGAGCTCTGTGACCAGGCCCTGGAGAGCCTTGGAGCGGCAGGCATGGTCCCGGGCAAGGCTGCCTGGGTCACTAGGCTCGCTGCTGCTGATACAGGTGCCTGCATCATCCAGGCCATGGCCCACGCCCGGGGACCTATGGTCCATGCTGCTGCTGGGGAAAAGGGAGGGCTCCATGTGCAGGGAGCTGCAGGGAGACGAGTCGCTGGCCCGGCAGGCTGTGCAGCTGCTGACTGAACCCTGGGCTGATACCTCGCAAGAGGAGGTCCCAGACCATGCCATGCTGGCCACACTGGGAGTGCTGGGAAAGAGGCTGCTGGGCAGGGGCACGTTGTCATAGGTGGAGAGTCTCTGCACAGAGCCTGAGGCCTTGAGCCGGTCTCCTGATGAGGCCCGGCGGTGGCTGCGCAGGGAGGACAGCCCGTTGATGAGCCAGTTCCCTCCGGAGGAGATGATGGGCACCTCCAGGGATGAGCTTCCCGTCTTCAGGCTCCCTGACCGGGACCCTGGCTGCCAGAAGGGAGACCTCCAGCTGGGCAGAGTCTGCACCTTCTTCCTGGGGCTGGGGGTGGCAGGGCTGCCCTGGCTGCCCAGGCCTGGAGGAGAGGTTCTAGAGCAGGCTGCCACAGTGGCACCATCCAGAGATGAAGTCCGGTGTGAGGGCAGGCCAGGGTCACTGCGGCCACTGGGCTCTGGCTGGCTGTCTGCCTTGACCTCCTCAGAGCCCCATCGCACCATGCACGGTGGGCCCTGGCTCGGGGAAGCCTGCCCTTCTGTGGCCCTCGTGGTGAAGAGTTGCACGTGTTTGCGGATCAGGACAGTCATCAGGTGCTGGACCAGGGAAGTGCCTGCCAGGAAGAGGGAGTGAGAAAGGCCTGGCTGTGTATGTCTCCCGTCCTGGCTCTCTGGACCAGTCAGGGTTGCTGCAGCTCTGACCCAGGTTCAGGTCCTTCCCAGGATGCCCCTCAAGAAAGGACTCAATGGGAGCTTGCCAACTGCCACCCAAAGCAAAGGATGACCCCCACACCCTCTAAATCTAGGCATAGACAGAAAGCTCCTGCCTAAGAATGCCCTTCCCTGGATGTAGGGCCTGGGACACAGAGGAGGCACTGGGCCTCTGAGCCCCTCCATCTCTCTAGGCAGCAGTAGGAAGCAGGCACCATGCCCATTAAGACTCCAGGGTAAGCCAATAGTGAGCTGGGCCTGGAAACCAGGACCTGGATGTCAGAGCCATCTCAGCTGCCCCGGATCACTCCCCTGAGTGCCAACAATTGTGCCCTGCTGTCCATGTTCTGGGGGACACAGGGCTCTGGGAAAGGGAATAGAGATGTCCTACAGGTACATGAGCACACACGTGCACACAGTCCTACACACACAGTCATAATACACCTCAGTTCCATGCACATACCACCAACATGCACAATCTCACATACACACATACAATCACCCTTCTCCAAGCCACACCCCTGGGGTGCAGCCTATGGCGTCTATGGGATACTTGGTTCCTGAAGGTGTGGAGTGTGGGGTCTAGGCTGGAGGGACCAATGGCAAAGGGGATGGTACAGAAGGGCCATGGTACTTGTCCACCTGCCCCATTCCTTCCTGTTATCCCCCACCAAGCAAAGACCAGACACTGGGGAGGTCTGCAAGTGCTAAGGCAGGTGGAGTGCTTGGGCGTACCCTCACAGTAGAGGTAACAAAGAATCTTAGAAAAAATATAGCAAGGAATCCGGAGTTCAGAAGACCAGGTGAAGTAGGAACTCAGTGAAGTCTGTGTGGGTTCACCCCCAGGCATTTGTGTAACCAGGCAGTTTGGGACCTGAGGTGGGAGACCTAGCCAGGCAGGCCAATGGGGGACCTGAACAAAAAAGCCACCCCCATCCCCATCTCCCACAGGTCACGTTCAGCAAGGAATGGAAACTCTGCCCTGGCTCGCCTGGTGACGGGCAGCAGGACAGCTGGCATTTGTCCTTCATGTGCCTTGGTCCAGCTCCGTACGCCTTTGCTGGGACTGGCTGTGTGTTTCCGGTCTGTGAGTAGCAAGACTCACACTGACCCCTCTGGGCTCTGAGCATGGGATCTTCTTTCCATGCCAGTCTGCACATGTGCCCTTTGGTAAGTCTGGCTGACAGTCACTTGCCTCTCCTGGCCTCAGTTTCCTCCCCTGTAAAATGGGTACAGTAACCACAGCCTGGGCTGTTTATGCAGATTGATGTGACAAGATATAAGTGCAGCACTTAGTAGAGGCCCTTGCCCCTTGAAAGCAGCTGCTATTGCTGCTGTTTTATCATCTTATATTTGTTAAGTATATTCACAAGACAGGAATTTCCCAGGGTTTCAAAGCTCTGATGTCCCAGGAGCTGTGACAATTACTTACTTGAAAATGACTTAAGGAAAAACACTCATGTGTGTGCAGCGGCAAGGGCACTGACCACCCCATTCCCCTGGCCTCTCCTGCCATTCTGACTGCACCCAGGGATCCCACCCATAGGGCACAGTTCTTTTTCCTTTTATAAATGGACCTTCACAATGGGAAGGGGAGGGGAGGAGGTCTGGAGAGGCTTCTACCAGGTCCCAGGGATGGAGCCACCCTGCTGCTGGCCTGGCTGGGACTTGCCTGGGACCCACGAGAGCCCAGACCCCAGCAGCATGCAGCACTGCCCCACACATCTCCCCTGTTACCTTCCATTATGGTCACTGGATCTGCTACTTGCGGTCGTAGTATGTTAGGGCCAAAAACAGTTGCCAAGTTCTGGACACTCATCTTGTTAACATTGGAGTGGGACTGAACTTCATCCAGAAACCTGCAAAATAAGGAAGAGGCAGTTGGCAGAGCGATAAACCCTGATGCCACATCTGCTGGGAACTGCCTGGCCCCCATACCCAGCTGTGCCCACTCGGTCCACAGTGGCCAGGCACAGCCTGCTGCCCCTGCCAGACTCAAAGAGGGCAGAGCCTCCTCTGGTGTTTGAGAGGGCCCTCAGAAGCAAATGCCAATGGCACAAGGGCCCATTGTCAGCACGGAAGGAGAACACATGGACTCTCCTGCCTGCAGTGGGGCAGACGCATAGGAAGGCCCAGACCCCCAGGCACAGGCAGGGTGAGGGCCCCCCTGCATGCCCTCTCCCACCACCTGAGCTCAGGTTGTAGTCAGGAGGCATACCCCTTTGGGGGAGGGTGGTGGGAGGCACCCAGAGAAGACAAAAGGGATAGAGATGTATCTCTTCATTCAGGAATGATCCACTGGACTTATTTAACACTGCCTGCTCCCAGGGGACCTTAAGCATCACAGGCACAGGGACTGTGCTCTTTTATACCCTCCATTGGCTCCACAGACACTTGGAGAGGAGTGTGGGGTGGGAGAATAACTCAGGCCCCCTCTGGGAAGAGCAAGGAGCCAGAGCACAGGGAGGGTAGGCTCCCCGCCCCAAGTCACTCACTTGCAGATATATCTGAGCAGGTTGTAATTGGCCGGGGGAAGGCTGATCACTTGTTTAGCCAACTCCAGAGTCCCCTGGGGAGTGAAAGAGAAAAACAGCATTTCAAAGATCAGCAATGAGGCCTCAGCCTTCTCTTACTAGAGGGAGGAGTCAGAGGGGTGGGCGAGAAAAAGGAGGATGTGGGCTGCGGGATGGGGACAGGAATCAGAGGCCAGACCTCCAGCATGGCCAGCACAGCCAGGCCCCAGGTGACCAGAGGGTGCTACCACCTCCATCTCCCTCTGAGGCTAGGCTTGTGACCTCCTGCGGAAAGTGATTTACCTTCTGGGAGCTGGTATGAGAGGTGAGCCTCTGCAGGGTCACAGAGGAATGTCAGGGTCAGCTCTCAGCTCTCTTGTGGAGGCACAAATATTTGCCAGATAAAGGCCCCTCATTTCCCACACAGGCCATGGGGAGGGCAAACAGTCCTTCCCCAGCTGGGAGCCAGCCCAGGACTCCATACAGGCACCTAGGGGATAGGGGTGAGGGGCCCTCTATCCTAGGAGTGGTCTTAAGTTTTTCAGGGAGGAGGCAGGAGATAGGCAGATGAAAGGTCTGGCTGTTTCTGAACCTTGTGGCTAGCCTGAGGAGCCTGAGGTGGGTGTAGGGGCAGGCAGCAAGGTAGGCCCAGACCTAGGCATATGTGGAGGCCCACACCTGGGCACCCACTCTCAAGGGCATCATGGAATCAGGAGCTTCCTGCCCCTCCCGGATACTGAGGCCTGCACACACAGAGGGCCTACACAGAGGGGATGCTCCAGCCACCCCCTCCATACCACACAGAACAGGAGGGGCAAGCCCCACTGCCCACCACACACAGCAGGCTGCTCCAGGCCCAACACACAGAGCAGAGGGAAGGCTGCAGCCTGAATCTGTGTGCCATAAGAAGTCATGAAAAGTCAAGAGTGTTCCCTGACTTCACACACCCACCTCCCAGCAGGCCTCCTCCCAGAAAGGGTCCCCATGAGTCACTAACCTCCCCCTCGTCCTTGGTGAGCAGCTGGGCACAGCTAAGGAAATCCTCGTACCTGGCGAAGGGTATCACAGGCTCAGGGAGCTCCCGAAGGTAGAGCTTCAGCAGGGAGGCCACCGTGTGCACGTCTGTGGAGCTGTGAGGGGGGGATGGGCATGAGGCTGGGGACACCAGGGAACTCTGGGAGTGACAGCACCTTGCCTCACTGCCCCCGGGGCAGCCTCTGCTCTCATGATGGCCTGTGTGCTTGGGCGTGTGCACTGTGACAAAGAGCCAGGAAATCAGTAGGCGTGAAGGGTTCCCTTCTGCTAGTGGCTGCCCCAGGATTCTCTGCAGGGTAATGTGGGAGCTGCTCTGCTCCTGAGAAGTAAAGGGGGTAGGGAGCCAGGGGCACAGCTGAACTTGCTCCCCCTTCCCCCTAGGCTGACCCTCCAATGTTAGGGGCGGGGCTGTGTCAAAGGTGCTGCTGTGTAGGGGGTGCTGGCTCCTTGGCAGTGAGTGGGCATCCCTGGACACTGGCCATCAGGACCTGGGCAGGTCACGGTCAGGCCCTTCCCCCAGCCTCTGGATTCCCATTCCATTGTAGATGCTTGGGCCTCTGTGCATATCATACCATTTCCAGGGCCCCAGGGTCCCAGACCCCACTGTCCAGGCTGAAGTGGGCCCCTGTGGAGGGTGGTAGTCCTGGGCCTGTTGGGCTCTGGGTTCAGGTCCTGCACTGCAGTCTTGACACTTCCTGCAGGTGCTGCCTGGGCACCCATTTAACCCATGGGCCTGCATTCCCACTGTGGGAGGCACTCTGGAAAGAAGGTCCTGGGCCAGAAGACCTGTGTAGTTAAGGTGCCACCTGGCCCTGCCTCTCACTGAAATCAGCTCTGGGGGCCCTTCCAGCCCTGGGTTTTGGGATTCTGGGGTCCCCTATGCCCATATGCCCCTCAAGCCCACACACCCAGGGACCCTCCCTGCCTCTGCTGCTCTTGGTCTGGCCTGGCCAAGGGAGACCCCAGCCTCCCCTCTCCAGCCAGACATGCTGCTGCCCCCCGTCTCCACTGCCTCCCTGGGGCCGCCTCCTCTGCTGACACCACCCACATCATGGCACTTGCAGCCCAGTGAGTACCCAGGCTTGCGCCCAAGGTCTTTCCCCAACTGGGACCCATGGGTTCAGGGCCAGCTGCTGCAGGAGCTGGAGCCCCAGGGGGACACAGGGCAGGCAGGAAGCAGGATCAGCAGCCTTGCCCCTTCCAAAGACATGGGCAGCGAAAGCGCAGAGGTGTGGACCAGGGCCAGTTCCCCATGGTGTGGGGGACAGAAGCTTTTCTGTCCTGGGCACATGGACCTGGACTGGCCCCTCCACTCTGCAGACCTCACTGGCTGCGTCCCTGCCTGAAGCCCCATCTTGGTTCCTCCTTGATGCCGTAGCTTACAGTGATCCTGGACCTGGGAGGCCCAGCCCCGGACCCACCCTGGTCCTCGGAGCTTGGCGCCCCCCACCTCCCGGCCTCCTCCCCTCCCTCCTTATTCCCTGCAGAGCCTCTCCTTTAACAGTTTGGCTCCAGGCTTTTTCTTCCTCCCTGTTCCTGAACTCCCCTCCTGCCCCTCCCACCCATACGTGCACTGAGGCCAGGCCCCTCCACTGTGCCCAGCACCCAAGAAGAAGATTCTGCAGCCCATAGCACTAAGGGGGCTCACCAGCCTGTGAGTGCCTCCAGGGCAGGTGCTGTCACCCATCTGGTCCCTTCCCAAGGACCAGGCTCACAGTATATGGTGGAAGGGGCTGGGTCCAGAGACTGGGAGGGCAGCCGTGGGTCCAAATCAGCTTCTGCCCTCACTGCCTGTGAGACCCAGAGTGAAGTACATAACTGAGAGCCTCAGTTTCTCCACCTGTAGGATGGATCTGCTGATGCCTCTGTTCCTCAGCATCTCTGTGGAACCCCTCTCGCCCATGCCAACACCCACATCCATGCAAACATGGCCCTGGTCTCCTGCGTATCCCCCACACCCCCTGCTCCCCTGCAATCCATTCCCCACCCAGAAGCCCAGCCCACATTTCCCACCCCAGACCCTCTGATGGCTTCACATCACTGACCCCACCACCCAGGGCTAGGGGTGGCTTGGCCCCAGGCCACCTGCCTTATCGGCCTCTGGGAGCAAAGATCAAGCCCTGCTCTGTGCTTGTGGGCCATGAAAGGGGGCAGAGGCCATGGCAATGGAGCCAGTGCTCGTCCCTGTGTGCATTTACGGGTTTGTCCTCTGTTCCGGCGGCATGAGCACAGGAGCTTGTCTGTCTTGTTCATGGCTTCAGCCTCTCACTCAACAGATGAGTGCTGAGTGAAGTAAGAAAGAGTCATTACAAGGGTCAATGAGGCTGCCAGGGTTGGCACAGAGGAGCCCCTCTCCTATGCTCAGCAACCATGTGGACGGGGCTGGGAGAGCTGCTTCAGGCCCAGGCCCAGGGGCCAGGGGCCAGGGTGATAAGACAGGCCAGGCATAGGACTGCTCTGGGGACTGAGACTTCCAGACCCGCGGGGGGTTGGGGGGGGCGCTCTTTATGGAGTAGAAGGCCCAGGACCTGGGGGCCAGAGTTCATCACGGTGCAGAGCATGGTCCACAAGCAGGAAGTGAGCAAGCCCTACCCTGGAATGCCTCTGCCCACAGGTGGGCTCAGGGAGCAGCCCCACTTTACATTAGCTGTGCAAACGAGGAGTCGCCTTCAGAGCCCTATGTTGCAGGGAAGGCATAACGCAAGGGCCAAGGAGCTACCAGAGCATGGCAGAAGGTGGGAGAGCATGGGGTCAGATATCCCAGGGAGGAGTTTCCCGGAGGAAGAGCACCAGAGCCAGGGACACGGCTGAGAAGGGCCCTGGGAGGGCCGGTGCAAATGCCCACACGTCTTGAGGGCTGAGGCTGCAGCATGGGGCAAGGGTGGGTGCAGGATAGGAGGCCCTGTGAGAGGCTGTCAGACAACAGGATGGAGAAACAGGGTGGCTCTGGAGGGGTGAGCAGACTGAGGAAGTGGCTTCTCTGAACAGGGGATGTAGGTAGAGGGGAAGGGGCTCTGGAAAAGGGGTCAGAATTCCAGCCGAGCAGAGCCCACCTCCGGGCATCTTGGGTGAGTCACATGGGGTCTCCTGGCTTCCAGTCCTAATCCATTAAATCGACACATGACCATTTAAGAATATGTCTGTAAGCCCACTGAGGGCAGGGTCTAGTGTGAAGTACTCGAAACGTGAGCAGGGGTCGAGGCCTGGGAGAAGGGGGAGGGCAGGCAGGGGGAAGAGAAGCAAGGGGGCTGGGGGCCTGTGCCTGCCCCGCATCCCACTTACGGGGCTCCTGCTCCTCCCCCTGGGAGTCTGATTCTGCAGGACAGGGAGGACAGGGCCCAGGAACCTGGACTTGTAGAAGCTCCCCTGGTGCCCCCAGGAGGACTTCTACAAACACAAATGAGATCTCACTATCTCCCTACACCAACTGCCGGGGCTGCCAGGGCTCCAAGGCCTCCTGACCAGGCCCAGCTCCCGGGAGTGGCTCCCTCGGCCTTGTCCCCACAGCACACCCACTACCCGTACTGTGGTTCCTGAGCCTCAGCCTGATCCTTCCCTCTCCTGGCCTGCTTACCGAACACTCCCTGGGGAGGCAGAATGCCCGCAGTCCACCAGATGCCCCTGGCATGTGCACCCGCTCCTTGCCTCTCAGCAGCATGGGGCAGACCTTCCCTGGGTGGCCCGGAGGTGTCCCATCCTGTCTCCATGGGCAGCGTGGATGCACCCTGTCCTGTCTCCCATCTCCTCTCTGACTACTCTAGTCCTCTTCCTGGGATCATCTCGGCCTGTCCTTCAACATGGGGCATCCCAGGCTTGTCCTTTTGTGTTTTCTCAGGTGTACACACATGTTTCCAGACCTCAGTGTTGCCCTCTCAAACAGATGATGTCCAGTCCCACATATGTCCCCAGAATCCTCTCCTAAGTTCTGGATCTGAGGGCCCCTGTGCCACCGACCACCTCCTTTGGGTCTCTTGCTGGCACAGCACACTCATCTCCTCATACCTGCCCAGTGAAGGAAAGTTAAAAGAGAAAAGAGGCTGTGCTAATCCACAGCCAGGGGAGCACTCAGAGGGCAGGGGCAGTGGCAACCAAGGCCCTGGTCCCTTCTCTGAGAAGCCTCATGCCAAGGGTGAGTTTCCAAGAACTGCCAGAAAGAGACATTCTTTGAAGCAATCTCCAACCCCAACCTAGGGCCACAGATGCACAGGGTGGAAGAGGCCTGGCTGGCAGAGGTTTGGAATGGATCATAAGCTCAACGCAGCTGTAAGTTCCGGACCACGAGCTCAGAGTATCTGGATGGAGCTTCATGAGGCTCCGGATGAAGGGACCCCTGTGCTCTCCTGGGCAGACTTTGTTTGGGGAATGGTGATCATCCCAGGATCCATATCTAAAGAAAGGAACTGATGGACTCTCCTAGCAGCAGTAATGGTTCTGGGCAGAGGCTGGAGGAACTGAGGGCTCTCTGCCCCAAGAGGAGAGGACCTGGGAAGGCTACGGCTGCCAGCCGAAGCCAGGGGCCTAGCTGAGGCAGAAGCAGCCTTGTCTGAGGACACATCTAAGAAGGAAGGGCAGAAGCTCCGTGGGAGCTAAGGTTGGCTTGATGCAGGAAAAACTTTCTATGACAAACTGCCCCATACTGGGGGGTCTTGTTAGGGAGAAGGGGCCCCCAAACAGCTCCACCACCACCATTCTTAGACCCTGGACTCTAAGTGAAGTTAATGTCACCCACAGGGTGGAGCCCAGGACTGGGCAAGCCCCAGTGATGGGTGAGGATGGGCACTGACCCAGGACAGGCAAAGGAGACTTGCTCCCCATCCCCCAAAACTGGGAGGATGTGGGGCCGACATGCTGCTCCATCTTGCCACCAAATGAGCCAGGGGGTGGCTCACCCCATGGGAACAGAGCCAAGAGACAAACCCTGCAGAAGGCCTGGAGTCCTGAATGGAGCCAGCAGAGGCACTTGTCTCCTGCTTGGGCTGGATTGATGGGCACCCACAGTGGAAACACCTGCACGGATGTGAGAGGGACTCATCTGTGGCAGGCCCTATCCCTGAGAGGAGACCCGAGGCTGCCACGGTGATTTTGTGTCCTGTGCTCTGCCCAGGAAGGGCTGGGTGGGCAAGTGCCTCCCACCTGCCATCTTGCTGCCAGGCTTCCTGTGCCAGCCCTCTTCTGCCAGCTGGAGCTGGTGCCCTGTGAGGAGCCCCTGCAGGTGGCCATGGGCAGGTGGCCACCTCTTCACCGTCTCTTCCCCAGGAGCTCACCTGTCAAACAAGGGCTTCTCCCCACAGTCGAAGGAATCCTGCAGGTCCCTCACCAGGTTGGCCTGGCCTGGCATGCGGAAGAGCCCCTCCTCGGTGAGCCCGCGCTCCCGGATGAAGTCCACACACTGCTCCACCAGCAGGGGGGCAAGGCGGGGGCCATACTTCTGCTCATGGTGGACTGTGTCCTCTAGGCGCTGCCCAAAGATCCCTGGTCACAGAGAGGAGCTGGTCACATCTCAGCTATCTAACTCAGCAGTATATGGGGGGAAAACGGGGGCAGGTGTGCTGTCAGGGTCAAAGGCGGCTCACTCCTGAGGGAGCAAATTAGAAATAGGGAGGACACACCCCACATAGCTGGACCCCAGGCCCCCAAGACAGAGCAGGCAGGTGGCCTGTCCTGTGGACCTTGTCTAGGCCTGAGGCACCTTTACAGGGCCCTCAAGGAGCAGGCATTATACCTTTGGTTGATAGGTTTATTTATGCAACACTAACCTCCACACACAAGTAGCTTATATTTAAAAACCCAAGATTATGTCCACCAAAAGACATACCCTAGAATGTTCTTAGAGGCACTCCTTACAATCCCTCCAAATGGGAAGCCACATAATGCCTGTCAGCAGTAGACTGAGCTGGTATGTCATGGTCTACTCATACCATGGCACCCTGGACAGCAGTGGGAACAAATGGAGCACAGCTCACACAAGATGACACACACTGATGTGGAAACCACTGCAATGCAGCATTGCTGAATATTAGGGAAATGCAAATCAAAACCACAGCATGCTCCCACCACACACCCATTAGGATGGCTGCTATCAAAAACCAGAAGACAGTAAGTGCTGGTGAGGATGTGGAGAAATGGGAACCCTTGTGCACTGTTGGTGGGTATGTAAAACGGTGCAGTCTCTGTGGAAAATAGGATGGAGGCATTTCAAAAAATTTAAAACAGAATTACACTACGACCCAGTAATTCCAGTTCTGGGCATACACCCAAAGAATTGAAAGCAGAGCCTGGAACAGATTGCTATACACCCGTGTTCATAAAAACACTATTCACAATATCCAAAAGGTGGACACAAACCAAGTGTCTGGCAATGGATGAACGGACAAACAAAATCTGGTGTACACATGCAATGGGATACGACGCAGCCTTAAAAAGGAAAAATTCTGACATGGTACAACATGGATGGACCTTGAGGACATTACACCAAGTGCAATAAGTCAGTCACAGAAAAGCAAATGTTGTATGATTTCACTCATATGGGGTACTTAGAATAATCAAATTCATAGAGACAGAAAACAGAATGGTGGTGGCCAGGGGCTAGGGGGTAGAGTGGGGTGGAGAGTTAGTGTTTAATGAGCATGAGGTTTCAGTCTCACAGGATGGAAAGAGTTCTGGAGATGGATGGTGGTGACGGCATCACAGCAATATGACTATACTTAATGTCACTGAATTGTTCACTTAAAATGGCTAAGATGGGTCAATTTTGTTTTCCGAAAATTTTTTAAATAAAAAAAAAATGGTAAGCAGAAACCAGACCCACAGTATACACTGCACGACTTCATTTATGTAAAGTGCAAAGACAGGTCAGGCCATGGTCAACTTGGTGGATCAGTGACTGGGAGGGGCCTGAGGGGCTTTCGGAGCACTGGGCATGCTCTGATTCTGGATCTGGGCCCTGTTTACCCCGTTATATTCACTTTGAGAAAAATCATTAAACTGTGCCTTTGTGATTTGCATACATTATTTTTTTAACGTTGGTGTCATTAATCTATAATTACATGAGGAACATTATGTTGACTAGACTACCCCCTTCACCAAGTCCCCCCCACAAGCCCCATTACAGTCACTGTCCATCAGTGTAGTAAGATGCTCTAGAATCACTACGTCTTTTCTGTGTTGCACAGCCCTTCCTGTACCTCCCCCCACATTACACATGCTAATCATAATGCCCCCTTTCTTTCCCCTACCCCGTGTCCCTACCTTCCCATGCATCCTCCCCAGTCCCTTTCCCTTTAGTAACTGTTAGTCCATTCTGGGGTTCTGTGAGTCTGCTGCTGTTTTGTTCCTTCAGTTTTTTCTTTGTTCTTATACTCAACAGATGAGTGAAATCATTTGGTACTTGTCTTTCTCCGCCTGGCTTATTTCACTGAGCACAATACCCTCTAGCTCCATCCATGTTGTTGCAAATGGTAGGATATGTTTTCTTCTTATGGCTGAATAATATTCCATTGTGTATATGTACCACATCTTCTTCATCCATTCATCTACTGATGGACACTTAGGTTGCTCCCATTTCCTGGCTATTGTAAATAGAGCAGCGATAAACATAGGAGTGCATCTTTATTTTTCAAACTGGGCTTCTGCATTCTTAGGGTAAATTCCTAGAGGTGGAATTCCTGGGTCAAATGGTATTTCTATTTTGAGCTTTTTGAGGAACTTCCATACTGCTTTCCACAATGGTTGAACTAATTTACATTCCCACCAGCAGTGTAGGAGGGTTCCCCTTTCTCCACAACCTCGCCAACATTTGTTATTGTTTGTCTTTTGGATTATGGCAATCCTTACTGGTATGAGGTGATATCTCATTGTGGTTTTAATTTGCATTTCTCTGATGACTAGCAATGTGGAGCATCTTTTCATGTGTCTGTTGGCCATCTGAATTTCTTCTTTGGAGAAGTGTCTGTTCAGCTCTTCTGCCATTTTTTAATTGGATTATTTGCTTTTTGTTTGTTGAGGTGCATGAGCTCTTTATATATTTTGGATGTCAACCCTTTATTGGATCTGTCATTAATGAATATATTCTCCCATACTGTAGGATGCCACTTTGTTCTATTGATGGTGTCCTTTGCTGTACAGCTTTTCAGCTTGATATAATCCCACTTGTTCATTTTTGCTTTTGTTTCCCTTGCCCGGGGATATATGTTCATGAAGAAGTCGCTCATGTTTATGTCCAAGAGATTTTTGCCTATGTTTTTCTCTAAGAGTTTTATGGTTTCATGACTTACATTTGGGTCTTTGATCCATTTCTAATTTACTTTTGTGTATGGGGTTAGACAGTGATCCAGTTTTATTCGCTTACATGTAGCTGTCCAGTTTTGCGAGCACCAACTGTTGAAGAGGCTGTCATTTCCCCATTGTATGTCCATGGCTCCTTTATCGTATATTAATTGACCATATATGTTTGGGTTAATAACTGGAGTCTCTATTCTGTTCCACTGGTCTGTGGGTCTGTTCTTGTGCCAGTACCAAATTGTCCTGATTACTGTGGCTTTGTAGTAGAGCTTGAAGTTGGGGAGCGAGATCCCCCCTACTTTATTCTTCCTTCTCAGGATTGCTTTGGCTATTCGGGGTCTTTGGTGTTTCCATATGAATTTTTGAACTATTTGTTCCAGTTCGTTGAAGAATACTGTTGGTAATTTGATAGGGATTCATTGAATCTGTACATTGCTTTGGGCAGGATGGCCATTTTGACGATATTAATTCTTCCTAGCCAAGAGCCTGGGATGAGTTTCCATTTGTTAGTGTCCTCTTTAATTTCTCTTAAGAGTGTCTTGTAGTTTTCAGGGTATAGGTCTTTCACTTCCTTGGTTAGGTTTATTCCTAGGTATTTTATTCTTTTTGATGCAATTGTGAATGGAATTGTTTTCCTAATTTCTCTTTCTGTTAGTCCATTCTTGGTGTATAGGAAAGCCAGAGATTTCTGTATATTAATTTTGTATCCTGCAACTTTGCTGAATTCCGATATTAGTTCTAGTACTTTTGGATTGGAGTCTTTAGGGTTTTTTATGTACAATATCATGTCA
Organism: Manis pentadactyla; assembly: GCF_030020395.1. Lineage (NCBI taxonomy): Eukaryota > Metazoa > Chordata > Mammalia > Pholidota > Manidae > Manis > Manis pentadactyla. Next base: position 58,336,373 of record NC_080026.1, read on the forward strand.
TCTGAAAATAGTGACAGTTTAACTTCTTCGTTACCAGTCTAGATTCCTTGTATTTCTTTGTTTTGTCTAGTTGCCATGGCTAGGACCTCCAGTACTATGTTGAATAACAGTGGGGAGAGTGGGCATCCCTGTCTTGTCCCCAATCTCAGAGGAAAAGCTTTCAGCTTCTCGCTGTTCAGTATGATGTTGGCTGTGGGTTTATCATATATGGCCTTTATTATGTTGAGGTACTTGCCCTCTATTCCCATTTTGTTGAGTTTTTATCATGAATGGATGTTGAATTTTGTCGAATGCTTTTTCAGCATCTATGGAGATGATCATGTGGTTTTTGTCCTTCTTTTTGTTTATGTGGTGGATGATGTTGATGGATTTTCAAATATTGTACCATCCTTGCATCCCTGAGATGAATCCCACTTGGTCATGGTGTATGATCCTCTTGATGTATTTTTGAATTCGGTTTGCTAATATTTTATTGAGTATTTTTGCATCTATGTTCATCAGGGATATTGGTTTGTAATTTTCTTTTTTGGGGGGTCTTTGCCTGGTTTTTGTATTAGGGTGATGCTGGCTTCATAGAATGAGTTTGGGAGTATTCCCTCCTCTTCTATTTTTTGGAAAACTTTAAGGACAATGGGTATTATGTCTTCTCTGTATGTGTGGTAAAATTCCACAGTAAATCCATCTGGCTCAAGGGTTTTGCTCTTGGGTAGTTTTGTGATTACCAGTTCAATTTGATTGCTGGTAATTGGTCTTTTTAGATTTTGTGTTTCTTCCTTGGTCAGTCTTGGAAGGTTGTATTTTTCTAGGAAGTTGTCCATTTCTTCTAGGTTTTCCAGCTTGTTACCATATAGGTTTTCAGAGTATTCTCTAATAATTCTTTGTATTTCTGTGGGGTCCGTCATGATGCTTCCTTTCTCATTTCTGATTCTGTTGATGTGTGTTGATTCTCTTTTTCTCTTAATAAGTCTGACTAGGGGCTTATCTATTTTGTTCTTCTCAATTTTATTTATTTCTTCTCTGATCTTTATTATGTCCCTCCTTCTGCTGACCTTAGGCCTCATTTGTTCTTCTTTTTCCAATTTCAATAATTGTTACTTTAGACTATTCATTTGGGATTGTTCTTCCTTCTTTAAATATGCCTGGATTGCTATATATTTTCCTCTAGAACTGCTTTCGCTGCATCCCACAGAAGTTGTGGCTTTGCACTGTTGCTATCATTTGTCTCCATATATTGTTTGATCTCTATTTTAATTGGTCATTGATCCACTGATTATTTAAGAGCATGTTGTTAAGCCTCCATGTGTTTGTGAGCCTTTTTGCTTTCTTTGTACAGTTCATTTCTACTTTTATACCTTTGTGGTCTGAAAAGTTGGTTGGCAGAATTTCAATCTTTTTGAATTTACTGAGGCTCTTTTTGTGGCCCAGTATGTGGTCTATTCTGGAGAATGTTCCATGTGCACTTGAGAAGAATGTGTATCCTGTTGCTTTTGGATGTAGAGTTCTATAGATGTCTATTAGGTCCATCTGTTCTAGTGTGTTGTTCAGTGCCTCTGTGTCCTTACTAATTTTCTGTCTGGTGGAGCTATCCTTTGGAGTGAGTGGTGTGTTGAAGTCTCCTAAAATGAGTGCATTGCATTCTATTTCCTCCTTTAATTCTGTTAGTATTTGTTTCACATATGCTGGTGCTCCTGTGTTGGGTGCATATATATTTATAATGGTTATATCCTCTTGTTGGACTGACCCCCTTATCATTATGTAATGTCCTTCTTTATCTCTTGTTCCTTTCTTTGTTTTGAAGTCTATTTTGTCTGATACTAGTACTGCAACACCTGCTTTTTTCTCCTTGTTGTTTGCATGAAACATCATTTTCCATCCCTTAACTTTTAGTCTGTGTGTGTCTTTGGATTTGAGGTGAGTCTCTTGTAAGCAGCATATGGATGGGTCTTGCTTTTTTATCCATTCTATTACTCTGTGTCTTTTGATTGATACGTTCAGTCCATTTACATTTAGGGTGATTATTGAAAGATATGTACTTATTGCCATTCCAGGCTTTAGATTTGTGGTTACTAAAGTTTTAAGGTTAGCATGTTTACTATCTAACTGTCTAACTTAACTTGCTTATTGAGCTATTATGAACACAGTCTGATGTTTCTTTATTTCTCTCCCTTCTTATTCCTCCTCCTCCCTTCTTTATATGTTATGTGTTTTATTCTGTGCTCTTTTGTGTTTCCTTTGACTACTTTTGTGAGTAGTTGATTTTATTTTTTGCCTTTAGTTAGTATTTTGTTGGTCTACTTTCTTTGCTGTGATTTTATTTTCTCTGGTGACATCTATTTAGCCTTAGGAGTACTTCCATCTAGAGCAGTCCCTTTAAAATATCCTGTAGAGGTGGTTTGTGGGGGGCAAATTCCCTCAACTTTTGCTTGTCTGGGAATTGTTTAATCCCTCCTTCATATTTCAATGATAATCGTGCTGGATACAGTATCCTTGGTTCAAGGCCGTTCTCTTTCATTGCATTAAAGATATTATGCCATTCTCTTCTGGCCTGCAAGGTTTCTGTTGAGAAGTCTGATGATAGCCTGATGGGTTTTCCTTTGCAGGTGATCTTTTTTCTCTCTCTGGCTGCCTTTAATACTCTGCCCTTGTCTTTGATCTTTGCCATTTTTATTGTGTGTCTTGGTGTTGTCCTCCTTGGGTCCCTTCTGTTGGGAGTTCTGTGCACTTCCATGGTGTGAGAGACTATTTCCTCCTCCAGTTTGTGGAAGTTTTCAGCAATTATTTCTTCAAAGACAATTTCTATCCCTTTTTCTCTCTCTTCTTCTTCTGGTTTCCCTATAATGCAGATATTTATCCGTTTGGATTGGTCACAGAGTTCTCTTAATATTCCTTCATTCCTGGAGATCCTTTCACCTCTCTCTGCCTCAGCTTCTCTGTGTTCCTGTTTTCTGATTTCTATTCCATTAATGGCCTCTTGCAAATCATCCATTCTGCTCGTAAGTACTTCCAGAGATTGTTTTATTTCTGTACTCTCCCTCCCAACTTTATCTGTTAGCTGTTGCATATTTCTCTGCAGCTCCATCAGCATGGTTATGACCTTTATTTTTAATTCTTTTTCAGGAAGATTGGTTAACTCTATCTCCCCAGTCTCCTTCTCTTGGGTTGTCTGTGTTATTTTTGTCTGAATAAAATTTTCCTGCCTTTTCATGGCAATAGAGTTAGTCGTGGGCAGTTGGCACGTGTGTCAGATGGGAGAACAAAGTCTGTTCTTGCTTGATGGTCACCTTCCTCTCCTGGGAGAACGGTGACCCCTAGTGGTTTGTGCTGAGCAGCTGCACACCAATGGGGCCTCTGAGTCCAGTCCAGGTGGCTGCGGAGGAGGTTCTGTGCAGAATACTGTGGGCGTGGCCCCTCAGGCTGCTCCACTATGGCAAGGCCACACCCAAGGGGGAATGGACTGAGAGGCTGCTTATCACCATGAGGGGCTTCAGAGCTGTGCTGTCGCCCAGGGGGTTAGGGCGCCTGGAGTTCCCCGGGATTCCCAGCTGCTGAGCTGAGTGTACTGGGACACTTCCATCCAGCTCTGAGGCCCCTGTCCCTTTAAGACTTTCAAAAGGCACTCGCTTTTCTTTTGTCCCTGAGGTGCTGGCTGCAGGGACCCACTTGCAGGTTTTACTGTTCCGTTTCCCTAATATCCAGCACACCACACACTGTGTCTGCGCTCCTGGTGCGGATGACTAGGGCTGGGTATTTAGCAGTCTGGGGCTCCCTCTCCCTCCCCGCTCCAACTCCTTTCCTCCCACTGGGGAGCTGGGGTGGGGGGCATGCTTGGGTCCCGCCAGGCCGTGGCTTGTATCTTACCCCCTTCGTGAGGTGCTGAGTTCTTGCAGATGTAGATGTAGCCTGGCTGTTGTGCTGTATCTTCTGGTCTCTCTTTTAGGAATAGTTGTATTTGTTGTATTTTCAGAAATATATATGGTTTTGGGAGGAGATTTCCACTGCCCTACTCATGCCACCATCTTGGCTCCTCCCCGTTTCCTGCATACATTTTTGAATGCTACATTTCAATAACATTTGTAAAAAAAACAGAAAACAAAAGATCTAAAACATTTGATGCAGGACACAAAAGCAAAGGAGAGATAGAGGGACAGAGGAAGAGAGGAACTGAGAAAACTGTGACAACTAAATACAACTCGGCTAAGAGGTTCCTGACAGCCCAGGCAAAGAGTGGGAGCTGAGATCCATAAAGGCATTCTTATCTCAGAGTGACAGGAGAATCAGTCTCCCAGTCCTAGGCTCTAGGACACCTTTGGAATGTCCAACATCATCTATATGCAATGCAGAGATGTGCCCTGACAGGCAGGGCGGCTTTTATGGTGCCAGAAGCATGACATCTAAGTTCCATTCTGTCCAGGCAGTTCTGTGGTCCCAAGGCAGATGCAGCCCAGGTCGGTGGCTCCCCAAGACCTGGATGGTGAGCCAGCCAGGTGAGAGGTTCAACCCCTCCCCTGCCACTGAGCAGTGGCAGGACTTGGGAAGCCACTTGCCTCCCCACACATAATGGCTCTTTTGAAGATCTGCCAGTCCCTAGTACGATGCCTAGCAGAGAGCAGGACTCAGTAAGTGTTCCTTCTCACTCTGCTTGACCCAAAGACAAAGTATGCAGAGAACCTGGGGGATGAGGCTTCTCCCGTCTAGAAAACTCGCCCACGTGGAGAGCACCCAGTAATGCCATCAACACTTAAGGGAGAAGGGTGTGTGCATGTGCAGGGTGGATGTGTGTGTGTGCGTGTGTGTATATGCAGTGTGGGCTTAGATGTGTGTGTGTGTGTGTGTGACACTCATGGCGGCAGGTACCAGGCACTTTACATATACCATACATTTAAACATCACACATGCAGCTTGATAACTTAGGGACCATTAATATCATCAGCACCATCACCATCCTTCCCATTTTTCATATGACAAACTGAGAAGCAGAGGGTTTTAAGAATGTGTCCAAATTCACTCAGCATGTGGCAGCATCAAGGTTCAAACCCAGGTAGTCTGGCTCAAGGTCCACAGAATGTTCTAGGCCACACCACTGCTCTCTACCCATGTTAGTGTGTGGATGCCTGTGTGATGCTCTCCACAGAAAATCTGTCTCCTGGGACATGGTGGGAGTGCTCAGATGAACAGGAGGGGGGCCTGACGGGCCAGTCAACAGCCTTGAGCACACACTGATGCTGCCACAAGGCTGGTATGGTGGCTGCCTGGTACAGCTCTGAGAAGAAGCCTGTCTGTGTGGTCCACAGGGCCCACTGCTATAGCATCCCGGCCTCTCTGCCCAGCCTGAGAGTGGCCTGGCCTGGGACTGTGACATCTCCAGAGCCACTGTTCCCTCTTAACTCACTCAAGGCTCAAACACCTATGCTCAGCAATGGACTACCTGGGTCCAATATGCTCTTGTTTAGCTAGTATATGTTTGAAACATTTTTAAAATAGTTAGTTAAAATTAAGACATTTCTTGTAAAGTCTGGATTCCCAGCTTCTCTTGAAAAAAATCCATGTATCGAGTGGTACCAGGCCCAAATTCCCAAATGGCAATATTGGTGGAGTTCAGAGGCATCTGTGCCCTTTTGATAGCCCATGCACTCGCTAATTCTCTGCAGTTCCTACCATTCCCAAGTGCCTGACACTCAGACCACACTTCACTTGTGCAGCTTTGTCAGGTATTCACCAATTCTGCTTCAACCTCCATGGCACATACTTCCCCCACGGGTACTGGGTCAGGATGAAGTAGGAGAGGGGTCCTGACCCACAGGAGGTAGAAACAGGAAGCCATGCCTTACATGACCACAGGGGTCTGCTAGCAGCTCAAATGAGCAAGCAGAGGACATGCAGGAGCAACTGCCCATGAGCTGAGTGTCCTCAGAGAGACACGGGCCAGCCACTGGGCCATGGGCGCCTGCCTCCTGCCTCCCTCCCTTATCACCAACATCCCTTTCCCTTCAGCTTTACCTGCAACATGAAGATCCTGAATACTTTTTTTTGCTTTCCTACCACCTGGTCTGTGCACATTCAGGGTTCTCTACCTGGAAGCCTCTTTCCTCTTGGGCTTGTGCAGATGTCTTATTAGCCCTCGGGAACAGCTCAGATGTCACCTCCTGTGCAAGCTGTCCCAGATCCTGGTGCTTTCTCCCTGGTCTTCTATACAGATGATATGAAGACACCTGCCCTGGCCTGGCTCCCTGGCTCATCACTTAGGAGCCACCTCCCTCCCCCAGTCCTGAAATGGGGCTGGTCTGGTGGCAGAGGTCAAGGAGTGCTGAGTGAAGGGGGCAGAACACAGGGTCCAGAACAGCCTCCCATCCTGAGTTAATGCACTCTGCTCCCCACCCTTGGCTCACAAGTGACTCAAGGCCAGAGTCAGGGAAGAGACACGGAGGAAAAGAATTCTAAAATTCTCTAGAGATCCCCAAAGTGTGCATAATCCCATCCAGCCTCCTCTTGGCTCCAGCCCTTCCTGCTCCCCCATTTTCTGTCTCCAGGACATGTGTCATCTGTCTGTCCATCATGTCTGCCCATCACTCCTGCACTTCTGCCCACCCTGGGCACGAGGCAGTCATATAAATCCTACCACAGTCTACTCTGCTGAAAACCCCTTGCTGCTTCCATCCTTCTCACCCAGGATAAAATCCAGCCTTATCAGGCAGGCAAGGCCCCGCCCCACCTGCCTCCACCAGCCTCTGGGGGACAGAACCCTGGCCAAAGGGCAGCTGCCTCGGCACCAGCCCCACTGTGCATGTGGCACAGGAGCCCAATGGCTCCTCTCCCAACCTCAGCACAACCACTGCCCACCACCCCGACGAAGCCTTGCTCACCACTCCCCCACCCTCCTAAATGGGAGGTTGGGGCTGGGGGCAGGGCAGGACCACTAGTGAGAGCCAGGAAGGGGAGGGCCACAGGGCCCTGGGCGCTTCTAAATGCAAGCAGTTTCCGGAGGAGGTGACTTCAGAACTGGGGATAGCCAGGTGGGTGGGCAGGGGTGAGCACCTGAGCAGAGGCCCCAAGGCAGACCTGGTGGGGGTTGGAGGGTGGGCCTGAAGGAGCGGGGTTGAAGAGCTGGCAGCACAGCAGTGCCCTGCCCTGGCAGGGACCCCTGCCATGGTGAGCACTGACCCTATATCTCACTCAAGGGCTTTGAGAAATGATGAGACTCCCCCATGTGCTGAGCCCGGAGAGAGGACTGGGGTAGTGGTCAGGATGGGGACGCAGGCAGCGGGTGATGGTCAAGGCCACAGGCTATAAGGACAAAGATGCTGAGCCTGCATGCACACTGGTCTGGGCACACATCCTGGCTAAGCTATTGAAGAGAGGAGTGCCCCCCTTTCCTGGGCCTCAGTTTCTCACCTGTCTTTCCACCCCTCCCCCAGGCACTGGCAAACCCTGGGACTGACCCCGTATTCCCAGCATAGCTGCTGGAGACTTGCTTCATGAGGCTTGGTGCATACTTCAGCTACAAGCTGCCCTCTCACCACCCTTTGAGGAGAAATCCTGTGGGAAAGCTTCATTCCAGCTCGGCCTCCCCGGGCTTCCTTCCCAGCTGTCCTCCTGCTGGAGTCACCCCTATGCTCCGGCTGCGGGGCCTGGCCTCCCTCGGCCAAGGGGCCCTGCCCACCACTCCCCTGGCCAGGGTCTCTCTGGCAGGGCCTGGAATGGCTCGCTGAACTCCCTGGCCCTCCTGGCACGTCTCAGTGGAAAAGCCTTGCCAAGAACCAGTTCCAGTAGGTTTGTCAGATCCCTGGAAACCCAGCCAGTATGCCCGTTCCTCGAGGTCCCAGCCCACGCTTTTCACAAAGTACCGGCTCTGCCACCAGAGAGGAAACTGGCAGAGGCTGCCTTTCCTCTGGATGAACCTGCTGGCGGGCTCAGAGCTGGGCCAGGCCTCCTTCCCTGCCAGCTGCTCCCTGGCAGAGCAGGCCCTCACTCCCCTCTCCCAAGAATCCCATCCAGGAGCGGGAAGCCACGGGCCAGGCTGGTCAGCTAGCTCAGATCCCCATCCTGGGTGACCTTGGACAAAGTCCTCAATCTCTCTGAGCCTCAGTCTCTGCCACTTCATGGGGCTATGAGCAGCAACGGGAGAGCCCACCACACTCAAACAGGTGCTTTGATAAATGTGGCCTCCTGACCAGGCATCTGCCTGCCCCAGGGGCCCCACCCAAAGGCAGGCTACTGGGATTCCCCCATGGCGCTGATCCCTGAATGGAGGCCTCCGGCTGCTCCAGCCATTGTAGAGTCTCTCCAGATGGGAGGTGCAGGAGGGGTGGGGGAGGGCGGCACGGTCAGGGAAGAGACGCAATGAGGAAAATAAATCCTAAATTGTCTCCAGAGATTCACAAACTTTGGGTAATCCCTTCCTGCTCTCAGGTCACTTCCCCAGGACACCCGCCATCCTCCCTGCATGGACCCCGCGGTTGTAAACCCACCCTTTTCATCACTCTCGCTCTGGTGCCGGGCCCTCCTCTAGGGACTAGAGAGCCTCAGAGCTGCCCTGAAGGCTGTAACGTGGCCTCACCAACCGACAAGCTGAGATCTGCGCAAGAGAAATGCGGTTAGAGGAAAACATCATTTTGGGGGAGGGGGCTGGCCAGGGCGCGCCGGCCTCAGGGCAGGAGGGACGCCTGCTCTGCAGGTGTTAGCCAGCCCCACGCGCGGGCACAGCGGCCTTTCTGAGGCCCAGGGAGGCAAACGCGCGGCAGCCATGCGCTTGGAGCCGGTAGCCCACGGCTCGTGTCCTGTTGGGTCCTCTCAAGTAGTTGGGGGGTGGGAGGGCGGATGGGGTGATCCTCTGTAAGTTCCTGCGCCCGTGGCGGGCTCAGTTTCCCCTTCTCTGCGTGCGGGACGCCCCCGCCACGGGCAGAGAAGACTTCGCGGTCTCTGCCTCTTCCCCCGAACACGCACGCGCCCGGCTCCGCCGCGGGGAACCCACCAGCAGCTGCCACCCCCGCACTCCCCGGCTCCCCGCCGCGTCCCGCGAGACGCATGCGCGGCGCTCCCCGCGCCGCCGCTCCCCGGGGATTCACTGGGCGCCCGCATCCTGTCCCGCCGTACCTGGGGCGGCGGGCGCGCAGCAGGCGGGCAGGCGGCAGGGCGGCCGCGGGCAGGAGCAGCACCGGGAGAAGGCCCGCGCGGCCGGCATCAGGCCCATGGCGCGCGGGTGCGGCGGCGCCGGCGCGGCAGGAATGCCCGGCACGCGCGCAGGTAGCGTCTTGCCCGCCGCACGCCCGCCCCGGGCTCGGACCCTGGAGGGAGGGAGCTCCTGGGACTTGCGAGTTTCTGAAACGCCACGCCTGAAGGTGGCTCCCGTGGAAGATCTACCGTTTCAAACGTCTGACCCCGTTTTTCCTAATGCTCTATGTTGTTAGGCCCCAGGGGAATACTCGCAACTCCCACTGATGGCCCCGGTCCTCCTTGCTTAGGACGTGCTCTAGGAGCTCCCATTCCCCGCAGACTGGGAGGCAGGTGTTCCTGGTGGGGCAATGGAGGCTCAGTAAGGCCAGCTAACTACATCTACGTCACCCAGCTAGGATGGTGCTGAGCTGGATCTAAACTGGGCTGGCGGCTTCAGAGTTGGTGTTCAGGGCTCTGGCCTCTGCTCTGCCTGGAGCCAGCACCCTAGTGCCAAGGACAATGTTTAGGACTTCAACTTAGGGCATCTTGTGCAATTCTGAGAGCTAAGTATTAATGTTCTCATTTTACAGGCGAAGCAGCTGAAGCTCAGAGAGGTTATGTAATTTCCCTAAGGTCACACACAGTAAGTGACAGATCTTCAAATTGAAATTATCTTTGTGCAAAGATGTGTTCTTCCCCAGGGCAAGATTCTGTCTCAGTAGGAAAGAGCCCACTACCCCATACTTCCAAAGTGTGGCCCGATACTAGTACCAACCTCAGGTATACACCAGAAGGGCAAGTGGAAAGGGAAGCAAAGCTGGGGGCTGTGCAACACTGGACAGGAGGAACAGAGGCCCACAGGGATCTGTGGGCAGGGCTCTGTAAGGGAGGGCCTTAGGCAAGCCCTGGGGCTGGAAGGGGCAGGTGGGCTCATAGAATGCTGACAGTGCAGAGCAGAGTCACTCTCCTTGCTCTTCCTAAGCAGAGCCTGGACTAGGGTGAGCAAGTGAGGCACTCACCACAGGTGCAAACTTTAAGGGGATGCCAAAAGCTTCATTAGTCGAGGTAAAAATATATTATTGCAATATTTTTAGAAGTACAAAGTAATTTTAAAAATCCATGATGAACAAAATACAAACATTTTAAAGACAGGCTCTGATCCTGCACCTGCCCACACTCTGTGAGTGCCTCATCCTAATCCCACCCCGGGATCCTGTCTTCACTTGATTCATTTTGATTTTTTCTTTATCACACATGTAGAAGGCTAAATAATGACTCCCCAGAGATGTCCATACCCTCATCTCTAGAACTTATGACTGTTACCCTACCTAGTAGTAAAAGGGACTTTGTAACTGTGATTAAGGATGGAGAGATTATACTGGATATTCCATGGTGCTTTATAAAAGGGAGGCAGAGGGAAATCTGGCTATAGAAGAGCAGGTGATGTAAGGTGGGAAGCAGCGACTGCAGTGATGAGGCCATAGCCCAAGAATGTGGGCAGACCTCTAGAAGGTGGAAGAGGCCAGGGCAGGTTCTCCCCTGGATTCCTCAGAAGGAACCAGCCCTCTCCTTGATTTCAGCCTCATAAGATTCAGTTCTGATTTCTGACGTCCAGAACTGTGAGAGAATAAATTCATGTTAAGCAGCTAAATTGGTGGCAATTTGTTACAGCAGCCAGAAACCAACACAATGGATTTTTTTTTGCATTAACTCTCATTAAAAAAATATTAGAATAAAATATTTACCTTGATTACTGAATGTTTTGGTGCCCTCTTAAATTTGGTGTCCCAGGCCAGTGTCCCAGCCCTAATATCAGTGTAGGGTGCGGGTGAGGTCCTCCCAATTCCTGGGTGTGCAGGGAGGGGCTCAGTGTGCTTCCTTCCCGTAACTCAGGTAAACATGGAGGTAGGAAGGGCAGTTCAGGGTGCTAGGGGGCCATGGTGCCAGGGCCCACAAGCCAATGGCCTGTCCTAAACCTACCAGAAAAGCCTGGGGCTCCCACAGCCCAAGCACGCATCGGGTCTGAGCTGCTCTGTCCCCATTAAAGAGAAGAGTCCAAGGACTCAGTAAAGCATCTACTCCAGAGGAAAGTGGGACCCCAAGAGTGGGCAGGCGGGCACTGGTGCTGACTTCCTTTCTCCTCTCAGAGCCTGTTTCCCCACCTGTGTGGGTGAGTTAGATCTGCTAGTCTCTAGGGAACTCCTTCCATCCCAGATTCCCCAGATGGATGTAAGTCAGTAGCTGCACCTCATTTATTAGCCTCTGGACTCTGATGTGCACTACTATAATGGACTCCAGGTTATGCCCTGGCCAGGATGACATCCATGCCACACTGAGGGTCATTTCTGGCCATGCGGCCTGTTGGGAGTGTCCTCTTGGGGCAGGGCCAGGTTGCTGAGAGGTTAAGGGTCTGTTCTCTCAACACAAGCACTTGGTGACAGGTGACATCTTCAGCTGGGGTGGCCCTCATTTCTGAGTTGTGTGTCCTGGGTCCAGGACCTCAGGCTATACCTCTGCCCTCAGTCTTGACTGCGTCTCCATGACACCGTCCACCCCCACTCAAGACACTCAGATCCAAAGGCTATGGCTGTCTGATGCATGCCAGATAACAGAAGCCCTGGATGGGTTCACCCTGGAGGTGCGCTGCCCCTGCTCCCAGCTCCCCTGTGTGCTGTTAGGCAAGTTGCCGAACCTCTCTGTACCTCTCTGCCACCCTCTACAACATAATTTAATACAACAAAGCTCTGGCAGGAGTAGCAAGTGGAAGACCCCTCCCTCTCTCCTGACTGATGCGGATTCATGGCTGCCTGGAGGAAGCTGAGAGCCCCAGAATCTGTCCAGAGAAAACCGGGAAACCTCCCAGCATCCTACTCGCGCCCCCCACCCACCCCACCAGCATAAGGGTGAGTTCTGGCACACCTGGGTTTCCTGCCTGTCTGTCCGTGACCTGGACAAATCACAGGAGCCTCCGTGCTGCCTAGTCTCACCTTAGTAAAGGGGGCTCTAACGACTGCTCTCACAGGGCCACCGTGAGAGTCTATCTAAATGCACAGTCCAGCATGGGACACACTGAATAGATATTAGCTATTCATGAGTGGCTCCCGCTGCCCAACTTCTCCCATTGTGGCTGGACATCAGCAGCATTGCTCGCAACACCGTCCACTGGCCTCATCTTAGCAATAACCATTACAAACTCTTCTGTGACCCAAGATCTACTTAGCATAAACTGCAGCCATGCAGGCCAAGCTGATGGGGCATTTCCCATCACAACTGCTGGAAGGGGAGGGGAAGCAGTTGAACAGTCAGCGTCTTGAGTTTCACAGGAAGCAGTGCCGAGCAGCCCCCTAAATCACCTCTGACTTGCCAGGATCCCCCGAGATGAGGCAGCTGCTCCTCCACCTCTGTTCTCCTACTAAACAGCCCCAGGCTCCCTAGCCATCCTGTCAGTGGGGTCTGTGCCTGGGGGCTGTGTCCCCCACCTAGGGGATCCAGCCTTACAGGGTCCCGGGGTACGGCAGGAGAATGAGCCCCAGGGGTGCTATGAGCCAACCCTATGCCCAAAGAGAGTTTGCTATTTATGAGTCTGGGGCCTGAACAGGGTCCAAGGCCTGTGGAGACATCTTCTCTTCCACCTGGCCTGTGCACCCCCAGGGCCCACTGGAATGGGCTGAGGTCACCAGAATCAGGCTCCAGTGCCCCTCTGCCAGCTTAGTAACTCAAAGCCCAGCCTGAGTCCACAGCAATCCTTTGTCTTCTCTTTTGGAGGGGCTTCTGGAAACAACCAGGGCCCCTGGCCTGAGGGGTCAACATTGAGGGCAATAGAAATAAAACTGTTTCTTCTTGAATCTCCCAAAAGAGCTGGGCTATGGAACAAGCAGTGCTGGAGAGAAGAGGTCCACTCTTGCTGGGACCTCCCAGACCTACTCTATGCTGTCCTCCCGCCTTGGTTAATGACGACGCTGTCCATCTTCACTCCTCCCTTTCTCTCACCCCCATAGCCAGATCTTGTTGATCCTACTTTCAAAACAGATCAGGAACCTGATCACTTTTACCACCATCCACTAAAGTGAAAGCACACTTGGACACATAGCAACCCATCAAGGACATCCCCTGGCTTCCCCCATCCCTTTTGGTCATGGTGTCCCTTTCAACTATACATCTGATGACATCATTCCTGAGCTCAGAGCCCTCCCATGGCCCCTCCCCATTTCACTTAGGAGTAAAACTAAGGTCCTCACAGGGGCTGACTAGGCCTCAGCCATGAGGCTCCTGCCCATCTGGCCCTGGCCCTGGCTCCCTCCAGCCTATCTGCCTCTGTGCTCTCTGCCAAGGTTCTTTCCTGAGCTGTTGCCTCAGTGTGGCATGCTTCCCCTCCTGGCTCACTTCCTCATCTTTTCCAAGACTTTGTTTGAATGTCCCTTTTTAGGAGGCACACCCTCACCACTGTATTTTAAACTGCTCAATATTTTTTTCTTTAATAGCATTCACCACCTCTAAAACACAGTAATTCTCAAAATGTGGGCCCCAGACCAGCAGCAGCACCTGGGAACTTGTTAGAAATACAAATTCTAGGCCCCACCCAAGTGAGCTGGAAACTGCAGGAGCAGCCAGTCGCCTATTTTTATAGGCCATCCTCTGGGTGGCTCTGATGCTAATGTTTGAGAACCGCTACTCTACATCTCATGATTTACGTTCCTTATTATTATCTACCTTGGAAATTAGGATGGAAGCTCCATCTGATATCTTTTTTTCTCTGCCATGTCCCCTGTCTGCACATGGCAAATGTTCTGTGTTTGTTGAAAGAATGAGGATTATTCAGTGCTGAGAAAGTGCTGAGTACTTTGCATCCATTTTCTCTCTAATTCTCATGACAGTCCTGCAAAGATGTTCTTTCCAGTTTTGCAAGTGAGGACACACAGAGGGTAAGTGGCATGCCCAGGGTCACACAGCAAGCAAGAGGCAGATCACATCCAGACCACAACCTAATGCTGAAATCCATACTCACTCTGCCTCATCTCACACTTCAATACAATTGCCTTTGCTAAGTAACTTCCATGCACATGAGACCCACCTTCTGGGGCTTGCAAGCTCTCTCCAGATAACCAAGCAAGCTCTCATCCATGCAAGATCCATCATATGCCGGTTAGCCCTGGGGACCCTGTGATTCCCCTCCCACAGACTGCTGGCCAGAGGTGCTGCACAGTGGGGCTCCCCAGGGCCCTGTTCCCAGAGTTAGGCATAGAAGTCCACAAAGATCTACTGGGGAGTGTTGCCTTCTTTCACAATATCAAGTGTTCTGATCCATGAACATGGGATGTATTTCTATTTATTTAGGTTTTCTTTCAACAATGTTTTCTCATTTTGCAGAGTGGCAAGTTTTCTACTTCTTTGTCAAAGTTATTCCTATTTTATTCTTTTGGATGCTATTGTAAATGAAGTCTTAATTTCATTTTCAGTGAGCTCATTGTTACTGTATAGAAATACGACTGATTTGTGTATATTAACCTGATTTCCTGCAATTTTGCTGCATTTTTTATTATCTCTACCAGTTTCTAATGGAGTGCTTAAAATTTTTTGTATTTAGGATCATGTCATCTACAAATAGAGGTACTTTTACCAGTTTCTTCCTTTCCAGTCTGAATGCATTTTATTTCATTTTCTTACCTAATTGCTCTGGCTAGAACAATGTTGAATAGAAGGGGTAAAAGTGAGAATTGTCCTGTTCCTGATGTTAGAGGAAAAGTCTTCATTTTTAGAGGAAAGGAGTCTTTCTATTAAGTATGATATTATCTGTAAGTTTTTTGCAGATGCCCTTTAGTAGGTTGAGGAAGTTCCTTTCTATCCCTAGACCACTGTGTTTTTACCATTAAAGGGTGCCAGATTTTGTCAAATGCTTCTTCTGAGTTTATTGAGATGATCATGTGTTTTCTGTCCTTTATTCTATCCATGTATTACATTAATTGCTTTTCAGATGTTAAACCACCCTTGCCTTCTTGGGATAATCTCAATTGGTCATTATATATAATTATTTCTTATATTGCTGGATTCAATTTGTTATTATTTTGTTGAGAATTTTTGCATCTATATTCACAAGAGGTATCAGTACTCTGGTAATTCTTCTCTCCCTCTCCTGCACCATCAATCTTTCGCATCACTGTCTCCCAACTTAAAAAAACAAAAAACAAAAAAAACGCAACTCTCTCTTTATGATTCCCCTTGCAGCTACTGTCCCATTTCTCTCTTTCCTTTTATAGCAAACTTCTTCAAAGAACTCGCTATGCTCACACTCCAATTCCTCTCTTCTATTTTCTCATGCCCACTATTATCAGGCTTTATCTCTAGCACTCCACCAAAATCACCCTTGTTCAAGTCACCAATGAAAAGTGCTCAGCACCCATTTACCTCTGGTTGATCTACCGGCAGTGATTGTCACAGGGATCGCTGCTCTTTCCTTAGACACTTCTTCATTTGACTCAGGGACCCCACTTGCATCTGGCCCTCCCTCACCGGATCTTCTTCTCTGCCACCCCCTACCCCCACTGGCTCCTCCTCGGCTCCCTGACTTCTTACCTGGGAGCAGCTGCTGTCCCTACACTTGCTCTGTGGGGTCTCATCCAGACTCATGGCTTCAAACCCCATCTGTGGGTCAATGGCCCTCATATTCTCTCTCCAACCTGGTCCTCTCTCCTAAACATCTCTCCTTAAATATCTCACTATCTGCTTGACATCTAAACTTGAGCCTCTAATAGATATCTCAAACTGAACCCCAAAGGGAACATTCAATCTTCCTTCCAAACAACTGCACTTCCTATTGTCCTTTTCATCTCAATTAATGGCTAATCCATCCTTACAGCTGCTTAGATCCAAACATTTTGGAGTTATCCTTGATTTCTCTCATTCTCTTATACTTTGCTTCCATTCCAGCAGGGAATACTACTGGCCTTAACTTCAAAATATATCAAGAATTCAATTCCTTTTCATCACCAATACCATCCTGGGTCAAGCTGACAACCACCTCTCACTTGCATTATTGTGTAAAAACCTCCTAACTGGTCTTCCTGTTCCTACCCTTGCCTTTTTTCATCCATTCTCAACACAACACAGCAGCCAGAGAGATCCTGTTGGAACCTGAGTCAGGCTCTGTCACTCCTCTGTTCAAAACCTGCCCATGGCCCCACCTCACCCGGAGAAAAAGCCACAGTCATGAGGACAAGGCCCTACTAATTTACCACCTCAATACCTCTCCGACCTGTTTCCTGCCCACTACCCCTACACAATCCACGCCAGCCACACTGGCCTCCTTGCTGCTCTGCCAGAACAGACACTCCTGCCTCTGCCTCCAAGCTCTCTACCCAGAAATATGTGTAATTCACTCTTTTAACTCCTTTATTCAAATGTCACTGAACTCTGACCACCCATCATTCCTGTTTGTCTTCTCCCTCTTCTTTCTCCACTGAGCTCAGCACCATGTAATCTACAGTGGGCTTACTCAACCTGTCTGTCTTCTCTACTGGAATGTGTACTCTGGGAGGCAGAGACCTTGTCTATTCTGCTCAGGGCTGCACCCCAACCCCTAGAACACATTCTTAAGTGAATGACTGATGCGCCACATGAATGAATGAATGAATGCCCAAACAAGAGGCACTCCAGTCAGGGCTATGCCTGGGCAGGTCAGCAGGAGTAAATGGCCCGCCCCATTTCCTCTGTGAGAATGGCCAGGCTCTGCCCTGACTGTAGCAGGCACACTGTCCACTTGTGTCTGCCGGAGGTGGCCCACGCTCTGCCAGAACAAACATGCTTGGAAGGGTACACGGACTCCGTTATTAAACAGTGAAAGATCTGATCCTCTAAGCCTCCTTCCCAGGGGAACCCGGGCTAGTAACAGCTATGCCAGGAAACCTGCAGAGGTGGACTGAGCCCACCTGCGAGTGCCCATGCTTGCCCGGACATGTCTGCCATTGCTAAACCCTGGGATTTCTGAGTTTCCCCTATACTTCTGGTAGAAAGGAGATAAGCACCTTTAATGGTGGTTCCTATTTTAATTCCTGCAAGTTCCTCAACATACAGCACATAGCCTGAGAAATCTAATGAATGCTGGGAGCCTGGGGGAGAGGCAAATCAGAGCTCTATGTGGGATTCTGCAAACCGTCCCCATTCTGAGCAAGCAGAGAGAAATAGAGAGAGAGAGACATACAAGCCAGGGAGCCAGCACACTGAGTGCAGGTAGACTGTGTGTGACAGTGCCCTGCATGGTCTAGGACAAAGCATGGCCTTGGGGGTCAGAAGGCCCTCCTTTGCTTCTTACCTTGGCTCCCTGACTAGCTGTGTTATCTTGGGCTAATTATGTTGCCTCTTTGGCCTTTAGTTTCTCTTCTTCCTTTGGTATATTTTTTGATCTTGTATAGTGAAATATGCACACATCCAGAAAAGTACTTAAAGCACATATGTACAAATTAACACATTTTTATAAAATGAACGCCTATGTAAGTATAACTACAATCCTTTTATGGCATTCATTTCTTTGCTTTTCTTTATATTTTTGCTGCCTGATGATCTACCCATAAGTAATAGAGCTTACATTTGCCCTGTTGTTCAATCTTATATAAATGGAATCCTGTAGTATGTTCCTGGACTTCCCTTATCCCACAGTATGTTTTTAGGGTCTATGCTTGTCATTGGGTGGAGCTGTGGTGATTCCTTCTCAATGGCGTAGAGTTTTCCATTGCAAGAATGAACTCTATTTATTCATTGATTATATTGTTGCTCAACCTGCTTAGCATCAGGCCACCATAAATAAGGCTGCTGTGAGCACCTGATGTGCACAGGTCTCCTGGCCTACCTGTGCACACAGTTCTTTTTTGGACAGGCCCAGCAGTGGAATTCCTGGGACATAGGTTTGCATAGCATTAACTATTGCACATGCTGCCAAACAATTTCCCTAGTAATATATGCAAGCACCTGTAGCTCTCTATCCTCACTGCCACTTGGAACCATCCATCTTTTTCATTTGGTCATTGCTGTGGGTGCATGCAAGTATTGAGTTGTGGTATAGTGTGCATTTCCCTGACTACTAGGGAGGTGGACAACTGTTGCTAATGTTCATTGGTTACAAGGATATCTTCTTCTGCAAAGTACCTGTTCAAGTCTCCTGCCCCATTTCTCCTGGTTTGTCTGTCTTTTCCTTACTGATATGTAGAAGTTTGAGGAATAAGTTGTTTGATGGTTGTACGTATTGCAAATACCTTCTCTCAACCTAAAGTTCATCTTTTCATTTTCTCAATCTACCTTTTAAAGCACAAATGCACGTCATTTATGGAGTACAACTTAACCAATCTTTTTGTAACTCACTTAAGAAGTCTTTCTCTATCCCAAGATCATGTCTAAGTTCTCATTTTTCCAGTGTTCAAAAGTGCCACCTGTCATAAATCCAAGTCCAGCTACATGGGAGTCAGCTTTGGGCTCTAGTCTGTTCTACCAGTTCACTTCAGCCACCTTTCACCAAAGGAAGCCAGGGGGGCTGCAGAAATCCATGGATGGACTTGGGTCTTCCCAGGTCATAAAATTGGTACTATGGATCAAAATGGCTGCAACCATCAGAGGCAAAGAGGCCATGGCTAACAGTGTGAGGCCATTTATGAAGCCCAGGAGAAAAACTTGGATTTAAGTTTTATCAACTCTTCTCCATGAGAGATTGACAGTTCTATGATAGGTGGTCAGGCAGGAATGGGAGAGGGGAGGTGGCAATGTGACGGTAAGGGAAGGTGCTCAGCCTACAGGGCATGCAGGATCTGGAGAGGGCCCCGTGCCCCAAAGGTAGGCTTCTGCCCCTCCTGGACTGTGCACCAATCAAATACTGCGTGGGGAGAGAGGGATGTCCGTGGCTCCTGTGGTCTCAACCTGGCCAGCCTACAGGGTCCTGGTGTCCACATTAAGCAGGGAGTTGGTGGCCCCAGTCCAGCCCGTGTGGTGATCCCTTCTAAAAGCTCTTTTCACAATGATGCCAATCTGCAGAGACAGCAACTGCACAGCTAGGAGTCATCCTTTTTGTCTCTTGCATTCTGTGTCTAGACCATGGCAAAAGGCAGCAGCCCCTCCTCCATAGCACACCTGCTGCTGGCCACTCATGCTGTCCCCTTCATTCCCACGCCAGTGCTGGCCCATCCATCACCTTCATGGCTCCCAGCCTGCTGCATCCACTCTTGCCTGTCTGTGGATCATCTCTCTCATGGCAGCCAGTGGACTCTTTTTGTATGTCTAAGTCAGGTGTGTCCGTCTCCTGCTCAGAGCCCTCCCTGGTGTCCCACCAATTTAGAACAAAATATGAAACCCCACCACATCTGCAAGGCCTTGGTACTCCTCCTGCCTCAGGTCCCCCACACTCCTATCCTCACTCCCTCAGACCCACTGGCCTTCCTGAGATGCCCCGTGTGCCCACCGCGCACTCCCTCCCTAAGGCCTTTGCCCTCGCTGCTCCCACTCATGAGTGCTCCTCCTCCAGATCAAGACTCCTGGTGACATTGCTGAGCTGGCTGGGCCGCAGCACCTAACACAACATCCGCTCTGTCCTCCCATTTGGCTTTACTTTGCTTGCTGCATTTCTCACTACTGGACTTCCCGTGACACATTTACTGGTCTATCACCTCTCTCCCACAGGACCAGGGAAGAGCAGTAGCGTAGCAGAATCCACTATTTGTACCACTGAATTCCTAGCACCTGGAATTCAACCTGGTGTATTTCAGGGGCTCAGTAAGTATTTTGAATAAAGGAGCAAGTGAGTAAATGACCACCATTGCTTTCAGAGGAGGACAGGGAGCGTGCTTTGTGGGGAGGCAGGAGCCCCATATGGGGCTGCAGCAACGCGGCCTAGGCATCTGATACAACCCTGTGAGCACCTGCTTCTAGTCTGTATACAGATTGCCTCACACACACCTAGTGTCCAGCAGGGGTCTGAACGCAGAGAGGCAAGTGAACCACAGGACTCCCTGGTAGGAAGAGGGCACGTCTTTGAAAAGTGGTCCTGATTTCCCCTAACAGGGCCTGCTTGGTACACTGGAGGGGTGACTTTTGAGGGTCAGCAGCGAAACAGGACAACATTGTCTGCCTGCCTGCCTGCCTTAGGAAGCAGGGGTAGACCATCAGCAAGTCCTGAGTGAGGCACCGGATTTTACAGGTTCAGTGCAAGGGGAGGGGCACGATTACCTGGAGGAAAGGGTTCGAGAGGGCAAGCATGCGAGCTACGGGCAGTACCTCTGCCCAGTGGGGCCCAGATGACCCGGCGGATGGCCTGCACCCAGTCCTCCATGTCACGCTGGGAGCTGGCCATGAGCAGGAGCGCCTCAGCGTTGGCCGACACCTTCTCCTGCTCCCTGGCACCACCTGCAAGACAGGGAGACACAGGCTTACTGCAGGGATCCCCGTGGGGACGCACCAGGATGCTCCCACCCCAGCGCCCGCTCCCAAGGCTGGTTAGCATCTTCCTTCATGGGGTGGGTTGAGGCTGGCTCTCCAAAATCTTTCAGCAGCAGCCCTGCTTTTGGTTCTAGTTTGCTGCGCAGCCTTCTCACCTCACCAGTTGGTCTTTGAGGCCCTTTGGGATTTCTCTTTCCTTTCTTAGTCTTTGTTATTTTCCCTTATCAAAACAGACATCATTAAAAGCACCCTTGGGCACTATTAGAAAAAAAACATGCATATTTGAGGCCTGCTCAGAGAAGTTCTGTACCCAGAGTAGGCTCGCTGTGTATTTTGTTTTAAATCAACTTTACACATCTCAAATGCAGTTCAGAATCACTATGTGCTTTTAACTAGGCTTTGACATTACCGCCTGGCCCAGCCTGAAGATGAGACTGGATTCTCCAGAAGTATTCACATTACAGGCTTCCTATTAAACCTGGATGGAGAAAAACCTCCTACCTATCCCCACTCACAGCTAGACATTGGATCATTACCTAAAGGCATAAGGATGGGAAAGCTCAGATGGCTGTTTATGAACTGATTTGTCCCTAAAGTAGCTCCAGTAGTTCTCACATTTTCATGTATAAATGCATTAATCTTTGGGATGTACATAAAACTATTTATATGGAACTTCATGGGCAATTAAAGGGATTTTCAAAAAAGCTCTTGTCTTTATGCAACCCCAATCTGTAACTCACCTATGTACACTTGCCTATGGTCCCAGAGCCTCAGACCCTAACCAGGATGGTCTGCATGTGGGGTATGAGTCCCTGGGACCTGAGTCCCCAAGGGGGTAGGAAATCAGTTAGGGGAAACTGAAAGACCCTGGAACGGAGACCGTGGAACAGAAACTCGACGGGAGCGTATGCACTTGGCACCTGCCTGGGACTCTCCTAGAAGCTACAGACACTTCAGTGAACACAGTTGATGGTCACACCTGCCCTCTTAGGATTCTTTGATTTTCACAAAGACGCTGGGAGGGAGGTACTGTTACTATCTGCAAGGAAACAGAGGCACAGAGTGATTCAGAATCTTGCCTGAATTCACACAGCTAATACATGGTAGAGCACTAGGGACTCAGGCCCCAGCTCTACGCTCTGCCCCAACCCATGCTTCTCTCACCCACCATGAACGAGGTGGCCTGCTGGGGTTGGTCTGATAGTGGTCAGCAAGGCCACTGAGGACTGGAGAAGTGGAGGAGGCCTCTCTGATGACTGGAGCACAAGAGGGGTGTGTCCTCACTGAAGGCATGGCATGAGCAGGCTGGGTAGGGAGAAAACAGTCTGGAGAGGCACAGGGGACCCAAAGCTCAAAAAGGTGGTGGGCAAGGACACAAGACTGCCAGGGCCCTAGGATGCCTTGTCAAGCCCCTCACCACACACATAGGCCCTCCTCCTTTGGGCCATGCAGGCACCAGGTGTGGAGCTGCAGATGTGGAGTAGAAAGGAGCCTGAGGCGGACACTGCAGTGCCTGAAGCTGGAGAGCAGAGTTCACCTCCGGAAAGCAAAGACTGCACCCACAGTGTGGTCAGCTACTGTGGTCATTCATGGGGACATGGGCACTGCGGCTGAGGTGGGTACAGTGGCTCTGCATCCTAAGGGCCCCACATCCCAGCTGTGAATGCTGGGATGGCAACTGTTCCAGGTAGGGAGGACAAGCTGGATGCCACCAGCTTTTCTGGAAAGGTGTCCCAAGATGACTCACAAGCAAGGGACCTGGAGATCCATGGATCCAAGAATTTATTGTGGTTACTTGTTTGTCCTAAATAAATATTCACTTTTGTACCTAATCTTGACTTCGCTTTTTAATTCTTTTTCCTTAAGAGGGCCACCTGAGTCACAGATGCTATCTTCAAGTTTCCTACAAAACTGCCCATCCTGCCCAGAGATTGGCAGATGCTCTCATGTCCAGCTGTGTCCCTGCCTCAAGTCCTGCCCTTCTGATGTTTAACTTTTTATTTTCATGTATGTGTATTTTTATATATGCATAACTTTTTTTTTTTTTGAGAGGGCATCTCTCATATTTATTGATCAAATGGTTGTTAACAACAGTAGAATTCTGTATAGGGGAGTCAATGCTCAATGCACAATCATTAATCCACCCCAAGCCTAATTCTCAACAGTCTCCAATCTTCGGAAGCATAACAAACAAGTTCTTACATGGTGAACAAATTCTTACATAGTGAATAAGTTCTTACATGGTGAACAGTACAAGGGCAGTCATCACAGAAACTTTCGGTTTTGATCATGCATTATGAACTATAAACAATCAGGTCAAATATGAATATTCGTTTGATTTTTATACTTGATTTATATGTGGATACCACATTTCTCCCTTTATTATTATTATTATTATTTTTTTAATAAAATGCTGAAGTGGTAGGTAGATGTAAGATAAAGGTAGAAAACTTAGTTTAGTGTTGTAAGAGAGCAAATGTAGATGATCAGGTGTGTGCCTGTAGACTATGTGTTAATCCAAGCTAGACAAGGGCAATAAAACATCCACGGATGCAGAAGATTTCTCTCAAAACAGGGGGGGTGAGGTTCTAAGCCTCACCTCTGTTGATCCCCAATTTCTCACCTGATGGCCCCCCTGCGACTGTGCCTGTCTTAGGTTGTTCCTCCCTTGAGGAATCTTACCCGTCTCTGTATATGCATAACTTTTTAAGAAACTGCCACACCTTGTTTTCCAAAGTAATTATACCATTTTAAATGCCCACAAGCAGTGTGTGAGAGTTCCAGTTCCTCCACTTTCTCCCCAACACTTGGCGTGGTCAGTCTTTTCACTTTCAGCCATTCCAATGGGGTGTCAGGGTAAAGTATTGTGTTTAAATTTGCATTTCCTAAATGACTAATGATTTCAGACATCTTTTTATGTAATTGCCATCCCTGTATCTTTTTTTGTGAGATAGCTATTGAAATCATTTGTTCATTTTTGACATGGGTTGTTCATTTTCTTATTACTGAGTTTTGAGAGTTCTTTACATATTCTGGATACAAGTCCTTTATGAGATATATGCCCTGCAAGTATTTCTCCAAGTCTGTCCTTTTCTTTTCATTCTCTCAACAGTGTATTTCCAAGAGCAGAAATTCTTAATTTAGATGAAGTCCAATTTCTCAATTTGTTTTCTTTTATTGAGCGGACTTCTGGTGTTGTAGCTAAGAAATATTTCCTTAACCCAAGGTCATAAGAGTTTCTCTCAGATTTTCCTATAAGTTTCATAGTTTTAGGATTTACATTTAGATCTTCAAGTTAATTTTGTATATAGTGCAAAGTAGAGATTGAAGTTCATTCTTTTGCATATCGATGTCCAGTTGTTCCAGCACCATTTTTGACTGGACTGTCCTTCTCCGTGGACTTGCCAGTGCACCTACACAGGTGATAATACCACTTGAAAATAAAGAGAGTTTTATTTCTTCTTTTTCAGTCTGGGTGCCTTTTATTTCTTTTCCTTGTCTAATTGCACTGACTAGAGCCTCAAATACAATGTTGAATAGAAGTGGCGAGAGCAGACATCTTTGTCTTATTCCTGAACTTGTGGCAAAATATTCAGTTTTCCACAATTAAGTACATCTGCTATAGATGTTTTGTAGAGGTCCTTTCTCAGGCCCAGGAAATTCTCTTCTATTCCAAATTTGCTGAGAGTTTTTATCAGGAATGGATGTTGGATTTGTCAAATGCCTTTTCTGTATCTACTGAGATGATCACATGATTTTTTTTAGTTTGTTAATATGAAGAATTACACTGATAGATTTTCAATTGTTAAACCGATCTTGCATTCCTGGAATAAATCGCACTTATCTTTTGGGAGTGGGGGGGGTTTGGATTCAATTTGCTAAAATTTTAGTGATAATTTTTCATCTATATTCATAAGGGTTTTGGGCCTACAGTTTTTTTTCCTTATATCTTTGTCTGATTTTGATATAAGGGTGATACTAGTCTCAGAATAAGTTGGTAGGTATTTCCTCCTTTTCAATTTTTTGGAAGACTTTGTGTAGAGTTGCTATTACTTCCTCTTTAAATATTTCATAGGATTCAACACTGAAGTCACCTAGGCCTGGAGTTTTCTTTGTAGGAAGGTTCTAAATAGCAAATTCAATTTCTTTAATATATACAACTATTTCTTCTTTAGTGAGCTTTGTTCATTTGTGTCTTTCAAGGACTTAGTTTCATTCTAAGTTATTGAATTTTTTTGGCATAAATTTATTCATAATATTCCCTTATTATCCTTTTAATATTTGATGAATCTGTACTGATATCAGCTCTCTCATTTCTGATATTGGTAGTTGGTATTTTCTGTCTCTTTTTCCCTCTGGTAGAGGCTTACCCATTTTACTGATCTCAAAAAAACCCAGCTTTGTGTTTTACTAATTTTGTTTACTATTTTTCTGGTTAGCAATCTTTTTTTTTTTAATGGCTAGACAGAAAACATTTTAAGTTTTCAGACTATATGGTTTCTGACAGAACAACCGACTCTGCTGTTGTATACAGAAAGCAGCCACTGACAATACATAAATGAACGGGCACACCTGTATTTGTATAAAACCTCATTTACAAAAAGAGGGAGCCAGCCTACAGGTTGTACTTTGCTATTTTGTATTCTATTTCATTTATTTCTACTCTGATCTTTGTTATTTTTCATCTGCTTACTTTGGTTTAATTTGGTCTACTTTTTTCCTAGTTTCTTACAGTGTTTAGTGCTATAATTGTCCCTTTAAGTACTGCCTTAGAGGCATTCCTCAAATTTCGGTATGCTGTGGTGTATTCATTTTAATTCAGCTCAAAATACCTTCTAAATTCCCTTTGAATTTCTTCTTTGACCTATGGGCTATTTAGAAATGTATTAGTTTCTCTATTGGGGGGATTTTCCAGAAATCTGTTATTGATTTCTAATTTAGTTCCATTATGGAGAAAGAATATATGTTGTATCATTTGAATCCTTTTAAATTTATTAAGACTTGCTTTTGGCTCAGTATAGTTTATCTTGGTGTTTCGTATGCACTGAGAAAAATTACTGTGCTATAGTTAGGTGGAGTGTTCTATAAATTAGGTCTAGTTGTTGACAGTTTTGTTCAAATCTTCTAGATTTGTACTGATTTTCCATCTACTTGTTACACCAATTATTGAGTGGATTATTGAAATCTCTAGGTATAATTGTAGATTTGTCTATTTCACTTTCATGTTTTTGTTTTATGTAATTTGAAGCTCTGTTATTAGGAGCACAAAGATTTAGGACTATTAGACCCTCTTGATGAAGTGACCCCTTTATCATTATGAAATGACTTTATCTCTAATAATATTCTTTGCTCTGAAATCTTTGTCTTAATATAGTTACTCCAGATTTCTTTTCGTTCTGTCAATATGCTATATCTTTTTCTATCCTTTTACTTCTAAGTTATTTTGTCTTTATATTTTAAGTACACTCCTTGTATGCATATAGTTGGGTCTTGCTTTTTAAAAAATCCAGTCTGACAATCTCTGCATTTTGACTAGGGTGTTCACACATTTACATCAATGTGATTATTATGCTTAGGTTTAAGTCTGTCTCTGTTTTCTATTTGTCCCATCTGTTCTTTGTTTCCCTTTTCTTCATGTCTTCTTCTGGAATATTTTTTTATGATTCTATTTTTTCTCTTTGTTGGTTTATTAGTATAAATCTTTTGCTTTTTCTCCCTTTTTTCTCTCTATTTTAATGAGTGCTTTAGGGTTTATAGTGTACACCTTTAAGTGATATGATACCCCCCTCATGTATGATACATATAAGGATCTTACAAGAGTATACTTCCATCTCTTTCCTGACCTTTTTGTCACAGTTGTTATATATTTCACTCTTATATAGTCGGACATCCAATATTACATTGTTATTATTTTCAAACAAATATATTTTGAAAAGACTTAAATTATCAAGGAAAAAAAGTACATGTACCCAGTAGTTACCACAGCACTCTTCATTTCTTTGTGCAGACCCAGATTCCCATAGAGTATTGTCTCAGTTCTGCCTGAAGGCCTTCCTCCAACATTTTTTTGTAGTATACAATTGACGGTGACAAATTCTTTCAGCTTTTGAACGTGGGAAAGAGTCACTATGTCATCTTTATTACTGCTAGACAGTGTCATTGGTTAAAGAATTTAAGGCTGAAATTTTTTTCTCTTACTACTTTAAAGAGGTGTTCCACTGATTTCTCATTTAGTTTGTTTCTCTTCAGAAATTTGCTGCCATCTTCGTGTTTGTCCTTCTGTATGTAGTTTGTATCCTCTTTTTCATTGTTTTTTAGCACTTTATGATGTGCCTCCGGGTCTTTTTCTTCAAGTTTCTTGTACTTGGGACTCACTGAACTTCTGAGATTTCTGGGTTGATAGTTTTCATGAAATTTGGTGAAACTGGCAATTAGTGCTTCAAATATGTTTTTCTGTCTCCTCTCCACATTTTGGGATTCCAGTTACATGTATATTAGGCAACTTAAAGTTATATCCCAGCTCACCAATGCTGTTTATTTTTATTAAATTCTCTTTTTCAGTTTGTTTTTTATACGGTGGTAGGCAGAGTAATAATCCTCAAGGATAGCCACATCCTAGTCCCCAGGACCTGTGAATATTTAGGCTACATGGCAAAGGAAAATCAAGATTGTAAATGGAATTAAGGTTGCTAATCAACTGGCCCTAAACAGAGAGATTATCCTGGATTATATAGATGTATTCAGTGTAATCATAAGGGTCATTAAAAATGGAGGAAGAAGAGTCATAGCAGAAAAGGGGAATCAGAGAGAAATGTGACTACAGAAGGTAAGAGTGACACAATATAAGCAGCACTCAATCTGCCATTTTGGCCTTGAAGATGAAGGAAGAGGGTCAGGAGCTGAGGATGGCAGACAGCCTCTTGAAGCTGGAAAAGTCAAGAAACTGGATACCCCCCTAGAGTCTTCAGAAAGGAAAGGCTTGTTAACACCTTGATTTAAGTCCAGTGAGACTATGCAGACTTGTGACCTACAGATCAAGAAGATAATACATTTGTGTTGTTCAAGCTACAAGTTTTGTGGTAATTCGTTACAGCAGCAATAGAAAACTAATACAGATAGCTTTTATTGCTATATCTTCAGTTTACTAATCTTGTTATCATCTTCTCTAACTAATCTGCCATTTTATGTCTTTACTTAACTTTCTGAACAGATAAAATACAATTATAAAAACTGTTTTAATGTCACCGCCTGTTAATTTTAACATCTGTGTCATTTCTGGGTTGGTTTTAGTTGATTGACTTTTCTCCTCATTATGGGTCATATTTTCCTGCTTTTTGCATTCCTGATACTTTTTATTAGGTGCCAGACATTGTGGTTTTTAAATGGTTGGGTGCTGGATAGTTTTGTATTCCTCTAAATATTCCTTTTCTTTTTAATTGAAGTATCATTGATATACAGCATTATATTGGTTTCAGGTGTATAACATGATTCAAGAGTTATGTACATTACAAAATTACCATGCTACATTACCACAGTGAGTATAGTTACCATCTGTCAACATACAATGATATTACAGTATTATTGACTATATTCCCTATGCTGTACTTATTTAAATATTCTTGAACATTTTACTGGGATGAATTTAGGTTGCTTGAAAAGAGTTTGATCTTTACAGATTCTGCTTCTAGGATTTAGTAATTGGTCCAGAGTGCCCAGTATAAAGCTAATTTTTCCCCACTGCTAAGAGAAAAACCTTCTGTGTATTCTAGGCAATGCCCCATGAGTCAGGAGGTTTTCCAGTGAGGCAGGTGGGAAGAGGTACTATTCCTTGTCCTGTGTTAGAGTGGAGATTGTTCCCTCTCATCCTTTCTAGTGGTTCTTTCCTCAGCCTCAGATCATTGCCTCACATGTTTATGGTGATGAGTTCTCAAGGGAAGTTTCTCTCTGAGCAGCGATTTCCTCCTTGGTATTCTACCCTGAAAATTCTAGATGATTTGATCTCTTCATCTTTAAGCTCTGTCTCCTTAATTCATGGAGTCCAATGGGCTCCACCTGGGTATCCCCTTTCTGCATTAGAGCATGGAAACTTTCTCAAGGCTGCAAGCTGGGGCATGTTTAGGGCTCACCTCATTTGTTTCCCATCACTTGGGGGCCACAGTTCTTCATTTCTAATTTCTAGCATCTTTAAAAACATTGTTTCATATTATTTGTCCTTTTGTGATGGTTCTTTTAGGTGGGAGAGTAAATTGGTCCCTATTGTTACTTTGCATCCAAAGTCAGAGACCTACTACCACTTCTATGGGCCTACTAGGATATTTAACATGCAGTTACATTTACTCCTCATAAACACCACAAAAAGGAGTGTTACTGACCCATTTTACAGATGAAGAAACTGAGGCTGGGAGAAGTTAAATGGAGACATTGCCCCCAGTTGAGAACCATTTAGCTCACTAACAAGTGGAGGAGCCAGGATTCAAACCCATGTTTGTTCAACTATAAAGTTGCTCTCTTTCTGCAATATACAGCTTCCTCTATGGCACTGGAGAGGAATGCAAGACAGATAAAAAAGGTCATTAAAGCAAACTTTGGAATTTTCTACAGCATCCAATGATTTATGCTTACCTTTTTCTCTTGATACTTTGGAAAGATTAGTATTAGCTTTAATTTAAGAAACAAACTATTAACAGCAAATACTTCAGAAAGAAATGCATCATGAAAGATGAAGTTCTCTTGTTACTATTTCTGGTCTTTCCCTTTTCTTTTTTTAACCAGTCTGTGTAACCACTGTGTTTCCATCCTGTCCTGCCACAAGTCACAGGCTTTAGAGTCCAAGCTGGGGTCAATGCTCAGCTCCACCAGGTAGAGCACAGTGACTTAACTTCCCCAAACATCACCTGTTTTCCCAAAATACACCTGTGGGATGAACAAAATGAAGATACCTACCTTTTGGGGAGAATTAAATGAGATATGCCCTTAGCTTAACACACCTGACATCTAACAAGCATTCTAAATGTTCATTGTTAACACATTCAACTAAATACAATATAGAGATGAGTTTCTCCAGTGTTGACTGTTTTGAGACAGATTAATTCTTCCTTCAGGTGGTGAGGGGCACTGTTGACATTTGGAGCCAGATGACTCTTCACTGCAGTAGTGGGGGACTGTCTTGTACATAGTGGGATGTTTGGCAGCTTCCCTGGCCTCTACCCACTAGGTACCAGTAGCAGCCTCTCCCTTCCTCCCAGGTTTTGACAACCAAAAACATCTCCAGACATTGCCCAGTGTCCCTTGGGGAACAAAACTGCCCCCAGTTGAGAACCATTGATATGGAGCAACCTGATCTATACTTATTCTGAGTCTACATGACTTGTACAATTCTATAACTGTACGACATCCCACAGGCACAACATGGCTTGTCTGAAAATCATTACTATCTCATCTATCATACCAGCTTTCTCCTGTGTTCCCCTCTCGGTGCTAGGTAACTAGGTACCCAGTGCAGAAAATTGACAGTCACCTGGCCTTTTCCCTCCCCTGGTCCCCACACTGACTCACACTATTCTCTGGTGAGCTCATCCAATCCCAGGGATTTAACTGCCATCATTACACTGATAACTTCCACATTCATTGTTCATTATATCCACCTGCTTCCAGATCTATCTATCCAATGCCCATCTGACAGTCAACTGAGATGTCTCCAGCCATCTCCCACATACTAAATGTGCAAACCCACCTCCAGATCTGCCACATCCTCCTCTTCTCAGAGTAACTCCCACTTCCAGCTACTCAAGTGAAAACCAGACACATCCTCAGATGTGAGCTCCACTCTCATTCTCATATCCATTCTTATCATCAAATTCTACTGGATCCTACCTCAGAATATATTCAAAATCTGGCCACTTTTTACTGTTCCACCTGGTTAGATCCATCATCGATTCTTATCTGGATTTTTAGCGAGGTCTCTGGGCTCCCTCCCCTTTCCCTGCAGTCTATCCTCCTCAATATGGCAGTGACCCAGTTAGGACCCAAATCAGCTCACATGCCTCTTCTCAAAGTCCTGCAACGGTCCCCCTGCTCCCTTGCTTGCCACTCCTCTGACTTCACTGCTTTCTGCTTTGCTCTTTGCCATTCCTCAAAGAACCAGGCGTGTCCCTGTGTCAGGGTCTCTGCACCTGCGTTTTCTTTGCCCTTGCAGGTGCCTGGAAAGCCATTCTCCCAGACACTGGCATAACTTGCTCCCTCATGTCCTTCTGGTCTTTCCTCAAGCCGCCTTCTTGGGGAATTTCCTGACCACCCTAATTAAGCCTCACTCTGCATCACCCACTACAAACTAGGACCCCCTTCCTAGCCTTATTTTTCAAAGGTGTTCATCACAATCCAGTACACACCTATTTTCTGTGTTCACTTGTTATGCTTACTTATACTGCTTCTTTTCAGCCTACCCCCACTTTGTCTGTTTTATAAGCAACTCCAGCACACCAAGCAGTGCCTGCCAGGGGGTGGGTGTGCG
The DNA here is from genome assembly GCF_030020395.1 of Manis pentadactyla. Lineage (NCBI taxonomy): Eukaryota > Metazoa > Chordata > Mammalia > Pholidota > Manidae > Manis > Manis pentadactyla. Next base: position 58,367,442 of record NC_080026.1, read on the forward strand.
GTGGATAATTAATGGAAGATTAATCACAGTGGTGAGACAGGGACCATTGGTGTAGTCAGAGTAGGGTGAGGGCCTCCCAGGAAAAGCAGGGCGGAATATTTACAGTCAGAGCAATGTAACAATGGGCAAAGAAGTCCCTACTGAAACTCTGTGCTAAGCATTATGCAAAGTCAAGGTCACACTAATTCTCTAGGGTAAAGATATATATAAACATCTTCATTGAGACCAGTTAAAGGTCAAAAGGCCAGGAGCAACTTGGCCTGAAATGTTTGAGTGTTCTGCAAGGGTATCAGCATAACCTGTGACTCCACTGTCAGCCCTGGCAATCAGACTGTGACCCAGCCCACCTTGAGGACAAGGGCAGGTGGTACAAGTCCACACCCCTAAGCCTTTTTTTGATGTCCTTGAAAAATCCTCAATTGCCTATAAAACCCCTAGACAACGCACCACTATAGGCTCTCTTGTCCCCTCCTGGCATGAGCCAGGAGCTCTTCCCTCTCACTTTATTTCTAAATAGAAGCCCGTACCTTGCTCTCCTACCTTGAGTGTTTGTGAAGCCCATTCTTCAGCTCCGCAAACAAGAACCCTGGCATCAGTGGCAGCAGATCAGGGGTGGGCACTACACAAAGTACTCACTCTAAGGTAGGCATGATGTTAATGAATTGATGAGCTTTAGAAGGTTAAATATGCACAAGAGAAGTCGTGTCATTATCCCCATCTTAAAGGAAAGTGTAGGAGCCAAAGGCAGGTGGCCCAGGATGAGCCACTGTGACATGCAGATCATGTCATGTCAGAGCTGAAAACAATCAAGGCCTAAAAGACTCATAAAGAAACTTTGACCTTCCCCCATCAGCAAGTGCATAAAAATTATTTAGATGGAGGAACTGCTCCAGAAGGAGCGCTATCACCATAGATAACTCCGTTATAATGTGGGCCAGGTATGATAGATACTATACCTATGCATGGTAGACAGGGGGAATGTGTCTGAGACTGTTAAAACTCCTCTCTGTGCGCCATTGTTCCTGTGTAGCCCATCAAGCACTTGCTTACTGAGCATTTACTCTTTCATATTCCTGTGAGTTCCTTCTCTTCCCCTTTGAAGTCTCAGACCCCTCCCCGCTTCTCCTTAGTTCGGGATAACATATATATCTCATTGTCCCTGTCTTTGCAATCTTTGTCTATGGCTTCCCTGGACCTATGTAATTATGTTGTTGGGCAATCCAATCTGGGGAGATCTCCCTGTGCACTTGGTGAGATCTCAAGCCGGGGGAGGGTTCTTGACTCTGATTGAGAAAGAATTCATGAACAGGTTGGACGAGTGTAAGGAAGGAAGGAATTCATTAAAGTGAGAGTAGCAGTGAATGGCAGCAGCCATGAAGGCAGCAGACAGCAAGGAAGAACAGAGGGAGGAAAGGGAAGCTCCCTGAACTCCTGCTTGGCATGGGGCAGATCCCTTGCCAACTCCTAATGCCAGAGTCACCTGGCATCCAGTGTCTGCTTGAATCTGCATGGTGTCGGGGCTAAGCCCCTACCACCCCAGGATTTGGGGGAGCTACTGGGCACTGGATGGAGTGATGTTATGTTCTTAGAACTTCCCCAAAGCAAAGATATATTTTCAGGTAGCCTACTAAAGAGCAAGATCCTACAGCTGCAGGCCCGTCTGGGTCACCCAGGTGATGGAAACTTGCAAGCCCAAATCAGAGATCTCAGTAACCCTTCCCTACTTGTCTGAAGTAGAATGGAGAGAGAGAAGACTAGTGCTTAACTCTAGAAAATTGAAGGAATAGCCAAGTAACAAAGACACTTACCACTGGAAAAGCACAGAGACAAAACGCAGTAAGTTGAGAGGTAAGAAGGTTTCATTGAAGGCAAAGTACACACTCAGAGAAAGGGGAGTGCGGGCTGCCTCAGAGAGGAGGCAGACTTAAAGACTTGTGATTTATGTCTTTCAAGAATTTCAAGAATGGGACAAAGGGTCAGGGGGTGCCTAAGCTTGACATATGGTCTCATGCTGTCTATCTCCAGTAAGAGACATCAAGTTACCATCTATGGTCAGTACTCTGGATGTTTTTTTAGATAAACTTAACACAACGAATCTATTGATCCTGTTCTTCTCCAAGATAGTGGGTAACCTCAAACAGTGGAAATACATCATTTAGGACTGCTTTCCCTTCCTTAAGATAGAATCAGTTGTTGACTAATTACCACAAAGTATGTTAGGAATCTTACCTCTTAACTCTGGTTTTTAAAATGGAATCTTAGCCTTAAGATGGAGTCCCTCCTATTCTTACTATACTATTTATATCTCAGAATTTTTAATCATAGGCAGGAAAGTGAATCATGATGCTTGTTCCATGTCTTCAATTAAACTTTGGTTTTTTCTCTTGTTAATCTGTCTCATCTCAGTTTGATCCTTAAACCAGCTAGGACCTCAAAGGGTACAGGAAAGTTCCTTCCTCCCTAACAGTTGGTGTAGTCGGCAGGATACTTTAACTCACTGGGCTTTGCTCACTTCAAGGCTGCTGCAGCTGAGAGCCTCTGGGACATCTGATAGACAGTTGGCAAAAGGTAGTATCTGTTACCATGTCAGCCTCCCATATCTCTGTTTGTAGGGTCCAGTGGAACAAGAATGGTGAGAGTCCTGTTTCCTTCTAAATTTACATTAGCAGGAGAAAATATTGGTGGCCTAGTTCTTTGGGCCTTACAACTCTAGGTAATTTGGTTTGAGTACTCTTGGTTTTTGCTGCATCATTTATGCTAGGGATACCTCCTGCACCCATGGTTTAAGCCAGCAAACTTGCCTCCAGGTCTACCCATAAAAAGGCTTATTGGTTTGAGTCTTTATTAAGATCCTACTCATCAATGGCCAGACGGTACATCCTTTAAGTTGGCTCTATTTGAAAGAAAAAATTTCTTTATACTGAGCTCTGTTGTCCTGTTAGTATAACAGGTGGCCTCAGGGATTCCTTGACAAGGAAAAAGAACTTTTTAAAGTGTGGTCCCATCTGCCTGTTTTGAGTTTGTTTCCTTATAGATTTATAAAGAATATTCCAACCTAATCTTTAGGCCCTAAGAACACAGGTCACTCATATAAATGCTAAAAGCTATGAAATGAATTTAATGAAAGCACCCAAGACTGGCAGTAAGGTCCGCTTTGCTCCCTCCATCCAAAGCTCTGTCATCAGGCTCTGCCAACTTCAGGCATTCCTTTGAAATACCTTTGCAGGTGTATGTCAGGCCCTCCCCCACCAAGGAGACACATTTTTTTCTCATGTCCCCTGCAGTAGCAGATCTTTTAAATTATAAATCCCTTTGAGCTCCACTTTCAGAAGACACTATCAAATTTAGAGAGGGGTTGAAAAGATTAGTGGCCGGCCATTCACAACCCCTTCACAGAGGAAGCACTTGAATGGAAGTTCTATGGGGCCTTCCTACAAATGATCACTAGAAGACCAGAGGTCTGGCACCGACAGAGACGGGGATGGACTTTCACAACGCCCTTCTTCTGCAAATCTGGACCCATGGGCTACTCATCCTTCCTCTCTTGGGAATGGCTTTCTGCCTTCCTGGGCCACACAGGTTGTTGGTTCTATCTTTGTTCATCTTTGAGAGTGACTCTAGATTTTGCAAGTATCTTTTATACCCCCTTTGGAAACACCTCTGGTTTATGGGGTTGTTTAATACTGTCAAGACATGTTTACTGTTTTTCCCAGCCAAAACTTGAAAAGATGTTTAGAAGGATTTAATAACTTCATGAAAAAAGTTTTTGGCCAAATTGGAATCTGATAAGTTAGATACTGACTGACTTTCTTTTTAGGCCCTCCCCCTTGAGCTACATTTACCCAAGAGGGAAAGAAAAACATTCTAACAGAGGTGGATGGGTGTGTCAGTCCTTTGATATCATTCCGATGGCAACCCAATTCTTTAATCTGTTCTTAAAGAATCTTTATAGGACCAGAAGTATGGCTCTAGAGGTAATTTGAAGACCATCTATCTTTACCAATCCCCAAGCCTTCCCTATTGCTTTTTAAATGCTCATAGATATTATAAAGATCATGATATTTGAAAATAAGATTGTCTTGGAGTTAAAGGAAATGTTTTAATAAATAAATACCACAATTTTTTTATAAATATCAAACATTTTATAAATAATTTTTTAATAAATTAGTACCATATTTATTACCATTTTTTACCATATATACCATATATTACCATATTTTCTGATAATAGAGAAATATGTCCTCTCCTCGGGACCTAACCTGGAAAGAAAATTTGGATCCTTGCTCTGTGCTTTTGTAATGTAAATTTTCTACCCCGCCCACACACACCCATCTTCTCTAGGATTTAAGAGCCATGCAAACTTCAGGGAGTTTCTCATTTGATAAAACAGAAAGAGAGAAAGAGAGGAGAGGGAGCAAGGGAGGGAGAGAGGAGGTATGTAGATACTGGGTAAATAAAATCTTCTCCATATGTAGCTATAGAATCTTTGCATTTGTGTATGTGTGTGTGTGTTTGTGTGTGTATTTATGTATATATATATATATATATATATATATATATGGTAAATGGGAGAACTTTTTCTACCTCAGTGGTATTGCTGAAATTAATTTGTTTGAAGACAAATACTTGTAAGAACTGGGCATTCCAAAACTCAGAAGGACAGAAACTAACCCAAATGTTTTCCAAGTTCTTATCACCTGGGAAAATATTCAGTATTAAAGCTGATTTAAGTTTAGTTTCATTAAAACAGACATGTCTTTAAGGTTATCAGCATTAAAATGGAGACTTTTATTCTGCCTAGGTTTATTTTAAAGCCAAATAAATTGATGTTATCTGTACTGCAAAACGTTTCAAAAGGAAAAAAAGAGCTTGGGAGAATGGCTGACTTTGTCTCATTAAGTTTTTATGGAAACCTCAACATAATTGTTAAGAACAAGTAAACAGATATAAATAGGATGAAATTTTGACTTTTTAGCAATAACTATGTGCTTTGCTATGTGTACTTAAAAATAGCTTAAATCTTTTTGGTAACCTGAAGTCTTAAAATTTTGCTAAGCTAAGTGATGAGCTAAGTTGAAGTCATTGAATATCTAGATCAATTACAAATAAGATAGAATAATGGAACATTCATTATTAAACACAGGTTTATCTACTTTTCCTTATTACAGAAACTAAAGATAAATTTGCAGTTGTTAGTAAATTTGTTTTTTGCTTATAAAGATTATACTATGTACGAAGCAGCACATTTCTAAAAATAATGAAATGTACTCATAAATTCGCCAGTCTAAAGTAGGCTGCTGTAACAGTTCACAGTTGTTTACTTCTTAGTGTTGTTGAGCAGCTGTGTCTGGGGAGGTCTCTCCCTGTGCACGAGGTGAAACATCAACCTGGATGGGGAAGAGTTCTTGTCTCTGATTGAGAAAGAATTCTCAAACAAATCAGATGAGTGTAGGTAAGGAAGGAATTCATTAAAGCGAGAGTGGTAGTGAATGGCAGCAGCCGGCAGGCAGTAGAGAGCAAGGAAGAACAGAGGAAGGAAAGGAAAATTCATTTAAGTCCTGCTCAGCACAGGGCAGATCTTTTGCCAACTCCTAAAGTCAGAGTCACCCGGCACCGTGTCTGCTTGGATTTGCACGGCATGAGAACTAAGCCCCCACCACCCAAGGATTTGGAGGAGCCACGGAGCATTGAGCAGAGTGAGATTATGTTCTGAGAACTTCCCAAAGGCAAAGAAAGGAGATTTTCAGGCAGTCTACTAAAGAGCGTGACTGTACAGCTGCAGTCCTGTCTGGTGACAGGAACTTGCAAGCCTAAATCGGAGATCTCAGTAGCTCTTCCCTACTTGTCTGAAGTAGGACAGAGTGAATACTAGTGCTTAAGTCTAGAAAATTGGATGAAATAGTGAAGTAACAAAGACACCAGTGGAAGAGCACAGAGACAAAACACAGTAAGTTGAGCTGCGAGAGGGCTTCATTTAAGGCAAAGTACACACTCAAAGGGGAGTGCAGGCAACCTCAGATAGGAAACACACTTAAGGGATTAGGCTTCTGTCTTAAGGATTTCAAGAATGGGGCAAAGGGCCAAGGGGGGCTTAGGCTTGACATGTGGTCTCATGATGTCTGTCTCTGGTGAGAGACATTATGTCATTATCCATAGTCAGTCCTCTAGATATTCTGTAAGATAAACTTAACAAGGAAATTATTAATCCTGTTCTTCTCCAAGACAGTGGTTACCCTCAAGCTGTGGAAACCTATCATGTAGGACTGCTTGCCCTGCCTTAAGATAGTGTTGGCTGTTGGCTGATTACCATAAAATATGTTAGGAATCTTACCTCCTAACTCCCTGGTTTTTAAAATGGAATCTTAGCCTTAAGATGGAGTCCCTTCTGCTCTTACTATACTATTATATCTTGGCATTTTTAATCATAGGCAGAGAAAATTAATCATGATGCTTATCCCCTGTCCCTCCCTGCCCTACCTCTTTAGTTTTCACTAGAAATTAAAGTTTCTAAGGGCTAACCACTCAAAATAATAAGGTAACATCTCTGTATACAAGAAAAGTGGGATGTTGTCTTTGGTAAAAGAAGGTATGAGGAATGGAAATGTATTCTTGTTGAAGGGAAAAGAAAACAGTTTTGTCCTAAAGCTGAGAGGATGGTTATTTAAAGAAGGGAAACTTAGGACAAAACCTGAATGAAAACTTTATCTGAATTGCACTGAATCTGAAAAGAAAGTTGTAGAAGTTTTGTGGAAAAGGAATTTTAATGTGTGAATGAGCTGGCTAAAATGAAAATGAACTGGTTATACAGGCGACAAAAGTAAGCTTTAATATCAATAATGATCTTATGTAAAACTGGAACTTAACTCTCTTTTATAGGCTAAAGGGACAAAGCTTTCCTAAACTATTGGTCTGCTCTTGCCATTAAGAGATAGTGAAGGGTTTTTCTTTGCCTTTAAAGTAATCATTTCACCAAAGTAATTTATTCTGCTTCATCTGTCTTAATCAAGTGTTCAATCAATTAAGAAAACTGAACCTTAATATTAAAAGACCTAAGTTTTCCTAACAACTATGTAACCTTGTGTATTTTCCTTTAAAATCTTTTACTGTCACTTTGGTTGTAATGGATAAGTAAGTATTGTTTCATAATGATCTATGATCCTACTTAGACAAGTACCTTAAAACCTACTTTGATATTTTTGACAAACTTCCCAAGTGAAATTCAAAATAAAGCTCTTTTTACCTCTAGTTAACTCTGAGATTTTCCAGAGGGCCCCTGGAACATGCCAGAGGATTTTCTCTTCATAAAAGGCAGATAATAAACTAATGAGGATTATTTATTTGTTATGTTAAATTATACAAGAAGCATTGTCAAATAAGTGATGCTTTACCCTTAGATTATGTTTGTGTGGAAATATATTATTAAAATAGGTGTTCCAGAAATTACACAAAACTCCTAGAAATCTGGTATGTCCTGGTATATGATTAGCTTAAAATGTTATGTCTCATAGAAATAACCAAATTTCTTGGCATTCTAGTGAACTCTCATCAGATCTTTAACCATTGCGATTTTTAAGTCTTTTGTCATTTATAGACAGCTATTTAACTCAGATGCTTTTACAAAAGTGTCCCTGCAAAAGTTTCATTTTCAAGGAGATTCATGAAAAGGACTTTTGACAAATAATGGGTTTCTGATAACTTTAAGATCACAAAATTGAGCTGTGTAAAATTTGCAGAACTAATAGAAAACTGAATTGAAGCTGAACAAGAATTAATTACATGGGACTGAGTAAACTGAGGAGGGTGATTTTAATTCGTATGACTTTTTGTTTGAAACATTACTGATATTTTTTTAATGTTTTGTTTTTCCAGATTTAAGGAAACTTTCTCCTCTTAAACTATGACTTGCAGCAATTTGGTAAATTTTAACTCCGTAAGCAGAATTGAAACATGTACTTTTTCCTCCCTACCTAATCTCCCCAGAATCCAGAAACTCGCAGTAAGTTTTCTTATTTTTGTGGCAATATATTTATTTGCATAAGTTCAATAAGGACCTCTTTTCCTTGTAACAGGACAATTGGAAACATTGGTTATTTTACCAGACTTTGACTGGAATGTGTCATATTTGAGGGAGATGTACAGACTCAGATATGACCAGATAGCATTACAGAGTTTAGATTGACTGTAAAGCCTGTGAAGTCTCCTGGAAAAACTGTTCTGGTAACTTTTTACAGGGGTTCCAGCAGCCTTATTGGGTGGGTAAGGAAGGTCACTTTTTGGCAGGTGCAGGAACCTCAGGATATTTGGGGACCTCAAGAAGAGAGGAAATAGCCCAAACCCTGTAAATACTGCAGGTGAATCTAATGGCAAATCCTTGTCCTGGCTTTCCTGGTCTGCACAGGCCTTTAAAAGTTCAATCTGGAGAAGATGGCGGCGTGAGTAGAGCAGCGGAAATCTCCTCCCAAAACAACATATATCTATGAAAATATAACAAAGACAACCCTTCCTAGAATAAAGACCAAAGGACACAGGACAATATCCAGACCACATCCACACCTGAGAGAAACCAGCACCTCGCGAAGGGGGTAAGATACAAGCCCCGGCCCCGCGGGAGCCGAGCGCCCCTCCCCCCAGCTCACGGCGGGAGAAGAGCAGGCAGAGCGGGAGGGAGACGGAGCCCAGGGCTGCCGAACACCCAGCCCCAGCCATCCGGGCCAGAGTGCAGGGCGCTCGATACTAGGAAAACAGGGCAGGCAGCAAGAACAGTGAGCAGGCACTGGAGGCTGGGCGACAGAGGGCATAAGAAAAGCGCGCGACCATTTTTCTTTGCTTTTTTGCTGTTTTGTTTTGGCGAGCGCTTTTTGGAAGTCTTAAAGGGATAGGGACCCCAATACTAGGGAAACAGGGCAGAAAGACCGGTGAGCAGAGGCCTGAGGCTGGCACCGCAGAATAAAGAAAAACGAACGACCACCTTTTTTTTTTTTTTTTTTAATTAAAAACTTTTTTTTTTTTTTTAATTAAAAAAATTTTTTTTTCTTTTTTTTTTGGTGGGCGTTGTTTTGTTTAAGCGGGTGCTTTTTGGAAGTCTTAAAGGGGCAGGGCGGGTCACTTAATCCAGAGGTAAGGAATCCGGGATCTCTGGGCACCCTAACCCCTGGGCTGCAGGGAGCAGGGAGGCCCCTTACGGAGATAAATAGCCTCCCAGCCGCTCCTGCTCAAACGCGACTCCACCATTTTGGAGAAGCTGCCCGAGCCAGGCCACGCCCACAGCAACAGCGGAGATTAACTCCATAGCAGCCAGGCAGGAAGCACAAACCCTGTCTGCGCGCAGCTGCGCAGCACAAGCCACTAGAGGCCGCTGTTCTCCCAGGAGAGGAGGGCCACAAACCAACAAGAAAGGAAGTCCTTCCAGCCGTCACTCGTCCCAGTTCTGCAGACTATTCCTATCACCATGAAAAGGCAAAGCTACAGGCAGACAAAGATCACAGAGACAACACCAGAGAAGGAGACAGACCTAACCAGTCTCCCTGAAAAAGAATTCAAAATAAGAATCATAAACATGCTGACAGAGATGCAGAGAAATACGCAAGAGGAATGGGATGAAGTCCGGAAGGAGATCACAGATGCCAGAAAGGAGATCAGAGAAATGAAACAGACTCTGGAAGGGTTTATAAGCAGAATGGATAGAATGCAAGAGGCCATTGATGGAATTGAAATCAGAGAACAGGAACGCATAGAAGCTGACATAGAGAGAGACAAAAGGATCTCCAGGAATGAAACAATGTTAAGAGAACTGTGTGACCAATCCAAAAGGAACAATATCCGTATTATAGGGGTCCCAGAAGAAGAAGAGAGAGGAAAAGAGATGGAAAGTATCTTAGAAGAAATAATTGCTGAAAACTTCCCCACACTGGGGGAGGAAGTAATCGAACAGACCACGGAAATACACAGAACCCCCAACAGAAAGGATCCAAGAAGGGCAACACCAAGACACATAATAATTAAAATGGCAAAGATCAAGGACAAGGAAAGAGTGTTAAAGGCAGCTAGAGAGAAAAAGGTCACCTATAAAGGGAAACCCATCAGGCTAACGTCAGATTTCTCAACAGAAACCCTACAGGCCAGAAGAGAATGGCATGATATATTTAATACAATGAAACAGAAGGGCCTTGAACCAAGGATACTGTATCCAGCACGACTATCATTCAAATATGACGGTGGGATTAAACAATTCCCAGACAAACAAAAGCTGAGGGAATTTGCTTTCCACAAACCACCTCTACAGAACATCTTACAGGGACTGCTCTAGAGGGGAGCACTCCTAGAAAGAGCACAGCACAAAACACCCAACATATGAAGAATCGAGGAGGAGGAACAAGAAGGGAGAGAAGAAAAGAATCTCCAGATAGTGTATATAACAGCTCAATAAGCGAGCTAAATTAGGCAGTAAGATACTAAAGAGGCTAACCTTGAACCTTTGGTAACCACAAATCTAAAGCCTGCAATGGCAATAAGTACATATCTTTCAATACTCACCCTAAATGTTAATGGGTTGAATGCACCAATCAAAAGACACAGAGTAACAGAATGGATAAAAAAGCAAGACCCATCTATATGCTGCTTACAAGAAACTCACCTCAAACCCAAAGACATGTACAGACTAAAAGTCAAGGGATGGAAAAACATATTTCAAGCAAACAACAGAGAGAAGAAAGCAGGGGTTGCAGTCCTAATATCAGACAAACTAGACTTCAAAACAAAGAAAGTAACAAGAGATAAAGAAGGACACTACATAATGATAAAGGGCTCAGTCAAACAAGAGGATATAACCATTCTAAATATATATGCACCCAACACAGGAGCACCAGCATATGTGAAACAAATACTAACAGAACTAAAGGGGGATATAGACTGCAATGCATTTATTCTAGGAGACTTCAACACACCACTCACCCCAAAGGATAGATCCACCGGGCAGAAAATAAGTAAGGACACGGAAGCACTGAACAACACAGTAGAGCAGATGGACCTAATAGGCATCTATAGAACTCTACATCCAAAAGCAGCGGGATATACATTCTTCTCAAGTGCACATGGAACATTCTCCAGAATAGACCACATACTAGGCCACAAAAAGAGCCTCAGAAAATTCCAAAAGATTGAAATCCTACCAACCAACTTTTCAGACCACAAAGGCATAAAACTAGAAATAAACTGGACAAAGAAAGCAAAGAGGCTCACAAACACATGGAGGCTTAACAACACGCTCCTAAAAAATCAATGGATCAATGACCAAATCAAAATGGAGATCCAGCAATATATGGAAACAAATGACAACAACAACACTAAGCCCCAACTTCTGTGGGACACAGCAAAAGCAGTCTTAAGAGGAAAGTATATAGCAATCCAAGCATATTTAAAAAAGGAAGAGCAATCCCAAATGAATGGTCTAATGTCACAATTATCGAAATTGAAAAAAGAAGAACAGATGAGGCCTAAGGTCAGCAGAAGGAGGGACATAATAAAGATCAGAGAAGAAATAAATAAAATTGAGAAGAATAAAACAATAGCAAAAATCAATGAAAGCAAGAGCTGGTTCTTCGAGAAAATAAACAAAATAGATAAGCCTCTAGCCAGACTTATTAAGAAGAAAAGAGAGTCAACACAAATCAACAGTATCAGAAACGAGAAAGGAAAAATCACGACGGACCCCACGGAAATGCAAAGAATTATTGGAGAATACTATGAAAACCTATATGCTAACAAGCTGGGAAACCTAGGAGAAATGGAAAACTTCCTAGAAAAATATAACCTTCCAAGATTGACCCAGGAAGAAACAGAAAATCTAAACAGACCAATTACCAACAACGAAATTGAAGCGGTAATCAAAAAACTACCAAAGAACAAAACCCCCGGGCCAGATGGATTTACCTCGGAATTTTATCAGACATACAGGGAAGACATAATACCCATTCTCCTTAAAGTTTTCCAAAAAATAGAGGAGGAGGGGATACTCCCAAACTCATTCTATGAAGCTAACATCACCCTAATACCAAAACCAGGCAAAGACCCCACCAAAAAAGAAAACTACAGACCAATATCCCTGATGAACGTAGATGCAAAAATACTCAACAAAATATTAGCAAACCGAATTCAAAAATACATCAAAAGGATCATACACCATGACCAAGTGGGATTCATCCCAGGGATGCAAGGATGGTACAACATTCGAAAGTCCATCAACATCATCAACGACATCAACAAAAAGAAAGACAAAAACCACATGATCATCTCCATAGATGCTGAAAAAGCATTTGACAAAGTTCAACATCCATTCATGATAAAAACTCTCAGCAAAATGGGAATAGAGGGCAAGTACCTCAACATAATAAAGGCCATCTATGATAAACCAACAGCCAACATTATATTGAACAGCGAGAAGCTGAAAGCATTTCCTTTGAGATTGGGAACTAGACAGGGATGCCCACTCTCCCCACTGTTATTTAACATAGTACTGGAGGTCCTAGCCATGGCAATCAGACAAAATAAAGAAATACAAGGAATCCAGATTGGTAAAGAAGAAGTTAAACTGTCACTATTTGCAGATGACATGATACTGTACATAAAAAACCCTAAAGACTCCACCCCAAAACTACTAGAACTGATATCGGAATACAGCAAACTTGCAGGATACAAAATCAACACACAGAAATCTGTGCCTTTCCTATATACTAACAATGAACCAACAGAAAGAGAAATCAGGAAAACAACTCCATTCACAATTGCATCAAAAAAAATAAAATACCTAGGAATAAACCTAACCAAAGAAGTGAAAGACTTATACTCTGAAAACTACAAGTCACTCTTAAGAGAAATTAAAGGGGACATTAACAGATGGAAACTCATCCCATGCTCGTGGCTAGGAAGAAGTAATATCGTCAAAATGGCCATCCTGCCCAAAGCAATATACAGATTTGATGCAATCCCTATGAAACTACCAGCAACATTCTTCAATGAACTGGAACAAATAATTCAAAAATTCATATGGAAACACCAAAGACCCCGAATAGCCAAAGCAATCCTGAGAAAGAAGAATAAAGTAGGGGGGATCTCACTCCCCAACTTCAAGCTCTACTATAAAGCCATAGTAATCAAGACAATTTGGTACTGGCACAAGAGCAGAGCCACAGACCAATGGAACAGACTAGAGAATCCAGACATTAACCCAGACATATATGGTCAATTAATATTTGATAAAGGAGCCATGGACATACAATGGCGAAATGACAGTCTCTTCAACAGGTGGTGCTGGCAAAACTGGACAGCTACATGTAGGAGAATGAAACTGGACCATCGTCTAACCCCATATACAAAAGTAAACTCAAAATGGATCAAAGACCTGAATGTAAGCCATGAAACCATTAAACTCTTGGAAGAAAACATAGGCGAAAACCTCTTAGACATAAACATGAGTGACCTCTTCTTGAACATATCTCCCCGGGCAAGGAAAACAACAGCAAAAATGAGTAAGTGGGACTATATTAAGCTGAAAAGCTTCTGTACAGCAAAAGACACCATCAATAGAACAAGAAGGATCCCTACAGTATGGGAGAATATATTTGAAAATGACACATCCAATAAAGGCTTGACGTCCAGAATATACAAGGAGCTCACACGCCTCAACAAACAAAAAACAAATAACCCAATTAAAAAATGGGCAGAGGAACTGAACAGACAGTTCTCCAAAAAAGAAATACAGATGGCCAACAGACACAGGAAAAGATGCTCCACATCGCTAATTATCAGAGAAATGCAAATTAAAACTACAATGAGGTATCACCTCACACCAGTAAGGATGGCTGCCATCCAAAAGACAAACAACAACAAATGTTGGCGAGGCTGTGGAGAAAGGGGAACCCTCCTACACTGCTGGTGGGAATGTAAGTTAGTTCAACCATTGTGGAAAGCAGTATGGAGGTACATCAAAATGCTCAAAACAGACTTACCATTTGACCCAGGAATTGCACTCCTAGGAATTTACCCTAAGAACGCAGCAATCAAGTTTGAGAAAGACAGATGCACCCCTATGTTTATTGCAGCACTATTTACAATAGCCAAGAATTGGAAGCAACCTAAATGTCCATCAATAGATGAATGGATAAAGAAGATGTGGTACATATACACAATGGAATACTACTCAACCATAAGAAAAGGGCAAATCCAATCATTTGCAGCAACATGGATGGAGCTGGAGGGTATTATGCTCAGTGAAACAAGCCAAGCGGAGAAAGAGAAATACCAAATGATTTCACTTATCTGTGGAATATAAGAACAAAGGAAAAACTGAAGGAACAAAACAGCAGCAGAATCACAGAACTCAAGAATGGACTAACAGGTACCAAAGGGAAAGGGACTGGGGAGGATGGGTGGGTAGGGAGGGATAAGGGGGGGAGAAGTAGGGGGATATTAAGATTAACATGCATGGGGGGGTAGGAGAAAAGGGAGGGCTGTACAACACAGAGAAGGCAAGTAGTGATTCTACAACATTTTGCTATGCTGATGGACAGTGACTGTAAAGGGGTTTATAGGGGAGACCTGGTATAGGGGAGAGCCTAGTAAACATAATATTCGTCATGTAAGTGCAGATTAGTGATACCAAAAACAAAGCAAAAAAAAAAAAAAGGGCAGTTCCTGTGTGGTAACCTCCAACGAGTTCTACACAAGGGTATAAAGGGCATATAAAAGTGTAGGCAAAGGGTCTGTTTGTGTTTATACAGAGGATCAAAGCCTAATTGGGCTACCCCGAAAATGAACTAAGATACGATATGAAAAAGAACTTCCAACATCTGCACTCTCTGGAAGACTCATGCCAGAAGATGATCATCAAAAACCCCAACAAAGATCCACGCACTGCTACAGCTGTAGATGCACTCATCCCACCAGTTCCTGGACTTGCCATGGGAATGAGGAAGGAGATATCTAAGCTGGCCTGTGCATACAGTAAAACAACAAATTTGACTGGATCTATACTGTTGGAACTCAACGAAGAATTAGGAGAAGTGCAAATTGTAGCGCTCCAAACTCTTACAACTACAGACTATTTACTGTTAAAAGAACATATCGCATGTGAACAGTCCCCAGGAATGGGTTGTTTTAATTTGTCTGATTTCTCTCAGACTGTTCAAGTTCAGTTGGACAATATCCACCATATCATAGATAAGTTTTCACAGATGCCTAAGGTGCCTTAATGGTTTTCTTGGTTTCACTGGAGATGGCTGGTAATTACAGATATGCTTTGGTTATGTAACTATACTCCTATTATGTTAATGTGTGTGCGCAATTTAAGTAGTAGCTTAAAACCTATATATGCTGAGGTTACTCTACAAGAAGATATGTCAAAGAAATAATCAATCTTCCCATGTTTTCTTCCGTCTGCTACTTCTATAGCTTTTCTTCTTCCTTCCTAATTACAACCCTTAAATAGAATTCGTGCCTCATATCAAATTTACCGAGTATCATAACTCCTCCAAGTGATAAAGATACCTCAAGACAAATGCTGGGCATAGAAGCCACAGGGCATAAATATACAAAGAAGTAAAAAGCTAACCTTTTCAAACAATAAGGCTTCCCTCTCACTTACCAACTTCACATTTCCCTCTATGGCCCCGGAAGATGACTGGTTAGCCAGAGACGGGTAAGATTCCTCAAGGGAGGAACAACCTAAGACAGGCACAGTCGCAGAGGGGTTATCAGGTGAGAAATTGGGGATCAACAGAGGTGAGGCTTAGAACCTCACCCCCCCTGTTCTGAGAGAAATCTTCTGCATACGTGGATGTTTTATTGCCCTGGTCTAGCTTGGATTAACACATAGTCTACAGGCACACACCTGATCATCTGCATTTGCTCTCTTACAACACTAAACTATGTTTTCTACCTTTATCTTGTATCTACCTACCACTTCAGCATTTTATTAAAAATAATAATAATAAAGAGAGAAATGTGGTATCCACATATAAATCAAGTATAAAAACCAAATGAGTATTCATATTTGAACTGACTGTTTAGAGTTCATAATGCATGAGCAAAACCGAAAGTTTCTGTGATGACTGACTGCCCTTGTACTGTTCACTATGTAACTTATTCACTATGTAAGAATTTGTTCTACATGTAAGAACTTGTTTGTTATGCCTCAGAAGATTGGAGACTGACGAAAATTAGGCTTGGGGTGGATTAATGATTGTGCATTTAGCATTGACTCCCCTATACAGAATTTTATTGTCGTTAACAACCATTTGATCAATAAATATGAGAGATGCCCTCACAAAAAAAAAAAAAAAAAAAGGACAGACTTCCAATGGTAAAATAAATAAGTAACCGGGATGTAATGTATAGCATAAGGAATATAGTCAAGATATTGTAACAGCCTGGTAGGGTGATAGCTGGAACCTAGAATTATGTATATAAATGTTCTACCACTGTGTTGTACACTTGAAACTAATGTAATGTAATACTGTGCGTCAACTACCCTTCAATAAAAAATAATTATTTAAAAAAAAAAAAAAAAAGTTCAATCTGGTATTTGCTGTGAGATCAAGGGAAGATGGTGGTGTGAGTAGTTCAGAGGAAATCTCCCCCCCAAAACATATATATTTATGAAAATACAATAAATACAACTATTCCTAAAAGAGACACCAGTGGATGCAGTACAACAACCAGAATACATCTACATCTGTGAGAACTCAACATCACACGAAGAGGGTAAGATACAAGCTGTGGCCAGGCGGGATGCGAACGCTCCCCCATCCCAAAATCCGGCGGGAAGAAAGGAGTCAGAACAGGGAGGGAGTGAAAGCCCAGGACTGCTAAACAACCAGCTCTAGAAATCTGCACCCAGAACACAGACACAAGGTGCACAGGGTGCTGGATATTAGAGAAACAGAAAAGCAAAACCTATGGGCAGTTCCCCGCAAACGGTGCTCCTGAGACAAAAGAAAAGCAAGTGCTTTCTGCAAGTCTTAAAGAGACAGGGACCCCATAGCTGGACGAAGTTGTCCTGGCACACTTAGCCAGCAGCTGGGAATCCCGGGGAACCTTAGGCGCCCTAAACCCCAGGAAGGCAGTGCAGTTCTGAAGCCCCTCATGGCACTAAGCAGCCTGCCAGTCGTTCCTCCAACTGGCGTGGACCCCGACACACCAGCCCAGTAGCGGGAGAGTGGCAGTGCGCACCGGAAGGGACCAGGAGCAGATCCGGGCACCAACGGCACAGGAGGGGACCAGGGCAGGCTTGTGCGAGCCCGCAGCAGCGCAACTGAACAGGCTGGGCACGGCTTGCGTGCACCGGTGGCAATGGAGCCAGAGAAGCCTGGTAGAGGCCCGCGTGGGAGAGCCCCGCACACACCTGCAGCGGGGCAAGAGGGAGCAGGTGCGCTCCCAGCAGCCAACTGGAATCCCAGCCCAACGCACAGCCGCCCGGGCCAGACCCAAAGGCTGCTGCTGGCACACAGCTGCCCAGCAGGGGTGCCACTATCACAGAGGAGCACACCTGGCATGCCTGCCACTCCCCGGAGGGCTCCACGCTGCTCTGACAGAGACCCCGCCCACAGCAGCTTAGGGGACTAACCCGGTGGCTGCTCCAGGAGTGCGGGTAACCAGCACAGGCAGCGGAGAAAGGCAAGGCATCCAGCAAGCAGGAAAGGACTTTCTTCTCCCAGCTGACACACCCGCAACTGCCTCAGCCACTGCTATCACCATGAAAAGGCAAAAAAATTTAGTCCAGTCCAAGATAGTTCAAACAACGCCTGAGAAAGGATCTGCAGAGGCAGACCTAACCAGTCTCCCTGAAAAAGAATTCAAAATAAAAATCATAAACACGCTGACAGAGTGGCAGAGAGATATGTAAGAGCTAAGGGATGACGTCCGGAGGGAGATTATAGAAGTGAAACAAACTCTGGAAGGACTTATAAGCAAAATAGATAAGATGCAAGAGGCCATTGATGGAATAGAAAGCAGAGAACAGGAACACATAGAAGCTGATGCAGAGAGAGATAAAAGGATCTCCAGGAATGAAACAATATTAAGAGAACTGTGTGACCAATCCAAAAGGAACAATATCTGCGTTATAGGGGTACCAGAGGAAGAAGAGAGAGAAAAAGGGATAGAAAGTGTCTTTGAAGAAATAATTGCTGAGAACGTCCCCAAACTGGGGGAGGAAATAGTTGCTCAGACTATGGAAGCACACAGAAATCCCAACAGAAAGGACCCAAAGAGGACAACACCAAGAAATATAATAATTAAAATAGCGAAGATCAAGGACAAGGACAGAGTATTAAAGGCAGCCAGAGAGAGTAAAAAGGTCACCTATAAAGGAAAACCCATCAGGCTATCATCAGACGTCTCAACAAAAACCTTACAGGCCAGAAGAGAATGGCATGATATATTTAATGCAATGAAACAGAAGGGCCTTGAACCAAGGATACTGTATCCAGCACAATTATCATTTAAATATGAAGGACGGATTAAGCAATTCCCAGACAAGCAAAAGTTGTGGGAATTTGCCTCCCACAAACTACCTCTACAGGGTATTTTAGAGGGACTGCTCTAGATGGGAGCACTCCTAAAAGAGCACAGAACAAAACACCCAACATATGAAGAATGGAGGAGGAGGAAAAAGAAGGGAAAGAAATAATCATCAGACTGTGTTTATAACAGCTTAATAAGCGAGTTAAGTCAGACAGTAAGGTAGTAAACAAGCTAACCTTGAACCTTTGGTAACCACGAATCTAAAGCCTGCAATGGCAATAAGTACATTATCTTTCAATAATCACTGTAAATGTAAATGAACTGAATGCACCAATCAAAAGACACATAGTAATAGAATGGATAAAAAAGCAAGAACCATCCATATGCTGCTTACAAGAGACTCACCTCAAACCCAGAGACACGCACAGACTAAAAGTCAAGGGATGGAAAAAGATATTTCATGCAAACAATAGAGAGAAGAAAGCAGGTGTTGCAATACTAGTATCAGAAAAAATACACTTCAAAATAAAGAAAGTAACAAGAGATAAAGAAGGGCATTACATAATGATAAAGGGCTCAGTCCAACAAGAGGATATAACCATTATAAACATATATGCACCCAATACAGGAGCACCAATATATGTGAAACAAATGCTAACAGAATTAAAGGAGGAAATAGAATGCAATGCATTCATTTTGGGAGACTTTAACACAACACTCACTCCAAAGGACAGATCCACCAGACAGAAAATAAGTAAGGACACAGAGGCACTGAACAACACACTAGAACAGATGGACCTAATCGACATCTATAGAACTCTACATCCAAAAGCAACAGGATATACATTCTTCTCAAGTGCACATGGAACATTCTCCAGAATAGACCACAAACTGGGCCACAAAAAGAGTCTCAGTAAATTCCAAAAGATTGAAATCCTACCAACCAACTTTTCAGACCACAAAGGTATAAAACTAGAAATAAATTGTACAAAGAAAGCAAAAAGGCTCACAAACACATGGAGGCTTAACAACATGCTCCTAAATAGTCAATGGATCAACGACCAAATTAAAATGCAGATCCAGCAATATATGGAAACAAATGACAACAACAACACAAAGCCCAACTTCTGTGGGCTCAGCACAAGCAATCTTAAGAGGAAAGTATATAGCAATCCAGGCATATATAAAGGAGGAAGAACAATTCCAAATGAATAGTCTAATGTCACAATTATCGAAATTGGAAAAGAAGAAGAAATGAAGCCTAAGGTCAGCAGACGGAGGGACATAATAAAGATCAGAGAAGAAATAAATAAAATTGAGAAGAATAAAACAATAGAAAAAAATCAATGAAACCAAGAGCTGGTTCTTTGAGAAAATAAACAAAATAGATAAGCCTCTAGCCGGACTTATTAAGTGAAAAAGAGAGTCAACACACATCAACAGAATCAGAAACGAGAAAGGAAAAATCACGACGAACCCCACAGAAATACAAAGAATTATTAGAGAATACTATGAAAACCTATATGCTAAAAAGCTGGAAAACCTAGGAGAAATGGACAACTTCCTAGAAAAATACAACCTTCCAAGACTGATCCAGAAAGAAACAGAAAATCTAAACAGACCAATTACCAGCAATGACAACAACAAATGTTGGCGAGGATGTGGAGAAAGGGGAACCCTCCTACACTGCTGGTAGGAATGTAAATTAGTTCAACCATTGTGGAAAGCAGTATGGAGGTTCCTCAGAATGCTCAAAATAGAAATACCATTTGACCCAGGAATTCCACTTCTAAGAATTTACCCTAAGAATGCAGCACTCCAGTTTGAAAAAGACAGATGCACCCTTATGTTTATCGCAGCACTATTTACAATAGCCAAGAAATGGAAGCAACCTAAATGTCCATCAGTAGATGAATGGATAAAGAAGATGTGGTACATATACACAATGGAATATTTCTCAGCCATAAGAAAAAAAACAGATCCTACCATTCGCAACAACATGGATGGAGCTAGAGGGTATTATGCTCAGTGAAATAAGCCAGGGGGAGAAAAACAAGTACCAAATGATTTTACTCATATGTGGAGTATAAGAACAAAGGAAAACTGAAGGAACAAAACAGCAGCAGAATCACAGATCCCAAGAATGGACTAATAGTTACCAAAGGGAAAGGGACTGGGGAGGATGGGTGGGAAGGGAG
Organism: Manis pentadactyla; assembly: GCF_030020395.1. Taxonomy (NCBI): domain Eukaryota; kingdom Metazoa; phylum Chordata; class Mammalia; order Pholidota; family Manidae; genus Manis; species Manis pentadactyla. The sequence goes on from NC_080026.1 coordinate 58,388,156, forward strand.
GGATAAGGGCGGGGAAAAAGAAAGAAGGCATTACGATTAGCATGTATAGTGCGTGGGGGGCACGGGGAGGGCTGTGCAACACAGAGAAGACAAGTAGTGATTTCATAGCATCTTACTATGCAGATGGACAGTGACTGTGAAGGGGTATGTTGGGGGGACGTGGTGAAGGGGGGAGCCTAGTAAACATAATGTTCTTCATGTAATTGTAGATTAATGATACCAAAATAAAAAAAAAAACAAAAAGAAAGTTCAATCTGAAAGTCTTTATAGAAAGGTCCAGCAAAGAACATTTAAAAGAACCTATATGATCAATTGCTACTCACGCAGCACTTATGTAAATAATCAGGCCAAGTTTTTAAAGCTAAGCTTATTTAATAAACAAATTAGTCTCAATTTTATTACTCTGATAAAAATGAGGGTGATTTTAGAGCGAGAAAATTGTTTCAATAGCACCTCTTTGTGGATATTAGGTTCTAATACTGTTCATTGTAAAGGGGACTAGATTCTGAATTCTTTTCGTTTCCTGTGTCTGACGAAAATTCTCCAAACTAACATTGTCGATTTTTTCCCCACACTTTTCATTGGAATCATTGAGAACAAAAATTCACCTTTTCCCTGAAGCCATACAAATTGAAGGTGAAAACACTGATATAAACTTTAAAGAAATCACCAAAACGGCCCATGTTTATTTAGACAGTCTTCCTGCATAGTGCTTTATGGGCCACTCAGGAGGACCACCAGGGACATTCGAACTACAAACCAGGAAAATTCTGTCAGATTGCCCCTGCTTGCACTTTCTCTGTCTGAAAATGCTTCAAGCCTGACATCTAGCAATCTTACTGGCAACACTCAGGACTCATAGACACTGAATTTATAATTTATTCCATCTATTACCCTTTGTTTTTCTTTTGTTTCTATAGAAATGTCTCTTGTTCGATACCTAATTGTTTGAGACATAGGCCTAACTTTGGGAATACACCTGAATCACCACCTTCTGAACTGAGTTCAATTAAAATGACCTGTTTTCAGGGCTATAAAGACTGATTCAATGAGACATATCTACAACCTCAGCTTTTAATATGAAACTTCCAGGGAGGTTTTAGAGGAGGGAACTGTAGTGGCAAAGGGCAGGTTGCCCCAAGATGTGCCATTGTGACATGCACATTATGTCAGAACTGAAAGCAGTCAAGGCCCAAAAGACTCAGAAAGAAACTTTGACCTTCCTCTCACCCCCAACTGCATAAAAAGGATTTAGATGGAAGAACTGCTCCAGGAGGAGAGCTATCAACATAGATAACTACACTACAATGTGAGCCAGGTGTGGTAGACAGGGAGGAATATGGCTAAGTCTGTTAAAATTCCTCTTGTGCCCCATTGTTTCTGTGGAGCCCAGCAAACATTTGCTTACCAAACATTTACTCTTTCATATTCCTGTGAGTTCCTTCTCTTCCCCTTTGAAGTCTCAGACCCCTGCCCTCTTCTCCTTAGTTCAGGATAACATATATCCCTCATTGTCCCTGACTGTCTTTGGAATCTATGTCTATTGATTCCCTGTATGTACAGAATTCAACTTTGCTTCTTTTTCTCCTGTTAATCTGTCTCATGTTGATTTGATCCTTAAACCAGCTAAAAGAAACTCAAAGGATAAAGGAAAATTTCTTTCTCCTCAATAAAAGGAAACTGAGGCTCAGAGTTCTTTAGAAACGTGTCCAAGTTGTAAAATCAGTGAACTGTGACCCCAGGGAGTCTGTTTCCTCAAACTGTCCCCACTCTGGTCTAGGGGACCAGTCCCAGGTGACCCAACCAGAACCCCAGCCCAGCTTTTCTTGTTCCTAGCTGAGCTCTCTTCCCCTCTGAACTTAAGAACTTCCTTTCTTGTTTTACTGTCTTTTCATCCACACAAAGGGCTTTGGGAGAGAAGAGGTGAATCCAAAATGCAATATATCCTGGCAGGGGGGGTTCTAGGACAAGAGAGCCTACCTTTCAACTTCTCTGTGTAAAAGTTTTCATAAGAAAAAGAAAAAGGAGTGAGTGATATTTGTGACAGCATTTTATAAACCCCTGTAGCCCATGGGACCTGTTCTAAGACATTCAGGTGGAAAATTGTCATTCTGATGCAACTAATCAAATGGAGGATTATGAAAACCGTTTAAAAAATAAGTCACTATTTGCACTGTATGATTTGTCACAGGGCCCGCTGGCAGCCTGGGGAAGCAAGGAGCTCCAGGAACAGCCACCCCAGCTGGACTCCCAGGGGTGAAGGCCAGATGTGGGGATACAGCTGTCTGGACCAGTTTGGTCCAGTGGAAATATACTGCAAGCCACATGCATAATTTTAAATGTTTCAGTGGCTACATTAAAAAAGTAAAAAGGAACAGGTAAAATTATTTTGAATGACATTCTATCTATCCCAATATATCCCAAATAATATCATTCATTTCAACTTGTAATCAGAAATTGTCCAGCTATCTTATTTTATATACATTTTTTGTGCTAAGTCTTCAAAATGGAACTGGTCCCATTTCAAGTGCTCAGGAGTCATGGCCAGCTTTTAGACAACAGATTGAAGCTGTAGAGAAGGGGGAGAACAGCCACCCTCGAACTTCCTGAGAAATAGAGAGAGGGAAAGAGGGAGTGTGTGCATGTGTGCGCACGCGCGTGCTTGTAAGAAAAAGAGTGTGTGTGTGTGTGGGGGGGTGCCATCTGGGCTTTTCTGCAGACTTTCTAGGGGTTGCCTCGTCTGCCCATCTCTGCCAGACTCCAGGCTAAATCTGAGCAGGGGTCCAAGCCACCCGTGTGTCCTTGTCCTGTCTTCACTCACTTTTCTGGACTGCTTTGCGGCCACCAAACGCCACCTGCTCTTCTAAAGTGAACCATACCCAGACCTGGGCCCTGAAACCCGCTCTTGACCCTGGCTGTCCACTTACCCCTAGGGAGACGCCTGCTCTTTAAATGCCTGGCGGGGCAGAAGGGCATGGTGCGAACCGGCGGGGTAGGGTGGGAGAAGCAGGCTCCAGGCACAGCCTGGCCAGGACGCGGGTCGGGCGCGCAGCGGCTCGGGGCGCTTACGGCAGAGGCTGCGCCGCCTGTGCGCTCTGCCTGTGGGCGCTGGGCCCCAGGCCCTTTTTGTCTCTCAAGGGGAACTTCCGCGCTTCTCAGCGGCCCAAAACCGGGATACCCCGGGCGGGGCCAGAAAGAACTGCCGGAATCCCCGGGGCCCTTCCGCTAGGATAGGGTCAGCGAAATCCCGACGCACGTCCCCTGGGCAGCCACCTTGCGCGCTCCCTCCCGGCAGCCGCGGACCAGAGCGCAGGAAGTGCAGCGGGCTGCCTGGGCCCTTCCCGGTCCCTGGCCCCCGAGAGGCTGCGCACCCAGGGCTGCACCCCAGACCCTCTAGCTTTGTGCATCAGGCGCTCCGCTTCAAGCGAGACTCAGAGAATCCGCTTCACCTGCCTCACTGGGTTGGCGAAGATTAAATGGGAGAAATGTTATAAATATAAGTCCTTACTGGCCACGTAATCTTTGTTTCCATTTCCTCAGATAGGTCCAAAACTGGACCTATCTCGTAAGGTCTGGTGAGGATTCAAGGAGACGAAGAGGCCATGGGCTGCGCACATGCCTGCCTGTGCTTCCTGAGTGCGCCCTCTCTCTACAGTTGTGGACACCCCTGTGAAGCTTACCTCCCGAAACTTCGGTGACCCAGGGCCACCCGGCTGGGCTCAGCCAGGATGTGAACTTAGGCGTCTGGGATTCTTTTCACGAAAATCGGCTGCCACCCTCACGGTATCTCCCCAGCTCCTGGGACGAAGAGAGCCTGAGACTCCCCCTTGCCAGCCTGGCAGGCTCTCCTGCCTCACTCCTCCCGGGACACAACATCAGGAGCCTGGGCCAAGGGCAACTCAGAAGGTATTTTCTAAAGGCCTGGGGCAGACAGTGGGCACTGAAGTCTAGTGAAGGAGGACAGGGTGAGAGGCCATGCTTGTGTGGCTGCCACCTGTTCATTCGCCCATCTCCCCCATTTGTCCATCCATCATCCATCCCTTCAACAGAGAAAAACAGCCAGTTAAGTGTAAAGCACACCTGCTTAACACTCTTCAGAGGGCCTTCCAGCCCCTGGAATAAAGTCCATCTCCGACTCAACCTCAGGCCTCCAGATCCCCCGACCGCATCTCCTCCCACTTGCCCACCCTTACTGCCATCAGCCCTTCTGGCCCCTTTCCCTTCCTCCTGCTCACCCTCGTCCAGCTAGAGCCTTTGTACTTCCAGGTGCTGGAAATGTTGTCCTCCAAGCTCCTTGCAAGGCTGGCGCCCTCTCACCTGCAGACGTCAGCTGTGGAGGAGGATGCTTGCCAAGTAACTGTCCCCCCTGCCCTTTACTCTTGCACTCTATTCTCTATAGAACTTACCAGATTGGGGATTTAGCTTGTTTGGATACTTGATTGTGTCTCTGCTAAAGGAATGTAAGCTCCATGAAAGCAGCCCTTGCCTCCCTTGGTCTCTCTGGTGTCCCCAGGGACTACTAGTCCAGTGCCTAGAAAAGGGTGGGAGTTCAGCAAATGGTGGTGGTCCTTGTTCAGGCACATGGAGGGCTCTGGAAGTGACCAGCAATCTCTCTTAACAAGTTACCCAACTTTCATGGATATATACCATATACTGGGCACTGTTCTAAGAGCTTTGCCTATTTTAGGCCAGTATCCTCACAACAACCCTGTAAGGTGCAGTTATGACACCATTTTACAGATGAGAAAACAGAGGCTGAGGGAGATTTAGTACTTTGTCCAAAGTCACACAACTATTAGAATGGTGCTTCCCAGCTGGCCCTGGGCAGCAAGAGGAGATCACTTGCCTGGTCTCAAGTGTTTGCCATTCAACCCGCTCTTGAGGGTTGAGGATCTGAACCCAGCAGTCTGGCTGTGACTTGTCCTCCAGCTCCATCCCTTTTGGGGCCACCTCTGACATGGCCCCAGAGAGCCCTGCCTCCTGGGAAGCACCCCCTTCTGTAATCACTGCCTTGTGTGTGGGCTGGTCCTGGCAACTTGCTTTCAATGAATAGAACACGGCAAAAAATGACAGATGCCACTCGTAAGAGTATGTTATAAAGAGGCCGTGGCTTGAATCCAACAGCAGGGATGTGAGGAGGCTAACAACTCACCTCTGTGTTTCTACAAAGCCTTTTTATTGTTGTGAAGGCAGACAGAAAAGGGGGAGAAGGGAAGGTAGAATGTTGAAAGAGGGAGAGAACGTGGGATGGTCATCTGCTGTTAGGGACTCTAAGCAAGCAGAGGGGAATTGTCTTGTGGCCTAAACATGTGCCACAAACTAAGTCCGAACAGGTGGGGAAAATGGAAAAATGGACTCGTAAGTAAGAGAACAGCTGGAGACATAGGGATGAAGCCCAAGTAGCCTGGTGTCTGCCACCCACCTGCCGGGCCCTCAGATCCTCCTCACAGGTGAGGTTTCTGCAGTGCTCTGGGTCTCACAGACACTGGCCTCCCCCACTCTGCTCCATCCCAGGCCAGCACTGCAGGCACCCACAGTGCCCCAGCACAGTCAGCATCTGTCACTAGGAGATGCTGGCCTAGGGTGCTGAGAGAGGCAGGGAGCAGCATATCAGGAGTGGGGGCCTCGGGCACAGAGGAGCAGGGAGGGCAGCTCCCAATGGTCCCTTTAGGGCTCTCTTGAATCTGTCCCTTAGGGTTGCTTATAAGTACCCACAGGAAAGGGGGTACAACCTCTAGGGCAGACCCTCAACCTCCACAAAGCTCTGTGCAGGTGACATCTGCTGGGGGCCACATGCTCTATTTTCTGAGGAGGAAGATGGGATACTGTGAAGAAAGGAGAAAGTTGGCAGAGCAGGATGGGGACAAGCAGAGACCCTGTACTGGCAGACTGCACCCAGTGTCACTACACTGGGACGCACAGAAAGCTTATGTCAACCTCCATCTTCCTTTGGATGTGCTGGCTGAGAAGACTTCATTAATCACAAATGCTTTGTAAAGACCCCTCAACAAAGTGTGCCAGGTGCATGTCTGCAGGACACATGAAGGCCCTCACCAGCCTCCCCACTTCTGGGGTCAGGGCAGTAAAGGCAATCACTGCTATACTGAAAAAACATGTCCCGGCATCCCACCCCTTCCCTTGGCAGTCATCCTGTGACCACACTGACTAGCAAGCAAAGCCAACAGGTCAAGGAGGGCAGTGGTGTGGGGGTGGGGGAGGATCCTGCACCCTCACTGACTTGGCTGAACTACTGAACCCAGAGCTACCTACTCTTGAGTTTGTCAATTTGTGAATATCACTCGTCTCCTTTGATTTGAACTGGATTAGGTGAGATTTTCTGCTTCCTGCAGCTGAAAGCATTCTGGTATAGACTATGACTGCCTCCAGGAAGCCCTTCATTGCTGCAGTGGCCCCCAGGGAGCCAGGGAGGGGTAGGTCTGGGCTAGCTGGTGGACCTGCAGCCTTGGTCTAAGGGGAAACCTTGGAAGACACTTGGCCACATCTAACATCCACTTTGATAGAAATTCTACATTAAATAGGAACAGATGAATCCTTCCTCAACATGGAAATTGCCAAGCCATCCTTGTGTTTAGTGGAGAGACCCTAGCGGCATTCACATCAAAGCCAGGGACAATACAAGCATGTCCAATATCGTCACTGTTATTTAGCATTTTCCTGGAAGTATTTGCCAGCACAGTTAGGTTAGAGGAAGAATGTGAAACTATAAAAGCTGAATGGGAGGACATGATATTATTATTATTTCTATTATTATTTATATATGTGGACAACCTATGTCAATGAACTGAAAAACCATGAAGAGCAGTCAGAGATTTCAATAAGGTATGCAGACACAAAACTAATACATAGAAGCCGGTCTGTTTATACATTAGAAGAAACAGAAATGCATACCATCAAATAAGCAGAAAAACCCACAAAATAGAACACCAATTTATCCTTATCTAGCCTATAAATTTAGCTCAATAGAATACTAATAGGATTTCTTTTTAAATTAGACAGATTGATTCTAAATTTCACTAACAGAAATAGTAAATACATCTTTGAAAAAAAGTAATGAAATGAGACTAGCCCTACCAATTATTAAAACAGAATAGAGCATAAAGCTACAATAATTAAAACTGCATGGCTCTGACTACCATCAACAGAGAGAGACTCAAATACATATTGGAGTCTGAACAAAATGAGTAAGTTATTTCAAATGGGTGAGGACAAGATGGATTATTTCATACATAGAATAGGGACCAACGGACAGCCACCTGGAGAAAAATAACCAAGTTGAATCCTTATATCACATCTCAAAATAAACTAAAAATTCATGATGGATCAAAGATTTAAAGATGAAAAATGAAACCACAAAAGCACCAGGATCAACTATGGGAGAAATTTTGTATAGTCTCAAAGTAGGAAAGGCCTTTCTAAATATGACACAAAAGCCAGAGACAACAGAAAGAAAATTTTACTACACAAAGTTTTAAAATATTTGCATAGCAAAGAGAAGAAAGTTTAAGGACAATTGATTAAAGGAGAGGAGAGGGATATATCTTCACAAAAGTTGATGCTTTGCAGGTATTGAAAAGAATGAGATCATACTTCATGCCCAGATTTGGAATGTTCTCTGCTAGATACTGTTCAGTGAAAAAAGCAATGATATGCTATCATTTTTTGCAAAGGAAATGAGGGAGGGAGGAAGAACAGGAGAGATACTTATTTGTTTAAATATGTGCAAAATATTGCTGCAAGGAGACAGAAGACACTGGGAGCAGAGGCTCTTCTAGGGAGGGAAGTAGGTGGCCAGATTTGGGCTCAGGGGGACTCTACTTTCCACCTTTTGATATTTGAACCATACTGTCTATTTTAAAAACTAAATGAAAACAATTTAATATAAGGTAACAAGTGAAAGACATCTTCTCAGATCACATGTGGGTGGTGGAGGCAATGAATGGTGGGCTGCAAGCCTCACACGCAGTGTGGGATCGGCTGTGCTAGCATATTAGCACCTGGGAATCACTCATAGGGGGCCACCAGCTCACCAAGGGGCAAGGAGGTTCATGGCTGGAGGCCCAGACCCACAGGGATGGTTAGGAAAGTGGGCAGCCGTTCACCATGTTGGTAGAAGTAGATTTTTGCACAACCTCTTTGGGAATAATTTGATAATATCTATCAGGATTTGAAATGAGCCAGCAATCCTTTCCTAGGTAATTTACTCTGCAAATAAATTTACATGTGTATAAGGGGACAGAATAAACTGGGATCAATTTAACCATCCATCAAGTTAAATAAGAAACATACAAGTTAAATAAATTATGTACATCTAAAAAAAGATGATAGAACTATCTGATATAGGAGAATTATTATGTGGCAAAAGCAAAAAAGGGCAAGAGGAGTATGTGCCATTTGTGTAAGAGTGATATGTACACATGGGTGTAGTGCCTGCCTATTTCTAGAAGGATGAGCAGAACTTAGGGACTGGGCTTGCTTCAGGAGATGAGGCAAGGGGCTCCTAAATTTTTCACTATAGACTTTTTGAAGTGTGTGTGCGTTATCATGGGCACAGATTACTTCTTGAATAAAGATTGTTTCTTTTCAGTATTGAAAGAGGTGGTGGCTCCTATGTTTGGCCCTTGAGAAGTTAGACCTGCTCTGTGCTTTGAGTACTTTTAATTTAGGAAAATTCCACCAAATATCCTCGAAATGATTTGAGCCCAACTTCCCTATTTTCCAGCCCATCCCTAGAGCAGAGTTTCAGTTCTCAAAACCAGCATCTTCGTGGGAAATCTTCTGTGGTTCAGGGGATGTTGGGGTTTTTGAGGGAATTCATGCTGACCTTGCCCCAGGCAGCACCCGTGGGAGTCTATTTTTTCTCACAGGGACAATTGCAGAAGTGAAGGAAGAACATGAGCCAGCAGGAGAATGCCTGGCTAGGCCAGAGAGTCCTTTCTGAAATGTAAGTGTGGTCTCTCCCTTCCCAGTAAGAATTCCACCCCATAGCCTCTCTCCTTTGCCTTCAGTATGCATCCCAGCTCACCGCTTTCCAAGGGGCTCCTCGCTGCTCAGCCGGGGTACATTTTCAGCCCAGCCAGCTACTCCCCCATCTCCCTGGACACTCCAGGCACTCTACCCTACCTCTTGTTCCTGGGACATACCATGCACTTCATGCCTCAATGCCCTTGTACCTGCTGTTCCCTTTTCTTGGGACACCTTTCCCACGTTGTCTGTCTGGTAAACTCCTATTCATTCATTAAGACCCAGCTCAAATATCCCTACTTCTTCACCTTCCCTAACTATTCTCCCCTCAGCCACTTTCAGTTTTCCTTACCCTAGTCTCCCTTCCACAAGTATTTATTGGAGGTCTACCAAGTGCAAGGCACTGTGCCATGTGCTAGGAACACAGCAAACAGAACCGGCCTCTTGGAGAGTGCAGCCTGCTGGGGAAGGGCCTGATGCATTATCACAAACAAATGCAAATGCAAGTGTACGTGCATGTGCTAGGAAGAATTCCTGGGGTGTAGACAGAGGGGTTGAGGCCACCCTTTGAGAATGCATCCTCCCACCCACAGCTTGGCCTCATCTGGCTTTGGACCTGGCCTGACTCTGCCGCCTCACGTCTCCCAACCTCCCAGGCAAGTCAGAAAGCCAGGCCTCAGGACTAATATTGCCCACTGCGTGCAGGGCTGAGACGAGAAAACTCACTGGTTTTAAGGCTAGCGCCCCCCCCTCCACTCCCATTTAAAATGAACTTTTGTATAGAAAAAAAAGTTGAAAATAACAGCCTATTAAACTGGAATATGCCAACTGTCAGAGGAAGAGCAGGTTCTGAGCAGCTCAAGGGTTGGGGGTTGTGGAGGAGGAGGGGTGGGCCTGACACCTAGAATTGAAAAGCATGTGATTTATGCTGACCTGGAGGGAATAATGGTTTAATTCATTATCTAAGGAAGGAAAAAGAAATAACACGTATGAAGGCCTACTCAGTTGCCAGCTTCTTTACAGTTAAATTAAACCTCTCCAATGACTCCTGGCAGGGGAATTTTATTTCTACAATGTTACAATGTCAGCTGCAGAGAGGTGAGAGGCCCCACAGCTGCTGCCTTTACTCTTCCTGCCACCCCACAGGGCTAATGCTTGCAAAGGCTTGCACCCCTCCCGGCAACTCCAGAAAGTAAATGCTAGGATCATATTACCATCCCTACTATGTAGAGGAGAAGCTGAGGCCTGGGGGGGTAAATTTCTTAAACCCTGGGATCTGGTAAGTGGGGAAACTTTGATTTGCATCCAAGACACCCCTCAGTCCACACCCAGCTCCCTCTCCCCTCCCAACCCCAGGTTCCTACACTCCTGGATCTCCCCTTCTTGGCTTTTTGGGGTATGAGACACATCTCCCACCTCTCCTAAACCTAGCAGAGTGCTTTGCGGCAGGTGGGTTGCCCCAACATCTGCTAAATGAATGATGGAAACACCATGGCCTAACAGGAGCTGCTGTTAATGGAGGAGACTGGGGCCTTTTGCTACTTCACACTGCTCCTGAGAATCTCACCCCTCCACCCCCCACCCATACTAACACTGCATGGCTTAGCCATGTTCCCGCAAACCATAGCCGGAGACACAAGCAGACTCCTGTGCAGGTAGTGGATTTGGGGAACTACACCAGGGAGGTACATGGACAGGGAATGAAATGGGGAAGACGGGAGAGCCCACGGAGATGTGAGATCAAGCTGGCCACTGCTTTGGATGCCTAGGGGCTCCATTCAGCCGGCATAGCCTGTACAGCCTTATGAATTGTGTCTCAGAATTGCCAGACCAGGATGAAAAGGGAGCAGGTACCCACTAGCTCAAGTCACCTACTAGTCAAGGGTGGTCCTGGGAGCATCCCTCTTCCCCGCCTCCCCTTCCCTGACCTGGAGGGCTTGAGGGTGCAGGAGCTGACAGGCAGGCTGGGCTGGGCTGGCCTCACTGGCATGTATAGGGGAGGCTCTTTTTCTCAATGAGGCAACAGATAGTCCCCGAGATCCCACTGTGTGCCAGCATGGTGCTTGGCACTGCAAGGTGGAGGGTACGTGGGTGAACAGGCAAGGCCCAGCCCCACTGGGCTTACTCCTGGGGGAAATGGATAAATGAGGGGTGAGCAAACACAGGCTGGAGGTGAGCTCAGATGGGGTGACTGTATCAAAGATAGGGTTGCAGTTGCTACTTCCACAGGGGGTCAGGAAAGCCCTGGCTGAGGGGATCCTTGAGCAGAGAGCTAAGTAATGAGAGGGGCTAGCTCTCTTGCCCAGATCTGGTCCTGGCACAGAGGGTTGGGAGGTGGGTAGCAACAGCAAAGGCCCAGAGGTGGAAAAGTCCTGAGGTCCTATGTGCAGCACAGTGCAGCTAGGTGGGTGTGAATGGGTCTGGAGGTAGGCAGGGGTTCTGGCAGTTGTCCAGGGGGTTGAAATGGGGACACAGTCCAGGAAGGGAGGGGGGCAGGGAATGACAAGTGCCTGTGTGAGGATGTCTTGGTTTTGGTGGTGATCCGGAGGCAGCACAAGGACAAGGATCAGCCCTGGCCTCTGAGCCCCTGGGACATAACGAAAGCCACAGCGGGCCGTGGGCCCAAAAAGCTGGTGCAGGCGGGTGTCCCATATCCCGCCACTCCCTGCTCACTGTCTCCAGAAACTGCACATTAAACTAAATAATAACAAATAAAAACATTTACACTGAATAATAATAAAATAATAAAAATAAATCACTTTTTAATTGTCAGCATCAGTTTTTTTTAAATGCTGGTGGCATTCCCTTCTCACACCCATCCCAGTTGACCTTCACTGCAGGCTCAGCCCAGCTACTTGAAAAGCACCAATCCAGGGATGGCAGTCCTGGCTCCCTCCTCCTAGCTGAGTTTCCCATGCCCAGCCTGGCATCACAGGGTAAGGGGGCCTGGGGTACAGCGGGAGCTGATCATCACCCAAGGACCCAACTAGATTCCTAATGGCTACTTTTGCATTTCTCCTTTAACCACGAGGAGGTTCCTGTTAGTCCCCAGTCGCTGGATGCAGCCCCGCAGGGCAGGTGTGGGAGAATCACTGCCCTGAGGAACATTCTCAGATCCTATCACTGCACTGCCTGAGTCCTGCCAGGCACCGTTCTAGGCACTGGGAACACAAGAATGAAGCCCTGGTTCTCAGGGGCCCACGGGCAAGCCGGCTGGCCAGAGACCAGGAATCAACTCAAGACAAATTAGCAGCAACAAAGACATCGGCCCTTTACTCCAGAGTCTGGGAGGGTGTAGACTGGAGGCTGGGAACTCCTCCCACCCCTCCACTCTTTATTATGGAGATGGTCATAAACACCCTCCCCACTTCTGCATCACAAAACCTCTGCCTCACCGGAACTCTCCCAGGTGCAGGGTCGGGGGGACCAGGCTGGCTGCTCAAGGAACCCCACACAGCCTGGAGGAGTTGGGGAGGGCAGTTCCTAGGTTAAGCCATTTCCACCTCCCCCAGAGGTGAGCCATGAGGCTCCTACACTAACCACTGTACCATCAATTCTCCGACTGCCAGAGTGAGTTGGAGACCAGGGTGGAGAGAGGGCTGGTCCAGAGGGCTGCTTACAGAGGCAAAGGCCTATAATGAATTACACTGACTGGAGAGAAGGGCTGAGTGAAGAGACTGAGGCTCAGAAAAAGGACCCAGCAAATGGCAGAGCTGTGCCTGGAGCCTGTGAGACTCCCCACCCATGTTCCACTGGCCCGATACTGCACAGTTCCCTCAACTTCTCAGTTCCTTTCTGCCTCCTCTTGCTGGTCATGTGGGCCACAAACTCTATGCTGAACATGTAAGAAATTCTCTCAATTTCATGAGAACACCATGGATCTCTCACTAATGCCCTTTTCTCTGGGCAAGGGATCCAGAGGTCCAGCTAAATGTGGCCCACCTCCAGCAGGTATGTGACACCTAAGGGCTTTAGCTAATTGTTCTCCCCACAATTTTTCACCCAAATTCTTAAAAAACAACATATTATTTTTATAAACTGCCTCCTTCCTGGAGGCCAGGTATAAACAACCAAAGTAAGAAGTCTGGCTAGTGCCAGGATGGCAGTTTAATGTATTCACTGTTAACCAGCACCTATCCATAACACAACTTAAGGCAGCAGCCATTCACATGGTAGTCCAAGCACATGGAACCCTGTGGAGGCAGCCATTCATATTGTAGTTTTAATGAATGACATCCCCAGATGCTGACATTCCAGGATAAGTGCCTGGAACCCCAATCCCCAGCCCCAGGCAGCCATTCTCACTGTAGTCTAAATGAATGGTGCCCTCTGGAGGTATCAATTCACACTGTAGTTTATATGAATTGCTTAACCTCTTCTGGAGTTATATAACATGGTGGCCTGTATGTTCTCACATTTAAGCCTCACGACAATCTTGAGGAAGTTCGTATTTTTCCACTTTCTGCAGAAGAAAACTGCCCGCAGTATCCCAACCAGAATGCCAGAGCTGAGATTTTCTGCCTCATCTATCTGATGTCCCTCTCCATGAGGCTGGCAGGGCTGGGGACTAAACCTCAAGTCCTCCAGCCTCTCAGGGCCTCCTGCTTCCCATAGCAATCTCCAGCCTAGGCCTTATGGTTCCCTTTTACTGATGGGGGAAGAATGGCATGGAAATACCAAGGTGCTTGCCTGAAGTCCAGCACAGTGAGAGACATGGTCCTGCCTGTCCCTGAGAGGGCCTGCTTCCCAGGGCCATCTGCCTTCCACCAAGATGGTCAGAGTCCAGTTCAATGGCCAGGGTTCAAATGTTGGAATGGCCAGTGTCCACACTGAAGCAGGTGTTGTCCTTTGCACAGTGATGCTTTGAGAATCCCCAAACCATCCTTGGGATGTCTGTCTCTCACCTGGCCCTCACCTGGATTTACACTGCCAGACAGAACCATCTGCAGGAATCACAGGCTGTGCTGTGGGGGTGTGGTGTGTGTACTGACCCCAACACTGGTCAAGGAGTGGCCCAGTGTCCTTCAGGACCAGCTGTTAGCTGGGACTTGCCGGACACCTGCTGAGGACATTTTAAAACCCACCATGGGGTCCTGTGTGTCAGTCCTGTGCTGCTCAGCAAGGGAGCTGCTGGGTCCTGGCTGCCATGCCTTTTGGGGTACTGAGGAGGGTCCCTCCAGCCACTCCCAGACACACACAAGGCCCACCACAGGCTTTTGGCCTCAGGCTAGGGATGAGACAACTCAGCTGCCTCCTGTGCAGGAATGTCCGATTTTCTACATAACATATGTTTAGGTACCAGTGGGGGAAGACAAACATTGGGAAGTCAGCAAACCCTTTGAAGAGATGAGTCAGCACCTGAGGCTCCAGCCACACCCACATCCTGAAGGGGACGCAGGACAGTCCACCACTGCCCAGCCCAGGACTGCCCAGAGGAAGGAACTGGGGGCTGAACGTTTGGGAGTCACAGGCCATTAGCATGGAAAAGGCCCCGGAAGCCACCAGCAGAGAGAACACTCAGTTCCTCTTCTCCTCTCAGGTGCCACATAAGGCACTGCTGATGGTGACACTGCTAACACCCCAAGAGCAGTGGTCCTGAGAGCACTGGGGTACTGCTGAGGGAGGACAGGTGCAGCTGGTGAGGACGCTGCCGTGCACCTGCCCACGGTCAGCGGAGGACGCCAGAGAATGCCTTTGGTTCTGGCTGCAAAAGGCTTTATCCTCCTGGTCCCTCTCTGGTGACCTCTGCCTGAGTCTTTGCTCTGATCTGTCCACCCAGCTGCAACTGAGCCAACCCGTGTGTGGCCTGAGATGGGGCTGACCAGACCTGGCCCTCCTGGGGGCCTCCCTCTGTGAAGGGCACAGTCTCCTTTACAGGAGCTGAAAGCTGTCCCTGCCCTCCCTCCTCCAGCCAGTGTGGCCCAGGGCACACTCCAGGCGGGCGCGGGGGACCAGAGTCTGTGCTGGGCCCCATGAGGTCCTGCTTGGAAGCACCCTGGCCAAGAAGGGCCCCAGCACCCGTTGGTGGGGTGGAGGAGTGCCCTCCGGCAGCGGCCAGAAGGGGATGCTGAGCACAGCAGAGCTTTGTTCCAACCTCCGCCATCGATCGCCGTGCAGACGCTCTGTGAATGGCACTCTTGTGGTATTTTAAGAAGATTCTACAAATAGCACTAACTCAGAATGGGCCTCAGAGCCAGCTCATGAATGCTGCAGTGGCGATGGTGGGCCAGCCTGGGAGCCTGAGCCAGGACAATGGGGCCTCACAGGGGAGGCAGGGCGGATGTTCGGTGACCTGGGCCTTTTCCGGGGCTCCGTGGCCTCATTTCCCCCAGACTCACCCGGGCCCTCCCTGCTGCCCAGTCCTGGTCAGTGTCTTCCCAGGAGTTTATTGGGAAGCAATGACTCTCCAGCCTCACTGAATAAAGGGAGTGGGCCACGACATTCTTTCAGTGCCTGATACTCCCGGATTTCCAGGCTCTGGTGATGTCCTCTGGGTCAGAGAAGAGGGAGGCACAGGAAGGAAGGATGTCCTTAGGATTTCATTAGAAATCACTTTATTAGGTGGCTAGAGAAACCTCAAAGACCCATAGTCCTAGCAGTCTAGGACTTCAACTGGATTCTTTCCAGAAGAGTATAGAGACTTGAAAGACAGCTGAGGCAAGAGAAAAAGAGCAGGGATACTGGGGTCTTTCAGAGTTGGGTTCAGACTTATTCTGAGCAGTGACATCTGGCTGGCTGGGGACAAGTTATTTACCTCTCAGAGTCTCGATATCATCATCTCTAAAACTGACAGTCTCATACACCCCTCATGGAAGAGGTTGAGAAATCAGAGGCTGTGCTTGGCACAGTAAGCCTTCAGTAAATGTTAGCCTCTCTTCCTTCCCAAATCAAAGACCACTTATTTAATGCATTTCATGCATAAAACGTTTCTGAACTGTGGCTGAGAAACCTGGCAGGCATAAAGGGAACCCCTCTTGACCCTGTGAATCTACAAAGACACCAGGGCTGTGGAAGCAATGCAAATGAGCAAGGCAGGCATCAGAGAGGGCCGGGACCGTGGCAAAGTCAAGAGGCTTAAGTCTAAGCCCATTTTGTCCCTGCTGGTACTTGGGAAATGTTGAGACAATAGAGGAAAGACCATTTGTGATAGGGCTGCCCTGACCCCCAAGCACATTCTCAGCAGGGCCATAGTCAAGGGGCTAACTATGTCCAACCTCTGCCAGAGGTGGCATGAAAAGGTTGTGCCCTCCCAACCCTCAGCCTTGCTGGTTTCCAATTCTGACCCTCCAGTTTGACCTGCAGTGACCCGGCCATGCTCCTGGGCTTGTATGGCCTGCCCCTTCCCTTCATTCAATGTTTTGCAATAAGAAATGGGACAATCTCTCTGTAAGTGGCTCAGCACAGTTCTGTGCACAGAACTCGCCCTCGATTCATGTGAATGAAACTAGAACAAAGTTAGGTAGCCTTGTTCACAGCCAAGAGCACAAGCCCCCAGACTCAATTGACTGTGAAGAAGTCCCAGCTGGGCCACTGGCATGCTGTGTGACCGTAGGCAAGTCACTTCCTCTCTTTTGAGCTTCTTAAAAAACTCATCTGAAAAATGAGACGGCAGGGCTAGGTGATCTCTGAGGACCTCTCAGCTCACACTTCTCAGTACTGAGGATTCAATCATTAGCATTGAATGGTAGATGCTCTCCTTTACCCTCCACTGTGAAGCCTTCACTGGAAAGGAGCTTGCTTGTACCCAAATTGGATTGGGGTGAGGTTGTAGTGGCCTGTTAGCAGGCAGGTGGCCATGGGCATGGCTGCTGGGACCTTGCTAAGTTAGAAAGTGCAGGTGTCTCTGCAGCCCCAGCTGGAAGACAGTGTTTGCTGGTAGGCACTCATCCACACATGTCCTTTCCTCATGCCCTCACTGCATCATAACAGCCCTGTTGAGGTGGTGCTCTCCCAGCCCTGTGAGATAGAGATGCAGAGCCCAGGAGCACGCACAGGGGCACAGCAGGTCAGAGTGGGAGGGTCAGGACTGGAAACCAGGGCAGCCTGACTCCCAAACTGTTTATGTTGTCCCCCCACACTGTAACCACCCAACCTGTAAGAGGCTCACGGTCTTTCAAAATGAGCCCTGTGCCCTTGGACAGTGACACAGGTCTCTCTCTCACTCTCCTCATCCATAAACTGAGGAAGTGAAACCACAAAATTTCAAAGATCTCTCCTGGCTCCAAGCTCAGGGGCTCTCTACCTCCAGAAGTTGTTGATGATGACTAGGTGGTGTTCAGAATCCTCAACAATGGTTCAGCAAGAGCCAGGACCAACCAGAACAAAGTGGGTCACAAGCCCATATCCAGTCCTAGGTGGCCCTGCTAGGCCAGGCAGGAAGCCTCAGGCACTGGATAGTGGGGAGGCCAGGAAGCCCCCAGAAGGCAAGAGACCCTGATGATTTACTAACTGGTACAGAAGTATTTCAGTGTTTTACAAACCTCCTGGCCATTCTGGTGAGCACTGTCTGAATATTATCCATAGCCGCAGACTCCTGCCCAGTTAGGGCACTCCTCAGTGAAGTCTGAGAAGGAGGCTGGGGAGCAGGGGCAGAGGGCCCCACACCAGCTCCTGCTCCACGCCTTGTACTCTGCCCTGCAGACAGTCAAGTCACATGGCAGTGGCGGCCACTATGACATCACTGGTTTGATGGACATGTTTGCATGTGAAAAAGACTGCACTGAACCCATGGGGCCACCACCGGCTCCTGTGTGCCCTGGTTTGTCACTGTGAGCACCAAGTTATTAAATATCCCCTCCCACTGCTGGTGCTGCTGGACAGGCCACACCACTTGCCCCAAGAGGAACAGGGCAGGAGCGGGTGGTCCACATTCAGTGTGTGACTGATCCTCAGAAAGGAACCTGGCCTGGGTGAAGCCACAAAGGAGAAGCTGCCGGTTTGTGACTGACCTTTGACTCTTTCCAAACTGGATGTGACAGTCCTACTGTTGCAAGTTTCATGAGTAAAGGGCATATGCTGCTTTCTGTTTTACTTTCACATGCATTCTCCCTTGCCAGCTGTCAAAGTGAACATCTGGCTTTACACTGCATGGTATTAAAATTAAATAAACACGGAGTGCAGGTTAGGAGTGCAGACTCTTGTGCCAGAAAGCTTGGATCAGACTCCTGGTTCTGAGTGGCTTTTGGCAGGAAATTATGACTCAGTTTCCTAATCTCTAAAATGAGACAGTAGAATCCACTTGAGGGTTATTGTGCAGTCTAAATGAATTTCTACATTAAAGTGCTTAGGCCAAGGCTTGGCTCATAGTGAGTGTTAGCTGTGTTATAAGTGCTTTCATTTCAACAAAACAACACTGATTTCATCATTTTTTAGAATCTTACCCCAAGCCTCAGCAAAATAATAATCATTTCCATGATGAGGCATTTGTCTGTATGCTAGCAACCTTATATATGGAGTATAGTTTAATTCTTCCCTTAGCACACTTGGTGAGTTGTTGATATCCTGATTTACAAAGGTATTCCTCTTTGACTCAGCGAAGTAACTTGTCCCGAGGCTGAACAGGTAAGTAAGTAGGTGGTAGAGCCAGAATTCAGAACCTGGTCTGCCCTACTCCAAGCTTCACTAGTTTCCAGCATTTCATACTGCCTCCTTGAAACCAAGCCTCAGGCACCTTAACTCACTTCCAAGTCACCACTCAGCATCTAGGTAAAGTTTAGGTAAGAAGGACAAAGCCTTGACCAGAGAAGACCTAAGTACCTGCCAATATACCTTGGTGTGAATTGGCATCTCAGAAAGTACCATCTCCGGAGCACTGCTGCAATTTGACCCATCTTGCAGCTCTCTGTTAAAGCCCCACTTTTCAGAGCATTGTCATTCTGACTTGGCCCACTCTAGGAAAAGCCCTATCTGCAGGGCATTTGCCAAAAACAGTCAATGGTAATTCTTTAACATTATAGCTGCCTAAAGCTGTGATACTAATTGGAGCAAACAGAGCTGGCTAAAAGGAAAATCTGAGAAAAGAGAAATCCACTGGGGGCTTTGAAAAGTTTTGACATATATCTGGAGATCTATAAGCCTAGACACATGTGCAGAGCTATGCCCATGAGTAGGAGAGACCTGAAAAGTCCTCAGTCTCTCACTCTGGCTGACTTTGAGACCCTGGGGATGAAATTATAAAACAAACAAACAAACCAAACCCAAATCAAACAGATGGAAGGAAATAATTAAGATTAGATTGGAAAAAAAATTAAAAAGACTGGGAAAATAACAGAGAAAATCAGTAAAAACAAAAGTTGGTTCTTTGAAAAGACAACCACATTTGAACAAACTTCAGCTAGACTAACCAAGAAAAAAAGGAGAAGACATAAGTTACTAAAATCAGTAATGAAAGAGGGGACAGCACTGCCAACTCTACAGAAATAAAGATTACAAGGGAATAATATCAATAATGTTACACCAACAAATTAGATGACAAATGAAACAAATTCCTAGAAAGATAGAAACTACCAAAACCCATCAAGAAGAAACAGAAAATCTAAATAAACCTTTAATGAGGCTCAATTAATAAATACCCCAAAATGTTTCACTGAATTCTACCAATCATTCAAAGAAGAATTTATATCAGACCGTTTCACTGGTGAATTCTACCAAACATTCTGAGTATTAATACAATTTTTCACAAATCCTTCCAAAAATTAGAAGAGGAAGGAATGCTTCCCAACTCCTTTGCAGCCAGTACTCCTCTGATAATACAAACAAAGACACTACAAGAAAACTACAGGTCACAGACACAAAAATCAACAAAATACTAGCAAAATACAATCTAAATGCTCATCAACTGAAGAACAGATAAATGATATAGGGTACATTTTATTATGGACTATATTCAGCCATAAAAAGGAATGAAGTAGAGATACTGCTGCAACATGGATGAACCTTGAAAACAATATGCTAAGTTAGAGAAGCCAGTCACAAAAGGCCATATATTGCATGGAAGTAGTTTAGCACCTGGGGTTGCCAGACAAGGGAGGAGGGTGGTCTTAGGAATGGGAAGTGTGCTAATGGATATGAGGGTTTTTTTTCGAGTAATGAAAATGTTCCAAAATTAGATTATGGTGATGGCTATGTAACTCTGTGAGTACACTAAAAACTATTAAATGCTGCAGTTTAAATGGATGAATTCTATGTTATGTGGAGTATATCTCAACAAAGCTGTTTCAAACGGAGTCTGGTGATGGGTGCCTGGAGAAACAATGTAGCAGAAGATGTAATTCAGGCAGGATGTGCATTAGCTACACGGCCAGGCTGGGGCAGATAGGATGAAGAGAACTATTTTAGGGAGTCACCTTATTTGGGTGCCCCCATTTTGGACCCAAGACTCCTGAAGCAGAATCCCCTTACAGATGCAAGGACCCGAGAACTAACGAGATGGGAAAACGTATTGCTAGAAAACGTATCACTAGGCTTTTTCCCATCTCCCTTGCGGAATTCAGGCCTCTTGAGCCTCAGAGAGGCATGGTGCCCTGAAGCCCAAGGCCAGACACTTCAGGCCCCCCAGGACTTGCTCCTCTCCAGGGCCAGCAGTATTGGAGATAGCTAAGTGCTGGTTAAGCAATCTGTTCATGAATTTCTCTCAGGGATGGCTCCAGGTGCGGGCCTTCTTCCCCAGGGTTTGATCCTCTCAGGCG
Source organism: Manis pentadactyla (assembly GCF_030020395.1). Taxonomy (NCBI): domain Eukaryota; kingdom Metazoa; phylum Chordata; class Mammalia; order Pholidota; family Manidae; genus Manis; species Manis pentadactyla. The sequence goes on from NC_080026.1 coordinate 58,408,825, forward strand.
GGACTGAAGGCAATGCAAGAGGGTATGGTGTGCGTGGGGACCAGAGAGGTAGGCCATGGGGGAGGGCAGGGGTGTTGGAAGGGGGTTTGGGATAGGGGGCAATGTTAGCAAGACTATGAAGCTGGGCTTTCTTCTCTAGGCACTCTGGGGCCCAGGCAGGGTTTGAGAGGGACACAATGTGACAGAAGCCATGGATGGAATGGCTTGAGCCATGGACTAGAAGAGGCAGGAAACTTGGTGGGGAAGCCAGTGCAGTCAAGATGATGAGGCTATGGAGGCATTACAGTGGTCCTGGGCGCAGGGATGGGGACACCGCCCTAGATGTGATCAGAGGGAGCTGTTGGCGTGTGGTCATGGGAAATGAAGTAGTGGGCAAGGGTTGAGAGCCAGGAAGCTGGGAGAAGGGGCAGGTGGGAACACGGAACTCCATCTGGAGTTTCAGATTTTCAGGCTGAAGATGGGCATTCCAGAGGTGGGGGCAGAAGAATTGGGGGCAGGTTTTTAAAGGCAATCACAATTATCAGGCCGCTGGGTGAGACACCTGGGGAGACAGAGACCAGAGGGTAAAACAAAGACAATTCACAGCACTGGGTGTATTACAGGGGGCGGAAGAGAGAAGAGCCAGTCAAGGCGAGGAAAAAGGGCTGAGCAGCAGCAGCCTCTGCAGTCTAGGAAGTGGGCAGAGTGAGGGGCACGGGGCAGGCTGTCAGGTGCTCAGAGCACTGGGACTGTTCACCAGGTCCAGCACGGTGCTGGGGACAAATGCACGAGGAGAACTGGGGGAGGCAGGGACGGCAGACTGTTCCTGGGGCAGGTCATGGAGGGCAGGAGGAAAGGGCAGAGCTTGTGGAGCACACCGGGACAACAGGTAGGTTTTTAAAAAAGTGTTCTCATGAGCCACTTGGGCAGGTCTATGTGCTGACAAGGAATCAGAAGGCAGGATGAGGGTGTTTGGGGGAGAGGGGACATGATGGGGGCTTGATCTAGGAAGACAAGAGGAAGCTTCCATTGCTGAGACCAATAGGAAGGGAGAGGGGTGAATTTGAGGATGAAGCAGCAGCAGGGGGCCAGGCACCTCAGAGGACTCAGGAGCCCACCAATCTGCCCTTGTTCTTTGAACAAAAGCTGCCTCACTGCTGTACTCCTGTGCCACTTCTCCCTCCAAGTCTTGGCCTTGGACCATAACACAAAGTTGAAAAAATGAAATTTGCCACTGAACAGACCAACCATAGAGCTCTACACAGCAGAAACATCTGGAAACATCGCCTAGAAACAATGAGATCAGAGTGTCCTCTGAGTTCAGATCAAGTTTGCCTGCCCTCTGCTTGGAGGAGGATGTTAATTGTCCACACATCAGAGCCTGCTCACTGACCTCTCAGCTTCTTCAGGAGCAGCTGGGACCCAGGACTGCTCCATTTGCAGTGATCTGTCCTGCTAGGATAGCGAATGTGATTAACACCACAAGTAACACCGCGAAAAGTGCCTGTAGCAGTCCCTCCTCCAGTCCACAACATCCCCCTGCAGTTCTACAGGAGAGCAGGCATCTCCTAGCAAGAGCTCAAGGCTTTGGATTTTAAAGGTCTGATGTCTAGATCCACGATGGTGACTCTGGCCTGTGATGTATTTTTGCTGTTCTGTTCATGAGATTTATTATTTGAGCTCTTCCACTTTACCCAGTACACTTTTACAAAGGGACAACATGGTCAAATATTCTGTTATGAAAGTTCAGATCCAAAAAAACCCAGGAATGAAATCCATAACAACAGCTATTGTCTTGGGAAAATTGAAGTTATATCAGTGGCTAACAGACTCTCTTTTGATCTTATCTTAAATAAAATACACACACTCCTAGTCTGGAAAGTCAGAAATCTCCTTACACAGGTAGCTTACAACAGCTAAACATGCACATGTGCGCACACACACACACACTCCTTGGGAACAGATGTACTATGGCACTGCTACAGCAACTGAATCTGTTTAATGTCTAAAGCAACATTTCTCAGTGCATCAAAGACGGAGTACTGTGAGATGCTCTATGGAAAGCAGGTTCCCTGAGCAAAGGTTTGGGGACTGTACCTACAATCTACCTGACTTGGAGATGCACAATTAAACCACTGTATTAAAACCTCTGAGAAGTTTTGCAGTGAAAAACCTTCCACATTTTGGTAACTCATGATTTTTAAGGTTATTTGACCAAGGAAATACCCATTTATGGCAGAACTCATTTTGAACAGTGGCCCAAACTGTCTCTCATCTAGCCAGACTGGCCACATTGGTTCAAATTGGTTAAATGAGACAACAATATTTAAACATCTGGAGATTTTACATTAAGAAACCCAGTGTCTGCCTTCCTTGAACTACAGACAAGCCTCCTGCCTGGCAGTGGCTGGCTGCCCAAAACAGATGGGCAGGCGCAGTCTTGCATCATGGCGCTCCTCACCCACTCTTGTTCCAGACTTCTGCCAGATAGGCTAATTTACATGGGCAGTGAGACCTTGTGGGTCTTCAGATTGGGTCCCTGCACCCAGGCTGCTGTGGCTAGCTGTGCCTTGGGTAGGAGGGTGGGGGCAAGCTACACTCCTACACCAGGATTGGTCCTCACCTGGATGGTAGCTTGGGTATCCATAGCCCCAGAAGACAAAGCCAGTAGGACATGCCCATGGCTCCCTTCTGGGGCTGCTAGTTGAGTGTCTGTCCTCCCTAACCAACACCTTGAAAATCCACCCTTGCTCTGGGACTCGGGCCCCACCCCTTGCCATATTTACTGAGGAATGGTTAGCAAAGACCAGAGCTGGTGCAGTCCTGCAGCCTCTAGTGAAATCTTCCTGCTGTGCTCTGGGCTCCCACCTGCCCTCAACCAGCTCGCAGCAAGACCCTGCCCTCTGGCTACTGAACAGCCAAAACTCCATCAACTCCCAGCCCCCTCCCTCCAAACATGAAGCCCCACACATGTGAAATTCTTTTTTCTTTTGTAAATCAAATGCCAAGAAAACTGCTGCTCTGGGGCAATGAGAACCATGCAGCAATTCACATTTCCGATTTGGTTTTGGCTGCAGAAAGGCTCAACCACAATTAGCAGTTATGGTCAGAGTAACTGGGCTCTCTTCTCTTTGCTCTATGCATCCTGTTTAAATGTGGAGTCCCATTTAGTTTTTTACATTTATTCATTTTACATGTTATAAGCTATCTCAGACCTTTTGGGAAACAAACCTATACATTTATGGTATCATTTTTATCACCTGGACAAGAGTCCTTCAGGCTGCTTGACACATTCATACTTTTTCTTTATCTGGGTCCAGAATATACTTGTCAAGGAACTGGGACCTGGCATCCATTCTGGTAAAGCCTGCACTGTATGGATCACAGGCAAGTCTGTCTTCCCAACTTACCTGGTCATAGCAGTGATTTGGGGAAATTCTTAAACATACAGCTTCCCAGGCAATACGCCAGAGTCTATCCAGCAGGTCAGAGTGGGGCCCAGAAATCTGCATGTTTATTAGGGGAGGGTGTAGGTGAGTCTTAGGGTCAGGTGATGGGAAGAGACACACCACTATATTTCGGACAGTCAACAAGGATCAATCATTTCTGTTAGTCAAGGGTTAAGTTGGAAGGGCCACTTCCGGAAGGAGGCCGGACCTCAGGCGGCAGCCGAGTCTTCATGTTTCTCGGCGTGGAGCCCTCTCCAAGCCTGCTGCATTCCACAGGCAACAACCCTCGGGGGTTCCGCCGCGACTTTTGGAAAACTCAGCCAGGACCCCTGTGTCCAAGTCTGTTGACAGAGGGGGGCCAAAAGAATGAATGGCCCTACTCCCTAGCGGTTAAGCCGCAGAGGCGGTGCCAGGTGCTGGCCCGGCTCTCTTTGCAGAGGACTGCGGGCGGGGCGGAGCGCCAAGGACTCCTCCGCCCCAGCCCTGTACTTGGCGTACCTGCAGCCGGTGCCCACTGTCGGGTCCGGGTCCTGAAGGGAGTGGGCCCTCCCTCCGCTCCGCTCCCGCCTGGGGCCCTGCCCCAGCCCGCTGCGGACTCCGCGGAGACAGAGGAGACCCTGGAGACTCCAAAGTTCGGAGACTCTGGGGAGTTGCAGCCATACCTGAGCCCTTTCCACGGCTGAGGCAGGTGTCCGGCGGCCCTGGAAAACCGAGGTGGGGTTGGCAGCCCCCAGCCCCAGCTGCAGGGAGCCGACGGCGCGCGCCCCGCGCTGGAGCGCAAAGGTGATGAGCCCGCGGCGCACGTGCGCGTCCGAGTTACCTTTGGGCGCTGGCAGGTGTCCCCTCCAGTCCTTGCAGCAGCACAGCCCCATGGCAGCCGTCCGCGCCCGCAGCGGCGCCGGCTGCTGGCACCCACTGGGTCGCGCGGCCGATGTCCCGCCCGCGTACAGTGCCGGGCCAGGAGCGGGACTGCGAGAGGGGCCGCCGGGCAGGCTGCTCCCTTGCCCTCACGCTCCTTCCTGGCCCCGCGCCGCGGACATCCCGGCCTCGGTGCAGACCCTGCTAATCAATAAGGGAACGCGCAGATTGCGCCGGCCGGGCCGCCAACCCGCTTTTATCTCTGCGCGCCGGGGCGGCCCCATGCCGGCTCCCTGCCCTCGCGGGCGCCCTCCCCGCGGCCCGTTACTCTCCCGGGCGCCGCGCTGTGTGCTCACAACGGCCCGCTAGGGGGCGATATGCGATTCCGCGGTCTCCGGCTCCCTCCTCTATCCCCGGGGAACCAACAGATAAGTGGTGGTGGCCACAGTGGCCTGACTTCTAGGCAGAGCAGCCAGGGAGGCCCCCTCTCTATACAAGAGCGGCGCCTCCCGTCCGCCAGCGTCCCCTAAGCAGTCACGGCTTGGGTGACTTGGCGAGCATGTACCAGGGCCACCCTGCTCTCCTTTTCCCAGCTCACCTGAACGCTTCAACTGAGCAGCAGCAGAAAAACAGTGTTTACCCAGGCTACCCCGACATCTGGCTGGGCTCCTTATGGACTTTGTGACTTTGGGTAAGTCTCTTCCTTTCAGAGACAGTTTCTTAACCAGAGAAGTGAGGGAAATGACAATGTTTCAGATGTCATTTAGCACAAATTAAAGGTTTGATGGTGTCAAGTTATTTAAGCATGTTGTGCTCAGTTTAATAGAACTGTTTCATTGGATACTTCTGGGAACACACATATATATGTATATATAGTTACAACTGGTATGTTAAGTTCTTTGTAAGTGTGAATTATTGTCATCAAATGTTGGTGAAGATTTGGGTAAACTGGTACTTCTGCCGTGAGGGTGTGTTTCAGTGTAATCACTTTGGAAGGTAACATTCGAGCTACTTACTAAAACTTGAAATGCTAATACCTGGGACCAACCAATTCTATTTCTCCATATGCATCCACAGAAATACTTTTCCCTATGCTCAGGAAAACCTGTACAGGGCTATTCATTGCATCCTAGTTTAGAATTGCAACAAACTGGAACCAATAAAATGTTGTCAATAAAGGAATATCAAAGAAATACACTGGCATTTTCATAAAATGAAATGCTATATCAAAGGAGGGAGCTAGAGCTAAATGTTCGAGATCTGTGGATTCATAGCACTTATGTAAAACATCCATCCACGAAATATCACTATAGTGCTCACTCTATGCCTGCCACTGCTCTAGGTGCTTGGCCCTAGAAAAATACACAGGAAGAAAACAGGAAATCGAGTGGATTCCTCTGGGGAAAGGGTGAGTGACAAGAATAGACTGAAAGTTGTTGTCAAGAAACTTTAGTTTTTTTATAGTGATCTAATTTCTTAAAAGGAAGGCATATTTAAATTTTATTATGTAACTAAACAAGAAGATGAGAGAAATAATTTCAAGTGTCTGGTACAGAGTAGGGTTCTTAATACCAATTCTTTCTTACCCCTCCAGTTCCCAAGATCTGTTCCTGCCCCTGAAACAGGGCTATGGTCAATCTCTGATGGTCTTGACTTGACTGGGATTTCCTCCCACCCCACCCCCACCCCAGCTTGGGAAAACAGAGGGTCCAGGAGGTGAGCAGGGGCAAGGCCAGGCCAGAGGCAGAGGCAGAGCTGCTGGGGCTTGGAGCAGAAGAGTTAAGTGGAGTGGGGGAAGGAAGGGAGGAGAGAATGACTTTGAGCAAGAAAGAGGTTTTCCCAGGAGTTAAGTTTTATTCAAAGGAGAGATTAACAAAGGGGCAGATTTCTGCCTCCCTTTCCTTTAACTATCCAGAAAGACCTGGGTGAGGCTTCTCCAGGGAGAGGAGAGGGTTGTCCTGCACTAGATCCGGAAAGAAAGATGTTTTCACTTCATGACATGTAGGCAGGGGTTACAAAGAGGGAGTAACTGAGAAAAAACAGAGAGACCTGACTTCTGGTTGCTGCCAAGTCATTTTAAACAGTTTTAGCACCAGGCAAGATCACTTAGTCACAGCGGGCTTAATGAGGCCCCAGGAATTCCAAGCTAGAGCTCCCTGCATTCAGGGAGAGCATGTGTGGGGAGTGAGCCCCCGGGTGATTGTCCAACCGCCAAGTCCTACATTTGGAAAGCCAGATTTAAAAGAAAACATCACAGCAGCCATTGTAGGCTGCTTGTTTATCTTTCTAAGAGGAAGTAGCAAAGCAAGATCATTTCAAATGAGCCTATTATAGAGGGTCAGCATCCCCATTGAACCGTTCAAATATATTTTGGGATACTCAACTCTTCAAAGTGGCTTTAAATATCAACTTCCAGGGCAACTTAGGAGACAGAAGCAAAACAAGAGCTTCTAGCATTATTGCCTTTGGTTTTACACACTTTAATTCCTGATTGTACATTATCTTTGTATAGTTTTCTAGTTGTGTATCTCTTCCTCAAGAGGGAAGGAAAATAACACTCACTATGGCTTCCCACCATGTGCCAGGCAATTCACAAATGCTATTACCTCAATTAACCACAGGACAATCCTATGAGGCAGATGCCAATGGATTCAATTTACAGAGAAGGAAATGGAAGTTCAGGGAGGTGAAGAGACTTTTCCAAGCCCAGTGAAGTTGTAAGTGGCAGAACCAAGATGGATGGATGGGTGGATGGGTGGGTGGGTGGATAGGTAGATGGGTAGGTGTTTGGATGAATGGATGGATGGTGGATGGATGGATGGATGGATGGATGGATGGATGGATGGATGGATGGATGGTGGACAGATGAAACTTTCCCAGTTAGGAGAAGAATCATGGTTGCAAGTGGTAAAGCACATACTGAGCATGGAATTTGCCTGAAAGACCAAACTCCTTGAACATACCTCTGCCCTTTGAATTGATTGTGATCCCAAACCATCTTGAATTAGGCCAAACGAAAGGGTCACTCAGTGCTGCAAGGCTCCAGCTGAGCTCAAGCCACCCCACTCCAGAAGAGGTGAGAGCCTCTGAGATGCCTCCCAGAGCTGGAAGGCTGCCATTGGGCATACCACCGGGAAGGAGAGCCAGAACCAGGGGGTGAGTGTCCAGTGAATGCAGTGGGCCCTGGGAGGAGGGTTGGAAGCCAGCTTTGGAGGACAAAGGATGTGTGGGGGCTGGGGCTATCCACCCAGAGCTCCACCTCCTTCTGCTTTAGCCCAATTCTGTAGGAGACCCAGAGTTTGGTAGTGAGGGTATGGGGTTATTTCTAGGAAGGCTGCTGCTGCTGGCATCCTGCCCCTATGCAGCCTGAGCCCCTGGTCAGGGATTTTTTAGGAGTCAGGACGTGGCCCTTAGGCCTTTAGAACTCTCTGCAGGAGTCTGGTTGCTCCTCCCGATATACCCAAGGTCCCCTCATGGTACCACCTCAGAGCATGAGCTCAGTCCTGGGAACATGACAGCTTAATCAGAAGTGTAGCTTTGGGGAACTAGAATAGTCATTCATTCACTTATTCATCCATGTACCAAATGAAGATTGACCACAACGGAACACCTGAGAAAGACAGCCCCAGGCCTGACCTCTGGGGAGGCGGGGAGGGCACTCAGGAAAGGCTCTACAGAGGCCAGGTCTTTGTGGTAAGCAGTGAGGAATGAGGAAGAGCCCAGCTCCTCAGGGGGGCATAAGGATGGTCCTCCAAAGGGCAATGTGTCGTCATGCTAAGGAGCTTGGTTCTGGGGTAGGAAAGAGTCAGAGGGCAATTAGAGAAGGGGAATGTGATGTAGCCTGGGATCCTGTCTATCAGCCTGCACTGGAGTGAAGTAGGGACCGGAAGGGGATGGCCAGGACAGGGAGCAAGCTAAAAAGGACAAGGCATAAGCCAGGTGAGAGATGCAGGGCCCAAAGACAGCAGGTCAAAGAGAAGGATACTAGGTGGGGCTGAATGCCAGCAGGGTGTCCCCAGCAACCCATACCTACTAGTTCTCAGGCCCTGTGTGGTCTGTCTGGGCTGCCCTGTGACCTGCTTTAACCAATAAAAGATGACAGAAGTGACTCTGGCCTGGGTCTGAGCCTAAGTTCTAAGAAGGCTTGGCAACTTCAGCTGTTGTCTTCCAGGGAAAGCCACCCCCCTTGTGAGCACTGGGACTGTCCTGAGATGGCTGCTCTTCTCTGGGAAGACCATATGGAGAGCTGAGGGCAGGGTCAGCAAACAGCTTCCTCCAGCCACATCAGGCAGGCTGCCTGTCCTGAAAGTTGACCCTCCAGCTGATACATGCAGAGCAAAGACAAGCTGTCCCTGCAGCCCTACCCACATTGCAGAACAGTGAGAAAATAAAATAAAATATCTAACTCACTAAGCTTTGGGGTAGTTTTCTTAGGCAGTAATGCAACTGAAACATGGGAGTAATACATGCTGCTATTGGCTAACACTACTGGGCCCTGATGGCATCCCAGGCCAAGAACTTGGCGTTCCATTAGAATTCAGAGCCATGCTCTGCATTAGGCATCATCATTATTTTCACTTTAAGGAGGACATTGAGGCACAGAGAGGTGAAATAATTTGCTTGAGTTCACACAGCCCACCAGTGGCTGAGCTTGGATGGGAAGCCAGCCAGTCTTGCTTTGGAGCCTATGCTCTTAATGACTTTAGGGTAGATACTTTGGAGGGAGAAGGGACCACAGTTGGTAAAGAATTCACTGCCCCATGGGGCCAAGGCCTAGCTGTAGGTGACGCTTGTGGTACAAAAGACAACCCCGTGTTGTGCTGGCTGGTGTCTGGCAGGACTGTCTCATGGGGCTCACTGCGCTGTTAGCTTGCAGAGTAATGCCTGCCTCCTAGCAGCCTTGGCACCTGGTAGAGGGAGCTTCCTGAACATAAAGTATCCACTTGGTGGGCCATTTATTGCAAACCGACCTTATCTCGGCACTCGTGTCTCCCAGGCATTATCTCATTTCATTTCCACAGCAGCCCTGTGATGGTGCTGTCAGCACACCCATTTTACAGGTGAGAATATGAACACCTGCTCAGGTTATGTGAGCTCTCAGTGTCAGGACCAGCATTGGTCACTTTCTTAATAACCAGCCCCTGCCTCCTGCACCCTGGAGGTGAGGGTCTCCATCTGAGCCTGCTTCCCTGTCTCTCCCCCTTTCCCCCCATCATAGTTATGGTCTCTGTTAGGAATTTGGCCATAAGCTAATGTATACACGTCATACATACCACACTATAGATTCACAGACATTCTGGAATTGGAAGGGACTTTAGCATTTTACTGCAACCTCCTCACTTTCCATGAAAATCTGAGTCTTGAGAGGCTGTCCTCTCCAAATTAAGCATTTCTTGAGGGCCAGTGGTACACCGGGTGTGAAAGGTGTTAGTGACAGTTTGGGCCTACACCAATCATCTTCAGTTTTTGCCATGAAATCGACAGACCTACAGAAAGGAGGCCTTACACTTCACCTCTCAAAATATGTTAATGAGCTTTGACCACAGTGTATAGAAACCAGTTGATTTGGATTTAGATATCTAGGTAAACATATTTACTAGTATCCCTCACCCTATACTATCCCTCATCAACAGCACTGCTATCGTTACTCACTTTATAGACTCATTGTTCAGGGTTCTTTCTTTTTTTAAACAAAGTGTGTAACTCTGAGAAAGGTAGTCTGAAGCAGTCCCACACTGCCCTGTCCTAGAAAATGCTGTGCATCCCATAATGATTGGTATGCTTTTTCCTTAAGGAGACTTGAATCTAATTTCTCTTTTACCTTTGGCTGCCTGGAAGCGCAGGGAAAAGTTAGAGTTTGGCTTTGGCAAGATGAAGGCCTGAAAGTAGTCCTTCACATTTGTTCTTTTGTTTCCTGATTTTGCTTTTTTCCTTTTATTTGCATTTTTTCAAATCCTTAATTTTTAAAATTATTACTGTTGTGTTATCTTCATTTTATTCTAAGTGTTCTTGTTAGAAGTCATTTAAGATCCTTTGTGGACTAACATAGCGGTATAAGTAAGTGAATGTCATATATACTATTTTAAACTAGGAGAGGGTAAACTTTTTCTAAGGCGCGGCTTATGAACATATTTAAGCCTTTCATGCCTTACGGTCTCCATAGCAACCATTCTGTGTTTCAATAAAACTTTATTTACAAAAGTGGTGTAAGCCAGACTTGGCCTATGGGCTTTATGTTGTTTGCAGCCCTCTGTTTTAAAAGAATTTTAGAGCACTGGGAAATCGCTTCCTCTTAAGTTGGGAAGTACTTGGCTTAGGAAAAAAATTCCCATCTCTCTGAGGTAGGAATTCTAAGATGTCTAGTTTCCACTTCTGGGCAACAGGTTAGGGAAAAGCAGCTGCACAAACTGTCTGCACAGTCAGCTCTCCGAAGGGCATGCAGCCCGGGTGGGTCAGTCCCTAAGAGCAGGCTCTGAAGTTGACAGTGAGAGCCCATTCTCTTGCACATTTACCATGCCTACTCCTCAGGGAGCAGGACACTGGGGCAGGGCCCTGGAGGTACACAACCAGCCAGGCTCCCCAGCTCAGGCCAATGGGCCTTCAGCTGCTCTGGATGTTGTTCATGGAAGGAATTTGTCTGCAACTCCAAATTCCCACAGAGAAACACAAGGGGAATCGTTGGGTTGAAATTCCTGGGCCACATTTTTCTTGCTGTTCATGTGGCCTGAAGCCATTGAACTTGGCCAGACTTCCCAGAGAGGGATTTTACAAAGCCCATTGTCCTTTCTTGAAGCTCACCCCCACCCCCTGCTCCCACCTGCTCTTTCTGCCTTTCTTTCTTTCCTCCCCAACCCCCAGGAGAAATGCAGCATGGGAAAGAGCAGGAGGCCACTGCCATGGCCTTGAGGATTTTTGCTCCCTGCTGAGCTGAGCAGCTGCTGCAGCAGCTCCCTGGAGGGAGGCGGGGCACCCCCTGGCTGCTGCGGTGGCATCAGGCCTTTCCATGTGCTAGACAGGCAGGAGGTGCTCTCAGTTGCTTTGTCAGGAGTCACCCAGTGGGATACTTGCTTCAGTAACAAGGGTAACACATATTAAGCACCTACTGTATGCCAAGCACTGTTCTGATCATTCTATATATATTAATTAACTCAATCTTCACAAGAATCTGATTGTAATCCCCATTTTACTGATGGGGAAACTGAAGCACAGAGATGCTAAGTGACTTACCTGGGGTACCACAGCTGGTAAGTGGAAGAGACAGGTTCCAGCTGAGATGTCTGGCCCCAGGTTTGGTGATTTGCATACATTATATGTCATTGACACAACAACCCTGAGATCGAGCCTTGATAACACCATGTCACAGATAAGGCCCTTGGCATATTAATCAGGTAATTGAGACTTGTGGCTGTAACAAACAACTGCAAAATCTCGGTGGCATGACCCTATAAACATTCTCTCTTGCTCAGATCTCCAGCTCTTGTAGGTCAGCATGAAACGGGGGAGGGAGGCGCTCTGCTCCATGCAGTGACCTGGGAACTCAGGCTCCTTTCAGGAGCTCAGCATCCTCCTCTGGGTCCTTTCAAGCTGCTTGTCAGGTGCGGGAAGAGGGAGCAGGGGGATCTCAGGGGATTTTAGGGGCCAGGAGTGGCACTCCCACCCACAACACATTCCATTGTCTGGACTGTGTCATGTGACTCATCTTGCTGTGGGGAGGTGGGGAGACAGATTTTTCTCCAGGCCAGAGGGAAAGGCCAGTGTGGTTTGGCAGCCCCCCTGGGTTCAGAGGGGTGAGGTGCTGTGGGGAGCGGTCAGGCAATCTGAGGCCCCAGCTCGTATTTTGCCACTACTCTGCCTTGAGTGGTACTGATGCCAAAGCTGTCTGACTTGAATTCCAACTTCCAGCATCTTCAGAGACCCTCAATCCTTCAATGGGGCTGAAGGTACTCAAAGGCTATGAGGATTAAATGACACATGGAAAGTGCCCAACAGCCTTCCATTTCTCAGCGGAGTTGGCGGCCAAGGGTTCTGGGCAGGTGGGGGCGGGACAGGGAAATTTTGGCAAAGGAGAGTCGTGGGGGTGACAGAGGGCGGGAAAGGGTGCCTGGACGTGTGCTTGCTGCTGCCACCTAGCTGTTGGTGGAGAAAGCTCAGGACAAGCCACCTTCCTACTTCTGGCTCAGCAGGCAACTGTCCAGGCCAGTTCATCCATCCTGATGCCCATCAGGCTGCCAAGCAGAAGCTGGCCTTGGCCGTGTGTATAGAGCACAGGTGCTGGGATGGGTGAAGTCCCTGTTCCCCAGGGTTTTGCTGTGCAAGCAGCCACTCCTCCAGGGTCTCAGCAGGCTCTGTCTAGAGGGCTCCCTGCAAGATCAGGCAGGGCCTCTGGGACATGGCTGTGGATTCCCTTATCCAGTCACTCCCACAGGCTGCCCCAGGGGTGGTGGGTATGGGGTAGGCCTCTCCCAAGCTGGCCTTGGTGGTGGCAATGAGATTATAGGTGTGTGGGGCTGGGCTGCTGGGCATCACAGAAATGCCCCATGGAGAGCGAGAGGGCTGCCAAGTCTCTCTGGAGACACACAGGACTTCTGGCACATGCCCTCCTGCTTAGGGAGAGGGTTCACAAGCTCTAGTGCCTCCTCTTCCAGATCACACACAGATACATGCACATACAGACACGTGCACAGAGACATGCAGACACACAGACACATACACACAGGTACACACACATATAGACACATGCACAGGGACATGAAGACACACACACACAGGATATACATACCACACAGGCACACACACACAGATGTATACAATTTCCAGGGCGCAGTTGGCCTCAGATGGCTGAACCAGACCAGTTCTAATATCTGATAACTCTCAAGGACTACTGTCTTCACCTCCCTAGTTACTCAGTACAAGGTGGGGCTCATTAACCCTCAGAGCCTCTCTTTCCGTGGCCTCAGCACCTTTCCTGCAGCCAGGCCCTTGGCCCACCCAACAGATCTGCACACCAAACCCAAGAAGCTTTTTTCAGACTATGGACTCTAGCCCATTAGGGATCATGAAATCAACTCAGTGGTCTTGGGCAGTGTTTTAAAAGTGAGCCAGAATCACCTAGAATAGAAAATGCCAGTGGGCACTGCATATAGAACAGTCCTATTCCCTGAAACACTTGCTTCAATGTGTGTGTGGGCCCTGGGGTGGGATCTAATGTTATTTCTTGGGTGTCTGTGTATTCAGATTTCTCTCTTACAAGAACACCAGTCATTGAATTTAGGGCCCACTCCATGCCAGTATGACCTCATTTCAACTAACTACATCAGCAAAGACCCTATTTCCTAATAGGGTCACATTCTGTCATTTCTGGAAGACATGAAATTATTAAAATACACTGTGTTGGTATATCCATCTCATTCCTTCCAGATAACCTGGGATCTTTGTGCAAATTACTCAACACATTTCTCCCCCTCCCCCAGCTCTCCTGATGGATTCCCTGTCTGCTGCCTGCCAGAGAAGGGCGCAACCTTTGCCAAGTCACTCAAAAGCAAGAATGGAACCCACCACGGACAGCCACAAAAGATTCTGTTACACACTAATTCCAGGATGCCAGCTGCTCACTAGTCTGACAGTGGCATGTACAAGAGGGCCACTTAAGTGACCCTTCACAGAACAAGGAAAATCAGCTTCTCTCAATTTGAAAACAAGGGAAGAAAAGAACCCTCTCCTCTGCACATTCCTCAGTGCAGAGCTTGCACAGTGGGCTGGTCTGACTGCACTCTGATACACCTGCCAGACTCTTCTTCCCTTCTCCACCATCACTCCTTTCACAGTTATCTGTGAGGCACCACTCTGTGCCAGACGCAGGAATCCAGACCAGAGCCCCCTGCCCAGGATGACCCTTCTCAGGCAGCTCCATGCCCCCCTGCAGGCCTCTTCCCCCAGAGCAAGCGCTGCCCACAGCCTGTGCCAGGAGAGGCCTGGCTCTTCCTGGGATGCTGGGATTCTCCACTATTCTTACAATGGGGGGAGGGGAGGGGAGGGTCTTATGTGTTGAGCATCTGCTACGTACCAGGGACTGCTGTATCCCACAGTCCCCCCTAAGGCCCATCAAGGTCACTGTTATCACCATCCAGTGAGGCTCAGGGATATAAGATGACTTTCCAAGGTGATGTTCATGGCCAGAAAAGCCAGTTCTCTGGAGTCTCTGGGACTCCTGCATCTCTGTTCTTCTCACTCAACCTCAGACAGCAGGTGGAAGTCACCAGGTGGTGCTGCAGGCCCAGCGAATTATCTGCATGCAGCCTGTATGGACAACTGGGCATAAAGGGGGTCTGGGAAGCTGAGCGACCCACCAGGGGAGGAGGGCATGGCCCCTAAGGGTAGGGGCTGAACTCCTAATTCAGAGAAAGCAGGGTCTTGCTGAGGAGGGCCTGTTTCTTTGGCAGCTTCAATCCCAGCTTCCTGACTGTATTAGGTTCCTAGGGCTGCCCTAACAAACTACCATTAACTGGGTAGCTTCAAACAACAGAAATTGGTTCTCTCCAAGTCCTGGAGGCTTGAAGCCTGAAACCTAGGTGTTGGCAGAGCCACACTCCCTCTGAAGGCTCTAGGGCAGGACCTGTTACAGGCCTCACCACAAGCTGCTGTGTTGCTGGAAATCCTTGATATTGACCTTCTCCCTTGGGTGTCTGTGTATCCAGATTTCTCTCTTACAAGAACACCAGTCATTGAATTTAGGGCCCACTCCATGACAGTATGACCTCATTTCAACTAATTACATCAGCAAAGACCCTATTTCCTAATAGGGTCATATTCTCTCATTTCTGGAAGACATAAATTTTGGGGAGACAATAATGACCTCCCTTCTCCCCCACTTTGGCCTCCCCAGCTCTGTTTCCTTCCATCAAGTCTGCAGAAAAACATTAGGGAGAAGTGTGCCCTCAGGACCCAGAAAGGTGTCACTGACCTGCAGAAAACTCCAAATCTGTTTTTTTTTTTAATGATTGTATCCCGTTTTTAACATTCGATTATTCCAGAATAGGTGTGCTTTTAAAAATTGCTGCACTACAGGTATTTTTGTTACGTACTTTTTAAGAATCAGAATCATTTACACTCAGATATACACTCCTATAGAAGTCTGGATCCAGTAAAAGAAAGTTTGTTTAAAAAAGTGGTTTTCTATCCCCCACAATCCACAGGAGGGGAAGAGAACCAGGGTGCATCTATCAATAGCAGCACAAAAATCTTTCTTCTGGTCCAAAATTTCCAAACCAGTGCTATTCAAATACAATAGCCTGGAAATTGTTCCAGGTGACCTATCTATCCACCTGTCAGGACCTCCACCTATCCAGGTCAACTCTGGGGAAGATGCAGACAAAATGGAAACTCTTTGAAATAAAACTAGAGCTCCTGAATAGTTAAAAGATGTAGTCTCTGCTAACAACAAACAAGGAGTCAAAGTAAAACTCTCTAAAGCATCGGATAAGAACTGGGATTACTTGAAGATGAAGCATTCAAAGGCTAAAATTTCCAATTAGCTTGAAATTTAGCTTGGAATAATCACCTCATCAGGATAGAGTGAAAAATTTTATAGCAGCTAGAAAAAATGGGCACAAAAATATGCTAATGATTCAAAAATAACATCAACTAATATTATATCATTTCAAGTATTCATTATTAAAATTCTCTTTTAGTGTGTAGGGTTTGATTTATTATTTTGAATATTTTATTAATCTAATTTTTATTAGAAGGGTGATATCTTTAGTATTTATATTTCATAGGTTTTTGTTTTCACTTAGTGCTTTCACTAAGTATATATTTTATATTTAAAATGTATAAAACATTTAACCTCACTGAATTTAAAAATTTTATGTTTTTTGCATACCTCTTTATGGAAAAGATTGATATTAATGTTGATAATTTAGAAAGGCAGAGAATAAATACCCACATTTCTGTGTATTATTTTGCTCTGGCAACTTCATTTACTAATGTCTTACTAATTAACTCCTGCTAATCATGTGCCAGGAACAGAGCTTCACACTCTGCACAGAGCTACTTTTATTAAGGCCGTTTTACAGACGAAGAGTCTGAAGTTTAAAGGGTTATTTGACTAGCTCAGGACCCCAAATCTGGGGTGATGTTGAACTAGAATTGAAAATCTCTGATAGTGTAACTGAACACTTGGCCCTTAACCAAAACCCCACATGACAAAAAACTGGGGGTGTCCAATGATTAGGCCAGTAATATAACTATCACTTTCTAGCCATCCTTGATTTTGGTTTTTTGTTATCACAGACTCAAACCTTATGGAGCGATCGGGTTGGTAAGATGAATTAAGAAAGCAGGGTGGTGGGGGCAATAGAGAGTGGTGGGGATTCTGGCCAGTAGGAAAACACTCAAGCTCTGTCTAAAAGGGGCAGCTGTTATTGAGCTCCTGATAATTTTTTATATGGAGCAAGCAAGCCCAATTTTATTCTATAGAAATCTATACTTTCCCTGGGTAAAATCTTTTGCTTTAAAAATATATTTCATGAGTCCAGCAAAATATGTCATATGGGGCAGAATCAGCCCAGGTATAATCAGCCCTGGTTTGCAGCTCAATTTGCAACCTGAGAACTAGGTTGGATTTCTTCTTATTGTTTGCCTCTCTCTGCCATCACTTTTCAGCTCTCCTGCTTTTGAATTATTACTCCTTCATTGGTTTAATTTATCAAGAGCCAGGTACCAGGCTCTGAGTGCATAGATGCAATCTCTTCCTTCAGGAGCTCATAGTCCAGAGCTGGGTAGCACAGATGTTGTTTTGCTTGAGAGCAGTGCTTCTCACAGTTGAATATGCACACAAATCACCCCAGATATATTGCTCTAACACAGATTCTGTAGCTGTAGTTCTGGGTGGGGCCTGGGAATCTGCATTTCCAACAAGCTCCCAGGTGATGCTGACAGCAGCTGGTCCATGGACCACACCCTGCACAGGAAGGACCTAGACTGAAGAACGGCCTTGTGTCTAAAATGTTCCTAAGCTGAACAGTTGGAGGAGCCTCTGTATCTGGGTGTGGCTTCCCAGAGGTGACTTGGGTCGTCCAACCCCCCAGCCACTAATCCTCTGCCACATTCCTCCCCACATCCTAATTTATCTAGAGATTTAGTCTAGCTGAGATCACTCATAAAGCATTTTATCTGTATCTTAGTTCTAAACTGGCACTGGCATGCTTCCTCCCGCACATCACCCCTGGCCTATCTGGTGCATGTATCTCTATCTGAAGAATTTTTGCCCATACCCCTCTGTGTCTCAGAGCTATGGTGCCCACCACTCTCCTGGGCTCCTACTGGCAACCTGCTAGGAGTGAGAGTCTGGGGTGGGACTCACCTGGATGGACTCTGAACTCCACCTTGTACTAGTCATGTGACTCTGGACAGGTTGACCCTATGTGCCACAGTTTCCACACCTGGGGAACAGGGGCATGATGTCCACTCACCAGGGTGTCAGCAAGATTGAGCCAATACACTGGAGGGCTCCCTTCCCACTCCCATTTCTAAAAAGAAACTCAAAGAATCACTTTAAGAATCTCATATAGTCCTGCAGAAAATAGTACCATAGGGAATGCATTACTATTGCTGCCCCAGGAACATGACCAATCACACTTGAAAGAATGAGCAGGTTTCCCTTGGTGAGTGGCTTTTCATTCTGCTAGTCAGCTAACATGTTACCCATACCTGGACTTGGTCTGCAAGGGGCAGGCCATATTGAAGGTGGGCAGTCTCATGAACCGTTGCCAAAGGTGGGTGCATATTACACACAGGTGTCTGCCAAGTCAGGAGATGTGAGAGTAAACTTTAAAATAGCACATTTGCCAAATTTTCAAATAATATTCTTAATGTGTGTTCAGATGAAACACCTCTAAGAAACACTAGGCTCAGCTGTCAATCAACAAATACATCACAGAGTGTCCAGAGAGTCACAAAATTCAGAGAAAGTGTATTGTTATACTTTTTAAAAGATAAACAACTGGACCCATTGCTTTAAATGTAGAGGTATTTTATTTGAAAAGGTGTCTGATGGTTGAAGAAAAGCATGCTGAGCATATTATTGAAGTTAGTAACATACACTTTAAAAACAAGTTTATCCTGATTCTTGATTTTCCAGACACCCTGATATACTACTTGTTGAACAATTTTATTGAGTACTCAACACAATCTAGGTATAATCCTAAAGTATAGGTGCATGATGTCACAACATTATGTGGTAGGTCCTTTAGAAAACCTTTTTATTTTGAAATAATTCTAGATTCACAGGAAGTTGCAAAGAAATGTATAGTGAGGTCCCATGCACCCTTCACCCAGCCTCCCCCAATGGGAACATCTCACATCACTATAGCATAATATCAAAACAGCAGACCTTGGTATAATCTAGAGGGCTGATTCAGATTTCAGCAGTTATACATGGACTCGTGTGTTCGGGGTGTGGGAGAGGCCTTGATGCAAGTTTATCACATATAGCTTCATGAAATCAGCTCCACAGTCAAGATACTTAACTGTGCCATCACCATAAGGCTGCCTCTGTTACCCCTTTAGAGTCACATTCAAATCCTTCACCCCACCCCTAACCCAAGGCATAGGTACTTTAATCATCCTCATTTTATGTGTGAGGAAATTGAGGCACAGAGATGTTAGCAGCTTGCCCAAGGTCATGGAGCTTGTAAGTGCAGGGTCTGGCTTTTGAATTCTATCATGAAAAAGGCTTGTTGTGGGGAGGAGGCTGCAGGGGAAGCAGGTGGGATTGGAGTCCAAAAAGCCTTCCTAGAGGAAGTGATCATTGAACTTGGTCTTGCAAGGAGAAAGAACAACACTTACAACAGGGGTCTATTGGAACATGGGACCCATGGGAATGGAACTGGGGGCTGGACAAACCCTGCTCCCTGCAGGAATGAATCCAGGCTTCCCTGCTAGTAGCCTGGGCTTCTGTGACCTCGCAGAGACCCACGTATCTTTATCCCCGAATTGCTTCTCCCATCCTTTCTTAGTTGCCCAGTGATCTGGCAGTCATCCTAAACCACCTCCAGCATCTGGTGTCCAGGTCTGGCCATTCTGCCTCCAGCCAACGCTGGTCCTCCTGGCCCCTGCACAGTTTCAGCTTGTTAACATCCAGTGCTGGCTGCTCTAAAGCAACACACCAACTGGTTCCCTGGGCCCTCTCATCACCTCATGCCCAGTCTGGTCTCCTCACTGTTGCCATATATGATCATACCTTCCGCTTGTTTAGAAGCCTCCTCATTGCCTGTAAAAATGTCCAAATGCCTGAGCCCATACACAAGACTCTTCAGGATCTGACCCTTGCTTACTCTCCAGCTAATCCAGCCACACTCTCCTTCCACCTGATGCTCCATGTACAGCTGCCTCATGCCCCAGGATATTTGCACAACTATGTGCATCCCTTCCTGTGCTTCTCATCTGGGCCAGTCACTGAGCACTACACTGAAGTTGTAGGTAGGAATCACACATGGATCCTTCCCTTGAGGAGCCCTACATCTAATGAGAGAGACATAACTGCTCCCCAAAGTAAAGAAAGTAAAAAAATAAATAAATAAATTTCTATCATGTGTGACAGGTGCGGCCACAGAAGCAAATGCAGATTCAAATGAGAATCCCTAAGGGTTTCTGGCAGGGGTTCATGATGAGCAGCAGCAAGCCTGGAGTCTGGATCCAGCCTGGAGTCCCTGCAGGCCACTAAGGTGGCCTCCAGTGTGCGCATCAAAAGGCTATGGGGGTCAGGGAGTCAACACAGTGTCATATGTGCCAAGGTGAGAGTGAGCCAGTGTACAGGGCTAGGACCATGTTACACACTCAGGAAGCCAGGCTGGCCCACGTGAGCAGCCCTGAGCAGGCCACTAACAGCTCTTTCTGATTGGCCTCATTCAAGAGAGATGACTTCAATTTAACTACCCAACAGACCAGGGCTCTAATCACAGAGGCAGGGGCAGGCCATGCCTCACAGGGTAACATCTGCCCTTGTCCTTGGTGGGTTGGACAGGAGTTCCATTGAAAGGCCCCTCCATTTAAAGGCCTTAGGCGATTTGGGTGTGCGAGAAGTGGAGACCCTGGGCAAGTAGTCTCTGCAGGGAGCACAGGAGTATTTCCATCAACAGGACTGGAGGGAGAAGACAGAAGGGCAGGCAGGGCTTCTTCGGGCCCAGGGCCTGGAGCTGGATAGGAAGGCTATTGAACTGAGGATGTGATGTGGGCATGTGGGCTCAGCCTTTGGAGAAGCCACAGCCCCTTCCTGGTGTGAAGCTTATGAATGGGATGCTGATAAGATGTGTGGACAGAGAATTCATTTAGGATGAGGCTCTGAGAGCTAGTGAATTTGCAGAGAGAGATCAGCAAGAGGTGTTAAGAGTTGCACTCCCAGGGTGAAGCCCAGGACAAGTAGACAAGAAAGTCCTGCATTGTCACTCAGAAGCCCATAGTCAGGGCCTGCTTCATGGGCCTGAGACCAGGGCAGGCACACAGGGTCCCCACTCAGAAGGGCCCTGTGCCAGGTATTCAATGCTCTGTGGTTGCTGGCTTGAAATTCTTAATAATTTGTCTCTAAGTTTGTGTTTTTGAAGTGAAGTCTGGTGGGTTGGTGGAGCATAGCAGGAACTTGGAAGCTCAGCACTCTCATGGTCCTGTTTGCAGCAGCCTCTTGTGTCTAGGGATTACTGGCCATCTCCTGCTTCCTGGTGCCCCAGGCCACCAGCTCCCATTCCCATCTCTGCCCAGTCCTGCTACCACCCACCTCCCTGTGCCTGGTGGAGGCCTGGGCACAGGCACAGGGAGGGGCAGGGGCAGGCATCCGGCAGAGTCTGGGGTGGGGCATGGTGGTGACGGTCCCTGCCCTGAGTTGGTGGCACTAATGCACAGGGTGGATGCCTTGGTGAAGGTGGGGCTCTCATTCACCCCAATTCAGGTACCAAGTGTGTTGAATACCTTTGGCGGTGGTCTGTCCCCTTGGCAGATTGAGATGCCTGGAAGGACTTCCTTGCCCAAGATGGGACACAGCACCTGGGTGCAGTGGCTGGCAGGAGAGAGAGCTGGCAGCAGGACCCTGGGTGCCTTTGAGAATCTCCTCCCATCCCACAACTATCCTCAAGCCCCAGGGAGTGTACCATTTCCATAGCAAATAAAAAACACTGCCTGGTCTGTCCCTAGGCCCAAAGTATGGCTGCACCTGCCCTCTCATCACAGCACTTCACATCCACTTATGGGGTCACCAAGCCCCTCTGTGCCCTCCTTTCTCCTTGGTGGAGCAGCTGAGAGCTACAAGTAAGTATTTTGGCCTGCAGCATCCTTGCCATGGTGGAGAAAGCACCATATCCTTAAGTCTCTCTTAGCAGTGCCAGAACTGAACATGGCCCAGGATGGCTGCCTTCTTAATTCCAGACTTGTGTCTGTGACTGTAACCTCTGAGCTCCTCATTTCTGTAGTTGCTTCTGGACGAGCCACATAATTTGCGGGTCCCAGTGCAAAACAAAAATGCAGGGCTCTGTCTTCAAAAAGTAAAAGAAAAGGTGCCACTTAAGGTATTACATTTAAAGATGTTTTCCCTTCTTCTGTGAACTCTCTTTTGACCTGTCCGAGTGTGGTGTGTGGACCAGCAGTATCAGCAAGCTTGGGAGCTTGAGAGAAATGCGGAGTCTCAGGCCCTACCCTAGACCTCGGGAATCAACTGGGGATGAGCCCAACAGTCTGGGTTTTAACATGTTCTTAGGGGAATTCTGATAGACAGAGAACAGCTGCCACAGAGCTAGCATTCCTTTGTTATTTTTAAAGCAACAGACTAAAGAAACTTGAACTCTTATTTGAAGCTTGCTTGCATATGGTGGATAAAAGAAAAATTGAAAGAAAGGAAAAGGGAGAAAGAGAAAAAGAAAGGAAGGAAGGTAGGAAAGGAGGGAAAATGGGTGGCGGACAGTGGGGAAAGTGCCATCTGAACTTCCACACATCCTAGTTCACTTGGTGGTCACAGCTGTCTTGCCAAGTAGGTATTTTATTTCATTTACCAGATGATGAAAACTGATGAGACTCAGAGCATTTAAGCTATTGCCCAAGTTCTCTCCATTAGTGAGTGGCAGAACTAAAATGTGAATCTAGGTATGTCTGACCACAAAGCCTAGGTGTTTTCATCAAGTTGTTCTTCCTCCCCCATTCTTTCCTTTAAGGGCATCTGCTGAGCACCCCTTCTGTGTCAGGCACTGCACAGAGCCATCTGCTCATCTAGGCCTGTGCTGTGCAATATGGTTCCACCATACATGGCTGCTGAATGTTTGAATTGTGGCTAGTGTAACTGAGCAGTGAATTGTTAATTTCATTACTAAGTTGGCTCACATTATATTTCTATGAAATAGAGCTGCTCTAAAACAAGATTTTGGTCAAGGGAATGAACTGCATGCTTCTCTTCAAGGGCATCTATTTCCAGGGTCACCCATGGGAATCGCCTACACCTGGTTCTGTGTTTATTTGGGAAAAGTGAGGTTAAGACAGGCTGGCCGGACTGCAAGGCAGGAGGAGTTCAAGCAGTCACTCCTGTATTTGCTGATTCCCCCACAGCTGGGGGTGGAGCAGCTTTGTGAACTGCTCGTCTAATTCCATTTCTAGTCTTTGCGCTTCGTCTGGCGCTCTGCAGGCAAACCCAGCGGGGCCGTGTGAGGTCAGGCTGATATGCAGGCTGGCTGGTACCAGGTGCCGAGATAGGCTGAGATCGACATCCCGCTCAGAAGGTGGCTAATGAGATGAGCGATGCTCTGTGACTGTCGGGAGCACCGTATCAGTCTGCTTCTGCAGTTATGTGTGTGTGCTGGCTGCATTTCAAGGTCAGGCCTGAGAGAGCAGGCAGCGGTTCCTCTATCTGCTCCAAGCTGCAGGCTGGACATGAACAGGCAGCTGCAAGCTCAATGCCCAAGAGTGGTTTCAAAGACCCAGTGCAACTGTAAGAAACTGCTGGAATCCATTCTCTCTAGGTGACACCTTGCAAGTCAGCATGGCAAGCCCTCTTTCCTTACAGATGGGGAAACTGAGACCTAGGGAAGGGGGGAAATCCGATTTGGCTCCCCCAATGAATTAGGGGCCGAGCTGGGTCTGAAACACACTTACACAGGCCCCAAAGGCAGATACTGTACCTCATCAGGGTCTCCTTGCTTGGGAATGTGGTATGTCAGCTCGTAACTACAGAAGCAGGGCTTGGCTTTGCGTGGCTGGGCTTTGGAGTTGCCTCCCCTGCATTGCTGTGAGCACTCCGGCAGGGCCTCTCCTCCTGCTCCTCCTGAGGCAGGGTGGTCCTGTCCACAGACGGTGGCCAGGGGCAAGGGTGGGGGCGTGGCATGGATGGTGGTGAAGGTGAACAGCAGCACACAGCCCCCCACCGTCCAGCCTGGTCCTTGCAATCCCCCATCACTACCCCTAGTGCTCTTTCTGACAGACTGGTTTGGTTTTTGTTTTTTTTTTAAGAAAACTCTTTATTGAATTATTTATGCATACCTTTTTTTGTTATCATTAATATACAATTACATGAGCAACACTGTGGTTACTAAATTGCCCCCTCTGATGGACAGCTTCGGTTTTAACCATCCCTCCTGCCAGCTGAAGACCTTGCACGGCTAACACCCCAGCCCTTGTCCAGCATCTGAGGCCCTCTGCGACCTGGCCCGTGCCCACCTTTCTGCAGTGGTCCTCTCCTCCCCGAGTCTCCTGTATATCATCCTTCTCTTGCCTCTGTGCCTCAGTGTACTCTATTCCCTCTTCTGGACTATTCTAGCAACGCCCTTCTCCTGTTTGACTATCTGGGTGATTTTTACTTTTCTGTCAAGGTTTGGCTTGAGTGACAGCTTCCCTAACCACCTAAGCCACCCCACTCCCGGCTCTGGGCTCCTGGGCCCAGGGACACCCCTATCTGAGCTCTTATCACACAGTTTGGGGATTGTTTACTTACAGGTAATAGCTAAGCAGTAACTGTGTTGTTAATGACAAATGGAGATTGTAGGGGGAAGGAAAGGATACTAAAATATCAGACACCTACTATGAGCCAGACACCAGGATCTCACGGCCTCCACAAGTGGCTCCATTATTATCCCCAGTTTACAAACAAGGAAACAGAGGCATGGGGACACTCCGTGAATTGTCCAAAACCACACAGGTCATGAGTGGCAGGGCTGGGTTTCTGTCTGGTTCCCCCTTACTCTGGGGAGAGGGTCAGTCAGGAACATTGGCTCTAGCTGGATGCCGGGGGGACATTCCTGCCCTGCTCCAATGGCCCAGAAAGCAGGTGCAAAGAAAAGATGACTCTTGGGCTCAGCCTCCCGATCCTCTCCCTTGAGACCTTCTTTTGCTTGGAGACACTGGCCTGCCCCTGGGGATCACCTCCATTCCTGGCATGCTTGGGCACAGCTGATCCCATCTCCCTGATTTCCACGGAGTCCTGTTGCTTGCTTGCCCATACCTCAGCCCCCAACTCCTGTCTGGAGCGGAAAACCCAAGATCTCAAAGCCATTCCCCACCCAAGACTATTGCCTGCAGGGTGCCCACCTAGTATTTGGGGAGTGGGTGGGAGCCCCATGCAGCCTGGTGGGAGAGGGATCCAGGAGCTGTGTGGGAGAGCAGAGTGCCTGCTAGAGCTCTGGACTGAGTGGCTTCCACTGCAGCATCCAGCACCATATCTTGAGAAACATGGTCTGTGGGGCCCAAAGCAGACAGACGTCTGCAGTGGGAACCAGACCCAGACTTCAGAGCAGCAAGTATATGCTCAGGAAGACAGCACTTCCCTTCTTCTCCCTCAATTCAAGGCAGCTCATAGCTCACACAGGCTTATCCACACCGGGGTTCCTGCACTCCCAGGAGGAAATGTGCCTGGAAAGGCACCCTGTCCTGGGGCCCTGCTGTGGCTCTGTGGGAAGGACCAAGACCAGCAATGTAACACCCAGTCCCCCCAAAACAGAATCATACTGCCATACTGTGTCAGATGGAGTGCAGGTTTGATGGGACTGCCACCTGTCCCCTTCCCACCTTTCCTGAGGCACCCAGGTTGCTCTGGGGGCACCTTGCTCCCACCATGTGAAGCATTGGTGCTGGGGTGGACCAGGTGCCTGAGTGGATTGGTCTTTCTTCATCACCCCAATGTACACACACTGAGTTTTGGACTTGAGCAAGTGACAGCAGGACTTAGGACTCAGGCAGAGTTCAGCCTTCCCAGCCCAGAGCACTGACCATCTCCATTCCTGGCTCTGGGACCCCTTTGAAGCCCTGCAGCCTGCCCCTTCCACACATGGTTCTCCAGCTTCCTGTGATTCTGGCAATTCCCCCTTTGCCTGAGTTAGCCAGAGCTGGCCTCTGCTACCTGCATCTCTTGAAAGACATGCCTAGAAATGGAAGTGACATGAGAGTCCAGAGGTTACTTCTGAGAAAGACTGAGGGCCCCATGTGAATCCCTGCAGTCAGCTGACCTGCCTCACTTGGTAGCATTTTGTAGACACTGGAAAAATAAAAGCAAGCAGATACACTGCCTTGTTGATTACCAAGTCCGTTCCATCCAACACAAGCATCTCGTGGGTTAACAACTCTTTTTGTCCAGAGTGCGAAAGCCAGCCTCTCCACTCCCTACTCTGTCCCTGTCTATGCAGATTTAGAGAGAGGCCTAAACATGGCCTGGGGCCTGAGGGCCACACTGACAAGAAGTGAAGGTCTGGGAGGCTGGTAGGATCATGCCTGCAAGGGGCAGACATATTTCAAAGGGCAGGGGTTTGCCAGGTAAATTCTGGTCACCAGTGACAATGTGTGTGGGGTTTTTGCCATACCACCAAGCAATTCTTCGACACCAGCTAGGTGTCCTACTATTTAACTCAGTTCTCATACTATCTACCTGGAGATAATGTCAGATCCCACAGGTTAAGGGTTCAGTCCTACAAGACTGCCACCCTCCCCCCCTCCATCACCCACCCAAGATGCCAGCTGCAAGTCCAGATTGTCACCTGTGCTTCTGACTAACTGGCTCATAGATTAGAGGTTCCAAGGACTCCCTTGTTGGGTTCAGTTCATTTGCTAGAGCAGTTCACAGAACTCAAAGAAATATTTTACTTCCTATATTATTGGTTTATTATAAAAAGATGTAACTCAGAAATAGCCAGATGGAAGAGCTGCATAGGACAAGGTATAGGGAAGGGGCATGGGGCATTCATGTCTTCC
The DNA here is from genome assembly GCF_030020395.1 of Manis pentadactyla. Lineage (NCBI taxonomy): Eukaryota > Metazoa > Chordata > Mammalia > Pholidota > Manidae > Manis > Manis pentadactyla. The sequence goes on from NC_080026.1 coordinate 58,435,314, forward strand.
TCGAGCGTGACACTTCCCCACATCTCCACATGTTCGCCAACAGAAAGTCTCTGCACCTCGTCCTTTTTGGGTGTTCATGGAGACTTCATTACACAGGCACAGTTGATTAAATCACTGTTGATTGAACTTGATCTTCAGTCTCTGTCCTCTCTCATGAGGTCAGGAGGTGGGACTGAAAGTCCCAACCCTCTAAACACCTGGCTGGTTCCACTGGTCACCAGCCCACATCCTTAAGTGTGTCCCAAAGTCACTTCATTAGCATAACTAAAGATGCCTTTAATACTCTCATTATTTAGGGAATTCCAAGGGTTTTTAGGAGCTTTGTGAAGACCAAACATGTATTTCTTATTATAAATCACAGTATCACACGGGGTAGCTACCTACCTGGCAGGAGAAGGGCCCAGGTGGGGAGAGCCAGGGTCCTGGCATCCCAGCACCTGCCTGGCTCCTTCCTGCTGGTGCACAGCGGGACTCTGGGGACTCAGCAAGAATCAGAGGTGTGGGGACCCCAGCAAGAATCAGAGGTGTGGCCTGGCTGGAAGGGCAGGTGGCAGGGGGTGGGGAGGAGAGCACGCTGGGCCTGTAGGGGAATGGGCCGGTCTCTCCACTAGGTGGCACTCACAGTATAATTTTTCCTCATATTTTAAATTCTATCTTGATGGAAAATTGTGATTTTTTTAATACTGTTGAAGAGTACAGATAGAACTAGGACTTAAAATTCATGCCCCTGATCTCATGCATTATCATACCTGAGTTATATCACATTTGCAAGAGCTGCCAAGTTCGTCCCCCTCTGGGGCATTGGGTGTGGCAGACACACACCCACCCCACGCCTTCCCAGGCCAGGCTGATGTGTCCAGCCCAGACCATTACACCTTTCTTAGTGCTCCCCAGAGGCTGACTGGACCTTTCTCTGCCCACCACCAGACCTGCACCCTCACGCTGCCTGGCCCCCCACCCCAGGGTTTTCAGGGGTGGTCACATGGGCAAAGGCAAGAGGGCAGAGAAGGATAGCTCTGGGACCTGCATGAATCTGGTGCTTAGACAGACAGCTGCTGTATTTGGGATAAAGGGATGCAAGCAGCTCTCCTTCCTGTAACTGCATCCTTAGACTGGCTGGCCCCAGTGTGACTGAGGCTAGAACCTGTCTGTGGTGCTTGTGATGAGGGCTGCTTCAGGGTGTGTCTTTGGCAGTCAGGCTGTCTGGGTACCAGCCCTGACACTACTGCCATCTAGCTGTGTGTCCTTGGGCAAGCCACCTATCCTTTCTATCCCAGTGTCCTTTTATATAAAATAGTCATAGAAGTACCCCTACTCTAGAGGGATGTTTTGTGTATTGTGGTAGCAGAATAATGGCTCCACAGAGATTTCCGCTCCTAATCCCCAGAACCTGTGAATGTCACTTTACATAGCAAATGGGTCTCCCTCCCAAAGTCAAAGAGATCCTTGTAAATAGCTCTGAACCAGATAAAGAGTGTGCACACTGGTGGTTTTCCCCATCTGGTCCTTGGGGCACATGGTCAGTGCCTTTCTGAATTGATGGCTAGGGTGCACTGTCTTCTACCTTTAGTCCTGGCCTCCCCTTATTCCCCCCAACAGCCAGGCTCAGGGCCCCTGCTCCCTAACCCCAGCCCTTGCTTCCATTTCCAGCTCCCCATTCTCCAGATGGCATGGCCCTGCTTCATTTCTTCTCTATCTTCTTTGCAGATGTATTTACTCCTGTTCCATAGTCAACCAAGCCACCATTTTCCACTCCATACCCTAGGATCTCCCTGTTGCCTCCTCCTGTTGCAGTTTTGATACCAAGATTTCTTGCAGTAAATGAAATACTCAAGTAGGGAATACCCAAATGAAACCATGGGTTTTGGAATCTTGCATACAAGGCATGCAGTTGGGGACGGTCTTCTTGAATTTTCCCTTCTGCCTGTGCCTCCCAGAATTCCCAGTGTGGACAGAGTAAAGGTGAACACGCCCCTGTCTCAGGCTTGGATTCGCTCGCTCCTGCTCCCAGTGGGCCGCTGCTTGCTGGCCTGAACCTAGGCTGATCCATCCCACTGTGCATAGCTGACAGCCAGGTCATCTCGTTGGACTGCTTGGGGCAGGAGGTGCTGCTCTGAGACTGAAAACTTACTGGCTCACAGACCCAGTGAGGCCTTAGCACACACTCTGTTCATAGCTACCACTTCCCAGAAGGAAGTCTCAGTTCAGAGGGCACACTGATGGGACACAATGACTAGCTGCCTGCAGCCATCACCCTTGGTGCCCTGCCCAGACCCTGTTCCCTCCCTGAGGAACTCACTATTTCCATCCTTGCTGGTGGCCTCTTTGCTCAAGCACCTGCAATGATTGAAGGCATCTGTCTGCAGAAGGCCCCATGCCTGGCTCCCTCAAGGCCCCATGCATAAGGCAGGCCAGAAATGCCAGAGATAGCTCCCTAGGGAGCAGTTCCCAATTAATGGCTGGTGGGTACACCCCCCAGCCTCCTCACCCCTTAGGTGAGACACCTCTGAGGCCTGTCCCCATAGTGTCCAAAAGATCCCCCTTGGAAGTGACCCCTGGTATCCACAGCAGCAGTCCACCCACTAGCATTCCCTGACTGGCTCTTCTCCCACTCCAAGCTTCTTGGAAAGTCCTCCGAATCAGAGGACAGCAGTTCTTTGGATTAAATTACTCCCCTCCTTCCCTCCACATTGCAGTTCTCTGTTTTGGGATTCATGATAAAGCTTATTTTTACACTCTGAATCTGTGCTGTGGGCTTTCCCTGAACTTATTTGCATATGACCCAGATGTTGTCTTTGGACCTTTACCCTAAGATGTCCCTGTTGACTGGCTTCTTCCCTTGTGTTTATTGTGAATTTTAAAAATCCACATTTTCCTCTCATCCAAAAACTAATTATTCAAATAATTGATGGGTTTTTCTAATTTCCCCCTAAATATGCAACATCCTCTAGATTTAGCCCAAGTTTCTGAGTAGTGCTTGGAGACGTGTTGGCGTTCCTATAGGGAGAAGCATTGTGGAGGAAAACTTGGACCTTCACAGGCCAGAGGTGTGGTGACACCACCACAGGCCCACCAGGGTCAGCCCCAGCACAGTGCTGAAAGGCGTGCAGGCCTACCTGGGCTGATCTCAGACCAGAGATGCGGTGACAGCCCCACGGGGCCACCAGGGCCAGCCCCAGCACAGTGCTGAAAGGCGTGCAGGCCTACCTGGGCTGATCTCGAAGAGGTGCTTCCCTGGGTCCTCAGGGTCAGGAAGAAGTTCAGTCACCTGGGTCCCTTGCAGAGAAATGAATCCCTAAAATGGAGAAACAAACACCAACACAGGGAGCATGAGATGGCTGTGAAAGGGGTCCTGTCCTCAGTTCTCCTGGGGATGGCATGGGGCTGAGGGGCTGAGACCCAGCCCTCCAGGCCCTGGCTGGGCAGGCAGGGTGCTGGGACAGCACAGGCCTCCTCTCCACCACAGGGACGAGGATCAGCTGAGGCTCTGCACGGGGTCCTTGGGGGAGTGGCTCTCTGGTTCGCACACCCGTTTGGAGCTCTGCCCAGATTATTCCTCCCCTGGCTATGGCATGGAAATCCAAGTGTGGTGGAAGGAGGAGGGCTCTTGTCACCTGGGCCCCTCTGTTCCAGGACATCCCCCTGGAGCCTTTCTGGGACAGGAGTTTTAGGCTGTTGAGGGTCAGAGAGAGGAAGGCTGGCACATTGGGGCTGGAGTAATGGTCCCTGGGGTGCCATGGGGGAGGGGGTGAATAGACCTGTGTGAGTCCAGTTCTGCCCCCTCCTGACTGCATGGATTTCATTCGTTGCCTGTTGAAAGGGAGTCAGTGAGCACACAGGAGGTACCCAGCATAGATCATACCATATGCCTGGTATATCTGTGCATGTACATTACAGGGGGTGGGTGGTTCTTGCTCTCTAATGCTGAAATCTGGTAGTATCCAGCTGAGATGCAGGGAAAGAGCACAAAGTATAGGGATGGGCAGGCTCAGTTTGAGTCCCAGCCCTGCACTTCTGGGCTGTTTGACCTCAGGCAAACTGCATAACTCTCTGAGCGCACACATCTGTGCAATGGGACAGTAACTCCCACTTCTTAGGGGCACTGAGACACCAGATCCTATTCAGGAAGGTCTGCTCTAGATGAAGTGTTGTCATAACTGCCTTTACTCCCCCTTTCCCCTCCCGCCAGGCTAGGAGGGGCCTCCTTTTCCCCTCTTCTCTGTGCTAGGGTGCTAGGGTGGGGCAAGGAGGCTGCTCGCGTCACCTCTCCCACCTCCATCTCCTTGTCCAGAAGATGGGAATAGCAGTACTACCCACATGGGGCCTCTGAAAGATAAAATTCAATTTACACAAAGAGCCGGGAGTATAGTACAAGTTCTTAAAAGGTAGCTCTGAGTGTTTTTCCATTTAGCTGGAGTAGAAAGTAATGTCACTGTCAATAGTGTTACTCCCATTTTATGGATGACAGATACTGAGGCCCAGGGAGGAAAAGCAAAATGCCCAGAACTACACAGATAATTACTGAAACAGCAAATGCTGGAGACCCACCCATTAGCCAGTGATGGATCTTGTCCACACCCTCTAATGGGCATGCTTCCCCATCCTGGAGCTGCAGCCCTAATTTATTCCCAGTAGCCCCAGGCTCCCTAGAAAGAAAGTAACTGTTAATTCAGTTACAGTGATTACCAGCTGATTCTCTAGTTTATTGCTGTAATTTATCTAAAGCAAGCATCTGTGGGTAAAGATGTCCTGCCTTTATGTTGCTTAAATGAGAAAAGGCATTTCCATATACCCTCGCAGTACAAGATGCCAGCAGCTGTGTGGAGGCTCCAGTCACCCTATTAAGCACTAGAGTTGCCTGGAAGAGATGGCAGTGGTGAGGGGAACACTCTGTGAGCACACGTGGCATAGGGATAGGAGGCTAGAGGTGACCCGACCCTTCTCCTCACCTAGGCAGGTGCAGGCGCATAGATGCTGTTTCCCCCACCCCAGGGGCAGTCTCAACACACAATAATAGCTGGGGTTTATTAAGCAAACACACAGATCTCATTGTGTGCCAGGCATTGCTCAAAGCACTTCCCAAGTACTAATGCATTTAATGCTCACAACAGCCCCACAAAAATATTATAATTATTCCTATTTCGCAGATAAGGAAATTGGGATGTTGCACAGAGAGGTTAAACAATTTTCCTGAGGTCATACAGCCAGTAAGTAACTGAGCCAGGATTTGAACCTAGGTAATTAGGCTGGAGTTCAAGAGCTGAGGACGAATGAAATGAAGAAAGGCCTTGGCAAGGATCAGTCACTAACAGGCTGGCAGGGACGGCACCAGGTTGGTCTGAGGCTTACTCTGTGTGCAAGAAGCTGCCGCCGAGAGCTGGGCTGTGACTTTCAGACACGCTGCCTACCTCCCATTTAGGTGATTCCCAGTGTGGCCCGCACCATGGCAAGGGGCCCTCAAGTGGGCTTTGGGCCACCCAGACCCCTCCTACCTCCTACATATCAAGAACAGAGCTTTGATCCCAGTATGTTGCTTGGGCCCTGGGTCAGGTAGGGAGAAAGAAACAGGGAAAAAGAGGAGTCTAGTTTCCCACTCCTGACAGTGAGGCAAAGACATGTAAGGAGTCAGGATGAAGCGTCCAGGTGGAGCACTCAGAGCAGGCATCAGACTCACTCAGGGGCTTGTTAGAACACAGAGCACTAAGGCTGGTGCTGTAGTGGTAACAGTTTAACAATAGGATCTCTGAAAAAAATAAGGCTACCTGATTTGTAGCATTCACCAACTTCTGTTTTGTAAATACCCCCATTGCTGATTTCATGACTTCATTGAACATGGGAAGAAATGCACCACAGTGTTTCCCCCCCACAGATACAGCAGAGGTCAGTCACCTCAAGACCACAGGTGAATGAAGTCAAACAATCAGGGATGATACATTTGGAGTACTTATTACCTGTTTTAAATATAATTATTTACTCGTAGGCTTGTCTGATTTAATTTCTAATAATGGAAGGTTTTAACAACCGGCTGGCAAGCATAGCACTGGACCCACCCCTGGGGTTTCCAATTCTATAGGTCTCGGGAAAGTAGGAGAGCCTGCATTTCTAACCAGTTTTCTGGTGCTGCTGGCCCTGGGAAATACACCTGGAGACCTGCGGTAGGGGCGCTTAGAGAACCAAAGGAAGGTGCCTTTCCCAGTCCCAGCATGACAGAATGAGGGCTTACTCAGCACCTCAGTTTCCTCATACGTAAAATGAGAATAATAGCAATATCTACATCAGGAGGCTGCTGTGAGGGTTACATGATGTGATATGTGCCCACTGGCCTTGGAGTGTGCCTTGGACACATGTAAGCCACGAGGATAAGGAATACCTGCCTCCAGCCTCTCAGTGCCCTAGATGAGAGGGGTCTAGGGTTTCCCGAAGAGCCCAAAGTGCGTGCTAGCATTTTGGAGGGGCCCAGTGGGGCTCCTCACTGCAGTGCCTTTTGGTAGAAAGAGGATGCAAACCCCAGGCACACAACAGGTTTCCACAAAGATTAGTCCCCTTTTTCCTTTCCTATGTGTCTCAGCTCATGTGCATTTGCTCTGTTTTGCTACCTACTCAGGCTGCATATCTAAGTTCATCCTGAGAGGCTGCAGCTGACTTACTTCATCTTTAGCTCCACACCAGTGCAGCCATTGGTGTAAATGATTAGTGGACAAAGAACATACCATTCTGTCTGAGTCCAGCAGGGCCCCACTCCCAGGCCTGCTGCTTCCTCTCCATACTTTGTGAATGTACCAACCTGAAGGAGGTCTGTGGGCAGGAGGTGGGATCCCCAGCCACAAGCTCCAGGAACTCCATGGTTCACAGAACAACCTCTGGGAAATGGGTAAGGCTCAACTAGCACAGAAGACTTAGGAGAGAGTATATTTCTTATGATAGTGTCAAGTTAGAAGGTTTATTCAAAATGCATCATTTATATAGCATATGAAATGCAAACTCAAAGAATACTGCAGGCAGAGGGAAAGCTACTTAGAGATTAGCTCAGCTCCCTCTCATTTGTCTAAACCTAACAATGGGGAACCCACGATGTGGTGCAACCCTCAGGAGCTGGTGAAGATATGGTCAGAATCCAGAAAGTCTCCTATGCCAGACTATGTATTAGTTATCTATTCTACATTACAAATTACCCCAAGACTTAGTGGTTTAAAACAGCAATAAACATTTACTCTCTTACAGGGTTTCTGTAGGTTAAGAATTTGGGAGCAACTTAACTGAGTGTTTCTAGCGTTGGGTCATTTATGAAGTGACAGTCAAGATAATGTGTTGGGCTACAGACATCTGAAAGCTTGAGATGAAGCAGAGGATATGCTCCCAAGATGGAACATGTGGAAAAAAAAGACTCAAACTTCTAGAGATGAAAAGTGCAATGTGCAAATGACAAATACAGTGGATAGGATTAACAGCAGATTCAACACTGTAGATGAAAAGATCAGAGAACTTCAAAATACAGCAATGCAAAACATTCAAAATGAAACAGAGAGAAAAAAGAACTTAAAAAAATTAGCAGTGCATTACTGAGGACCAGGATAACTTTGAGTAGTCTAATCTATATGTAATTGGTGCCCCTGAAAAAGGACAGAGGCACTGAAAAGCATTTGAAGAAATAAAGGCTGAAACTTTCCAAGTTTATGGACAGTATAAACCCACAGATCCAAGAAGTCCAAGAGAAAGATGGTGGCGTGAGAGGAGAGATAGAGGCTTCCTCCTAAAACTGGAAACAATTAGAAAATTTAATTGGTGCAACTAATCCTGAGAGAGCAACAGGAAAGAGGACGGCATCAGACTGCATGCACCTGGAGAAAAGAGCCCCTCCCCCACCCCAGCTCACTGGCGGGAGGAAGAGAAACAGAGCAGGGAGGGAGTGGAAGGCTTGGGACTGCTGAATACTTAGCTCCGGAGATCTGCTCTGGGAGCAAAAACCTACATTTCATGGTGCTTTCATGAGACTTGCATGACTACCGGGCTGGAGAGTTAATACAGGAAGAGTTCCTGGGGAGACTGGGATTCTGGCTGCTTGTGGAAAGCAGGGATCCATATCCGGCTGCTCTGGGACAAAAATTTATACCTGTGTGACCAGCCCACTGGCTCAGGCAGTGGAGACAGGCACAGCAGCCAGGAGGTGGGGAACAGCTCTTTCCACCCCCCAGGCACCAGTACCGCTCCCTGCATCCCCCGACATTGCTTCAGGGGCTGAGCAGCTCCAGTAGAGGGCACCATATACAAACATGAAATGCCAAAGGAACCTTGTCCAGAGTAAAATTGTTAATACAACTTCCCAGAAATATTTAAATGATATGGATATCGTGACTCTTCCTAAAAGGGAGTTCAAAATAAAAATCATCAACATTCTAATGGAGGTACGGAAAGACATCCAAGAACTCAGGAATTAATTCAGGTCAGAGATCCAGTCGTTGAAGAACACAATAGAGGGTATTAAAAGCAGGTTGGATACAGTGGAGGAGACAATAAATGAAATAGAAACTAGAGAAGAGGAATACAAAGAAGCTGAGACACAGAGAGAAAAAAGGATCTCTAAAAATGAAAGAATATTGAGAGAACTGTGTGACCAATCCAAGCGGAACAATATTCGCATTATAGGGCTACCAGAAGAAGAAGAAGAGAGAGAAAGGGATAGAAAGTGTCTTTGAGGAGGTAGTTGCTGAAAACTTCCCCAATCTTGGGAAGGAGATGGTCTCTCAGGCCATGGAGATCCACAGGTCCCCCTACACAAGGGACCCAAGGAAGACAACACCAAGACACATAGTAATTAAAATGGGAAAGATCAAGGATAAGGACAGACTGTTAAAAGCAGCCAGAGGCAGAAATATGATCACATACAAAGGAAAGCCCATCAGGCTAACATCAGACTTCTCAGCAGAAACTTTACAGGTCAGAAGGGAGTGGCATGATGTATTTAATGCCATGAAGCAGAAGGGCCTGGAACCAAGATTACTTTATCCAGTGAGATTATCATTTAAATTTGAAGGAGGGATGAAACAATTTCCAGATAAGCAAAAGCTGAGAGAATTTACCTCCCACAAACCATCTCTGCAGTCTACTTTGGAGGGACTGCTATAGATGGAAGTGTTCCTAGGGTTGGATAGCTGTCACCAGAGGTAGTAAAATCACAGTAGGGAGGGTAGAGCAGCTAATTGCGAGGCAAATGCAAATTTAATTGACTTTCCCCAAAGTCAATCAAGGGATAGACAAAAAGTACAGAATTTGATACCTAATGTATAAAGAATGAAGGAGGAAGAAAAAGGAGGAGAAATAGAAAAGAACCCTTAGATTGTGTTTGTAACAGCATACTAAGTGAGTTAAGTTAGACTCTTAGATAGTAAGGAAAGTAACCTGGAACCTTTGGTAACCACGAATCTAAAGCCTGAAATGGCAATAAGTACATACCTATCGATAATCACCCTAAATGTCAATGGACTGAATGCACCAATCAAAAGACATAGAGTCACTGAATGGATAAAAAAACAAGACCCATCCATATGCTGCTTACAAGAGACTCACCACAAACCCAAAGACATGCAAAGACTAAAAGTTAAGGGATGGAAAAAGATATTTCATGCAAACAATAGGGAGAAAAAAGCAGGTGTTGCAGTACTACTATCAGACAAAATAGAGTTCAAAACAAAGAGAGTAACAAGAGATATAGAAGGACATTACATAAAGATAAAGGGGTCAGTCCAACAAGAGGATATAACCATTATAAATATATATGCACCCAACACAGGAGCACCAGCATATGTGCAACAAATACTAACAGAACTAAAGGAGGAAATAGAATGCAATGCATTCATTTTAGGAGACTTCAACACACCATTCACTCGAAAGGACAGATCCACCAGACAGAAAATAAGTAAGTACACAGAGGCACTGAACAACACACTAGAACAGATGGACCTAAGTAGACATCTATAGAACTCTACACCCAAAAGCAACAGGATACACATTCTTCTCAAGTGCACATAGAACATTCTCCAGAATAGACTACATACTGGGCCACAAAAAGAGCCTCAGTAAATTCAGAAAGATTGAAATTCTACCAACCAACTTTTCAGACCACAAAGGTATAAAACTAGAAATAAATTGTACAAAGAAAGCAAAAAAGCTCACAAACACATGGAGTCTTAACAACACACGTCTAAATAGTCAATAGATCAATGACCAAATTAAAATGGAGAGCCAGCAATATATGGGAATAAATGACAACAAGAACACAAAGCCCCAACTTCTGTGGGACGCAGTGAAAGCAGTCTTAAGAGGAAAGTATATAGCAATCCAGGCATATTTAAACAGGGAAGAACAAACCCAAATGAATAGTCTAATGTCACAATTATCAAAATTGGAAAAATAAGAAGAAATGAGGCCTAAGGTCAGCAGAAGGAGGGACATAATAAAGATCAGAGAAGAAATAAATAAAATTGAGAAGAATAAAACAATAGCAAAAATCAATGAAACCAAGAGCTGGTTCTTCGAGAAAATAAACAAAATAGATAAGCCTCTAGCCAGACTTATTAAGAGGAAAAGAGAGTCAACACACATCAACAAAATCAGAAAAGAGAAAGGAAACATCACGACAGACCCAACAGAAATACAAAGAATTATTAGAGACTACTATGAAAACCTTTATGCTAAGAAGCTGGAAAACCTAGAAGAAATGGACAACTTCCTAGAAAAATACAACCTTCCAAGACTGACCAAGGAAGAAACACAAAATCTAAACAAACCAATTACCAGCAAAGAAATTGAAGCAGTAATAAAAAAACTACCCAAGAAAAAAAACCTCCGGGCCAGATGGATTTACCTCGGAATTTTATCAGACATACAGAGAAGATATAATACCCATTCTCCTTAAAGTTTTCCAAAAAATAGAAGAGGACGGAATACTCCCAAACTCATTCTATGAAGCCAATATCACCCTAATACCAAAACCAGGCAAAAACTCCACCAAAAAAGAAAATTACAGACCAATATCCCTGATAAATGTAGATGCAAAAATACTCAATAAAATATTAGCAAAACGAATTCAAAAATACATCAAGAGGATCATATACCATGACCAAGTGGGATTCATCCCAGGGATGCAAGGATGGTACAACATTAAAATATCCATCAACATCATCCACCACATCAACAAAAAGAAAGGCAAAAACCACATGATCATCTCCATAGATGCTGAAAAAGCATTCGACAAAATTCAACATCCATTCATGATAAAAACTCTCAGCAAAATGGGCATAGAGGGCAAGTACCTCAACGTAATAAAGGCCATATATGATAAACCCACAGCCAACACCATACTGAACAGTGAGAAACTGAAAGCTTTTCCTCTGAGATTGGGAACAAGACAGGGATGCCCACTCTCCCCACTGTTATTTAATATGGTCCTGGAGGTTCTAGCCATGGCAATTAGACAAAACAAAGAAATACAAGGAATCCAGATTGTTAAAAAAGAAGTTAAACTGTCACTATTTGCAGATGGCATGACATTGTACATAAAAAACCCTGAAGACTCCACTCCAAAACTACTAGAACTGATATCGGAATACAGCAAAGTTGCAGGATACAAAATCAACACACAGAAATCTGTGGCTTTCCTATACACTAACAATGAACCAATAGAAAGAGAAATCAGGAAAACAATTCCATTCACAATTGCATCAGAAATAATAAAATATCTAGGAATAACCAAAGAAGTGAAAGACCTATACCCTGAAAACTATACGACACTCTTAAGAAAAATTAAAGAGGACACTAACAAATGGAATTTGTGGAACAGAGCCACAGATCAGTGGAACAGAATAGAGACTCCAGACATTAACCCAAACATATATGGTCAATTAATATTTGATAAAGGAGCCATGGACATACAATGGTGAAATGAGAGTCTCTTCAACAGATGGTGCTGGCAAAACTGGCAGCTACATGTAAGAGAATGAAACTGGATCACTGTCTAACCCCTTACACAAAAGTAAATTCAAAATGGATCAAAGACCTGAATCTAAGTCATGAAACCATAAAACTCTTAGAAAAAAACATAGGCAAAAATCTCTTGGACATAAACATTAGCGACTTCTGCATGAACATATCTCCCCGGGCAAGGAAAACAAAAGCAAAAATGAACAAGTGGGACTATATCAAGCTGAAAAGCTTCTGTACAGCAAAGGATACCATCAATAGAACAAAATGGCATCCTACAGTATGGGAGAATATACTCATTAATGATAGATTCAATAAAGGGTTGACATCCAAAATATATAAAGAGCTCATGCACCTCAACAAACAAAAAGCAAATAATCCAATTAAAAAATGGCAGAGGAGCCGAACAGACAGTTCTCCAAAGAAGAAATTCAGATGGCCAACAGACACATGAGAAGATGCTCCACATTGCTAGTCATCAGAGAAATGCAAATTAAAACCACAATGAGATATCACCTCATACCAGTAAGGATCGCCATAATCCAAAAGACAAACAATAACAAATGTTGGTGAGGTTGTGGAGAAAGGGGAACCCTCCTACACTGCTGGTGGGAATGTAAATTAGTTCAACCATTGTGGAAAGCAGTATGGAAGTTCCTCAAAAAGCTCAAAATAGAAATACTATTTGACCCAGGAATTCCACTTCTAGGAATGTACCCTAAGAATATAGAAGCCCAGTTTGAAAAAGAAAGATGCACTCCTATGTTTATTGCCGCTCTATTTACAATAGCCAGGAAATGGAAGCAACCTAAGTGTCCATCAGTAGATGAATGGATGAAGAAGATGTGGTACATATACACAATGGAATATTATTCAGCCATAAGAAGAAAACAAATCCTACCATTTGTAAAAACATGGATAGAGCTAGAGGGTATTATGCTCAGTGAAATAAGCCAAGTGGAGAAAGACAAATATGAAATGATTTCACTCATCTGTGGAGTATAAGAACAAAGCAAAAACTGAAGGAACAAAACAGCAGCAGACTCAGAGAACCCAAGAATAGACTAACAGTTACCAAAGGGAGACTGGGGAGAATGGGAGGGTAGGGAGGGATAAAGGTGGGGAAGAAGAAAGGGGGTATTATGATTAGCATGTATAATGTGGTGGGTGGGGGCACGGGGAGGGCTGTGCAACACAGAGAAGATGAGTAGTGATTCTAGAGCATCTTACTACACTGATGGACAGTGACTGTAATGGGGTTTGTGGGGGGGGACTTGGGGTAGGGGAGAGCCTAGAGAACATGATGTTCATGTAATTTTAAATTAATGATAACAATATAAATAAATTTTAAAAAATAAATAAAAGTCCAAGAGCCTTCATGAACCGTGAAGAAAAGTACATGAAGGCATATCATAACCAAGTGGCTCAAAGCCAGTTATGAAAAGAAATTCTTAGAAGTAGCTAGAGTAAAATGATACAATATATACAGAGAAGCAGAGGTAAGGATGACAGCAGATTTATAGGAAACACTGCAAGTGAGAAGTTAGTGGAGCAACATCTTCAAATCACTAAAAGAAAAACCCATCAACCTAGTATTCTGAACCCAGTGAAAATACCCCTCAAAAAGGTCGGCTTAACACCTTTTAAGATATTCAGAAACTGAAATAATGCATTATCAGTAGATTCACAAGAATTAAAGAAAATCAGGCAGCAGGAAAATGATATTAGATGGAAATAAGGATCTACCCAAAGGAATGAAGATTACTGGTAATGGTAACTATATGAATAAATAGGTAAGATTTTCTTATTATTATTAAAGTCTCTTTAAAAAATGAAAGAATTTTTAGTTTACGTGAAAAGAATAGTAGTATAGTGTGAGGCTTATAACATATATATAAGCAATATGTGTATTAACAAGAGTACAAAGTATGGGTGGGGATAAACTAGATTATCCATGAGATCTTATACTATCATTTGAGCAGAGGACCTGGAATGGGGCTGGGCTGTAGCAGGCACCCAGGATGGCAGCATGGTGGAGGTGTCTTTGGGAGGGCTTATGACTGGAGCCTGAGCTCAGACTGGCCCTCCAGTGCCTGTACAACTGGGTGGATCTCAATTTCCTCCTCTGTAATGTGGAATATTTTGAATATTTCTTTTTTTAAAATGTTTTATTAAGGTATTATTGATATACACTCTTATGAAGGTTTCACAAGAAAAACAATGTGATTACTACATTTACCCATATTATCAAGTCCCCACCATACCCCAATGCAGTCACTGTCTATCAGCGTAGTAAGATGCCACAGATTCACTATTTGCTTTTTCTGTGCTATGCTGTTCTCCCCATGATCTCCCACACCATGTGTACTAAACATAATACCCCTCAATCTCCTTCTCCCTCCCTCCCCACCCACCCTCCCACACCCCTCCCTTTTGATAACCACTAGTTCCTTCTTGGAGTCTCTGAGTCTGCTACTGTTTTGTTCCTTCAGTTTTGCTTCATTGTTGTACTCCACAAGTGAGGGAAATCATTTAGCACTTGTCTTTCTCCGCCTGGCTTATGTCACTGAGCATAATGTCCTCCAGCTCCATCCATGTTGTTGCAGATGGCAGGATTTGTTTCTTTCTTATGGCTAAAGAGTATTCCATTGTGTATATGTACCGCCTCTTCTTTATCCATTCATCTACTGATGGACACTTAGGTTGCTTCCATATCTTGGCTATTGTAAAAAGTGCTGCAATAAACATAAGGGTGCATATGTCTTTTTGAATCTGAGTTGTATTATTTGGGTAAATGCCAAGAGGTGGGATTCCTGAGCCAAATGGTATTTCTATTTTTAGTTTTTTGAGGAACCTCCATATTGCTTTTCGCAATCATTGAACTAGCTTACATTCCCACCAGCAGTGTAGGTGGGGTCCCCTTCCCTGCATCCTCACCAGCATTTGTTGTTCTTAGTCTGTTCAATGCTGGCCATCCTTACTGGTGTGAGGTGATATCTTATTGTGGTTTTAATTTGCATTTCCCTGATGATTAGTGATGTGGTGCATCTTTTCATGTGTCTGTTGGCCATCTGAATTTCTTCTTTGGAGAACTGTCTCTTCATATTGATGACCTTTTTAATGTATTTTTTAATTCAGTTTGCTAATATTTTGTTGAGTATTTTTGCATCTGTGTTCATCAGGGATATTGGTCTGCAATTTTCTTTTTTTGTGGGTCTTTGCCTGGTTTTGGTATTAGAGTGATGCTGGCCTCATAGAATGAGTTTGGAAGTATTTCCTCTTCTTCTTCTCTTTGGAAAACTTTAAGGAGGATGGGTATTAGGTCTTCACTAAATGTTTGATAAAATTCAGCAGTGAAGCCATCTGGTACAGGAGTTTTGTTCTTAGGTAGGCTTTTGATTAGTTCAATTTCATTGCTGGTAATTGGTCTGTTCAGATATTCTGTTTCTTCCTGGGTCAGTCTTGGAAAGTTGTATTTTTCTATAAAGTTGTCCATTTCTTCTAGGTTATCCAGTTTGTTAGCATGTAATTTTTCATAGTATTCTCTAATAATTTTTTTATTTCTGTGTTGTCCATAATGATTTTTCCTTTCTCATTTCTGATTCTTTTTATGTGAGTAGACTCTCTTTTTTTCTTGACAAGTGTGGCTAGGCATTTATCTATTTTGTTTATTTTCTCAAAGAACCAGCTCTTGCTTTCATTGATTCTTTCTATTGTTTTATTCTTCTAGATTTTATTTATTTCTGCTCTAATCCTTATTATGTCCCTCCTTCTACTGACTTTGGGTCTCATTTGTCCTTCTTTTTATAGTTTCATTAATTGTGAGTTTAGACTGCTTATATGGGATTGTTATTCTTTCCTGTGGTAGGCCTGTATTGCAATATACTTTCCTATTAGCACAGCTTTTGCTGCATCCCACAGGTTTGTGGTGTTGAATTATTGTTGTCACTTGTCTCCATATATTACTCGATCTCTATTTTTATTTGGTCATTGATCCATTGGTTATTTAGCAGCATGCTGTGAAGCCTCCATGTGTTTGTGGGGTTTTTCATTTTCTTTACATGATTTATTTCTAGTTTCATATCTTTGTGCCCTCAGAAACTGGTTGGTACAATTTCAATCTTTTTGAATTTACCAAGGCTCTTTTTGTGGCCTAGTATATGATCTATTCTTGAAAATGTTCCATGTGCACTTGAGAAGAATGTGTATTCTGCTGCTTTTGGGTGTAGAGTTCTGTAGATGTCTCTTAGGTCCATCTGTTCTAATGTGTTGTTCAGTGCCTCTGTCTCCTTACTTATTTTCTGTCTGGTTGTTCTGTCCTTCAGTGGTAGTGGAATGTTGAAGTCTCCTAGAATGAATGCATTACAGTCTATTATCCCTTTTAATTCTATTAGTATTTGTTTCACATATGTAAGTGTTCCTGTGTTGGGAACATAGATATTTAAAACGGTTATATCTTCCTGTTGGATTGATCCTTTTATCATTATATAATGTCCTTCTTTGTCTCTTGTGACTTTCTTTGTTTTGAAGTCTATTTTGTCTGATACAAGTACTGCAACTCCTGTTGTTTTCTTCCTATTAGTTGCCTGAAATATATTTTTCCATCCCTTCACTTTTAGTCCTTGTATGTCTTTGGGTTTAAAGTGAGTCTCTTGTAGAGCGCATATAGACGGGTCTTGTTTTTTATCCATTCAGTGACTCTATGTCTTTTGATTGGTGCATTCAGTCTATTTACATTTAGGGTGATTATTGATAGGTATGTACTTACTGCCATTGCAGGCTTTAGATTAATGTTTACCAAAGGTTCAAGGATAACTTCCTTACTATCTAAGAGTCTAACTTAACTCACTTAATATGCTATTAAAAACACAATCTAAAGGTTCTTTTATTTTTCTCCTCCTTTTTCTTCCTCCTCCATTCTTTATATATTAGGTATCATATTCTGTACTCTTTGTCTATCCCTTGATTGACTTAGGGGATAGTTAATTTAATTTTGCATTTGCTTAGTAATTAGCTGTTCTAGTTTCTTTACTGTAGTTTTATTACATCTGGTGACAGTTATTAAACCTTAGGTACACTTCCATCTATAGCAGTCCATCCAAAATAGACTGTAGAGATGGTTTGTGGGAAGTAAATTCTCTCTTCTTTTGCTTATCTGGAAATTGTTTAATCCCTCCTTCAAATTTAAATGATAATCTCACTGGATAAAGTAATCTTGGTTCCAGGCCCTTCTGCTTCACTGCATTAAATATATCATGCCACTCCCTTCTGGCCTGTAAGGTTTCTGCTGAGATTTCTGATGTTAGCCTGATGGGCTTTCCTTTGTATGCGATCTTATTTCTCTCTCTGGCTGCTTTTAGTAGTCTATCCTTATCCTTCATCTTTTCCTTTTTAGTTACTATATGTCTTGGTGTTGTCTTCCTTGGGTCCCTTGTGTTGGGAGATCTGTGCATCTCCATGGCCTGACAGACTATCTCCTTCCCCAGGTTGAGGAAGTTTTCAGCAATTACCTCCTCAAAGACACCGTCTATCTCTTTTTCTCTCTCTTCTTCTTCTGGTACCCCTATAATGTGAATATTGTTCTGTTTGGATTGGTCACACAGTTCTCTCAGTATTCTTTCATTCTTAGAGATCCTTTTTTCTCTCTGTGCCTCAGCTTATTTTTATTCCTCCTCTCTAGTTTCTATTTCATTTATCACCTCTTCCACTGTGTCTAATCTGCTTTTAATACCCTCCATTGTGCTCTTCAATGATTAGATCTCTGACATGAATTCCTTCCTGAGTTCTTGAATATCTTTCTGTACCTCCATGAGCATGTTAATGATCTTCATTTTGAACTCCCTTTCAGGAAGTTTCATGAGGTTAATGTCATTTAAATCTTTCTCAGGAGTTGTATTAATAATTTTACTTTGAACCAGGTTCCTTTGGCATTTCATATTTGTATATGGCACTCTTTAGTGTCCAGAAGCTCTACTCTCTGAAGCTGCTGAATCTCTGAAGCAATGTTGGGGGTCTCAGGGGAGTATTAGTGCCTGGGGGGAGGAAAGAGCCGTTTCCTGCTTCCCAGCTGCTCTGCCTGTCTCCACTGCCTGAACCAGTGGGCTGAGCCCACAGGTATAAGCCTCTATGCTTTGCATTTGTAGTTGCTATAGACAGATCTTCCCTCTGGCTGTCCTAATACCAGGGTAGGCTTTGCTGGTTTGCGAGCCAGGTGTGGCTGGCTGGGAGAAAGGCACAGTAGGCTGCACATCATGGAGGGTGTCCTTGGAGCTGTGTAGCCAGCCAGGGAGCTGGAGCACCTGAAGATTGTGAAAGCTCCCAACCTGCTGGGCAGAGTGCACCTGGACAATTTTGTCTACCTGTCCTTTCTCCTGAGCAGTAAGCTCTGTGCAATTGTTGCCCCTTTAGTAGCCCTCATGCTAAGGGCTTCCTTGTTAGGACATCTCTCAGACTGCCAGCCTTTCTTTTGTCTCAGAGCAGCTGGATATGGATCCCTGCTTTCCACCAGTGGCTGGAATCTCAGTCTCTCCAAGAATTCTGCCTGTCTTAGATTTCCAACCCCCTAATCACAAGAGTACCATGCAAGCACCATGAAACGTAGGTTTGTGTTCCGAGAGCAGGTCTCCAGAGTTAGGTGTTCAGCAGTCCCAGGCCTCCACTCCCTCCCTGCTCCTTTTCTCTTCCTCCCACTGGTGAGCTGGGGTGGGGGAAGGGCTTGGGTCCTGCCAGACCACAGCTTTGGTACGTTACCCTGTTCCATGAGGTCTGCTCTTTTCTCCAGGTGTATGCAGTCTGGCACAATCCTCTTTCCTGTTGCTCTTTCAGGATTAGTTGCAGTAATTATATTTTCATATTATATGCGGTTTTAGGAGGAAGCCTCTGTCTCACCTCTCACGCTGCCATCTTTAATCCTCTCTGTTTTGAGTATTTCATTAGCTAATGCCTCATCAGCACTGGTGAGAGTTAAGTGCTGTTGTTATGATTTGTGAATTATTACATAGCCAAGGAACAGAGTCCACTTATGACTACTTTACAAGAGTTGGAATATATACAAACATTTAAACACAATTATAGGGGTTTGTAATTACTGTGACACTTAGGTGGGACTCAAGCATGTCCAGGGCTGAGGCTTGGTTTTCTTACTTGAAAAAAGAAGGATATTGACCTCTGTCCTTTGCTCCTCACTGGGCTGCCTGAGCTAGTGCTTTGTAAGCACTAAAGGCTGAATGAATATGACAAGCACTAAAGGCTTGTCGTAATTTTTATTTGAAAACCTCCTTCAGGCACTATACCAGTTTATTTGGTTTGTTTCTGGAAACAAACCCCCTCACCTGTAATAACATTGTTTGTGTCACAAATTAAGGTCTGATGTGGATTTAAGAATCCCAGGATAGTGAAGGGCAGGGTTCCTCCTTGTGATTAGAGTCCTGTGGGGATCTCCTGCAGGGCCTGGGATGTGTCTGCACTTCTCCCACTGGTCTGAGTTTTGGAGTTTCTGTGATAGTTATGAGATATTCATACTCGATGTCAGCTCTCTCTCCAACTTGATCAAAGGCTGGCTCTCTGAGAAGTCCTCATTTTTCACCTTGTCTAGAGAAAGACTGTTTGAAGAACCAGCTTCTGAAACGAGCTCCTTAGCAATGGTCATGATGAGATTTTCCACTGGCAGCATCTTAGAAAATTGCAGAAACATTTTAAAAAGCAATCACTCAGGGTTTCTTATCTCCTGTAATTCTGATTATGGCCTCAGATCAATCTTAAAAAGCTTTAGCCTCTGACACTCAACCAGGAACTGAACCACCCCAACACAGATCAGAAAGAAGTTCAGTGCCAAGTAGGGAAACATCCTCCCCTTTCTTATCATGCAAGCCTGTAACCATGGTCCATTACTACCCCAAATGCAGATATTAAAAAAGACAACCTAAAAGTTGGAGACAAATTGCTTCATGGATGAGGTGCTTTCCCTCCCTAAGGAGTTGAGATGAGTCACTTGTCTGGCCTCTTTCTTTGCTCAGGACTTTGTCCTGAAGCTTCTCCCAACAGATTCCAGAGTAAGGCTGCCTGTCAAGCACTCCCAGTGCACTTGGTGTGCTCCATGTGTCTCCCTGCCCTGCCTCACCCCTGTGTCAAGGGCTATGCCTGGCTTCCCTAGAGACCCTGCCAGTGCACAAGGTATGCCCTGAGGGGGACAGCACTGTGCTGTGCAGAAAGCAGGGGCTGTAGGGCCTGAGTACCAGCTCCCTGCACTTCCCTGCACCTCCCAAGCCACCACAGTCCCTGAATCCATCTGCAGGGCCAACCAGCCCAAAGCCTGAACCCACAAAAGTCCAGCTGGGATGCAAGGGTGAGCCTGGGCCCTGAGGCCTGCAGCCAGCTTGTAATTCTCAGCCTGGGGTGTGGGTGGAGCCCTCAGGAAGCCTCCAGCCTCAGAGTAAACAGCCAATCCCAAGCCCTGAAAGAGTGCCCTTTCAGAGGGGGTGGGTCCATCGCCCACATCCTGGCTTTCCAGCAGTACATTCTGTGCCATTCTAGGATCCTGATCTAGACCCTACCCCAGACTGTGCACCCCTGACTCTCCCAGAGTCATCTCTGGGGCCATTCCTCCAGGCGACCCCATCTCACTGCATTCCTGGGCCTTGCAGAAGGCCGTGGGTCCCTGCTGTGCTGGGCCCTAGCACTGTGACAGAGCCTGCTGTCCCAGGCAGGAGGTATTAATGTCCTGGCCTTGGGCTCAGCCTCTCTCATCCCCAGACCCACGTCATTAATGTGGATATTCCAGTGCCTGTGACCATGTTCATGACAATGAGATGTGCTAACATCATGTTGAGAGTGTGTGAAGCCAGCGCTCACTAGATTTAGGGCCTCACTGTGTCACGGTGGCAGGCCTTGTGCTGGGGTGCTGAGCAATGTCCTAGGGACATAGGACAACCAATGCTGATGGCCAGTCAACCAGAATGCTTCCACAGGGGGTTCCTGAACCTTCTAGTGATGACAGGGCTCTGGCCAGAGGGACTGGGCAGGAGTGACATCATACACTTCCAGGGCGGGTCCTTTCAAATCTGCCTGTGACCTCCTGTGACCTGCAGCTTTCTCTCCTCCTTCTGCTGCTGGGTCAACCTCGGAGGCCTCAAGAGACAGAGGATGCTGCCACCTGGTCCACAGAAGACTTGCTGCAGCAAGAGGCAAACTTTTACTGTGTTTAGGTGCTGAGATTTTAGGAACATTTGGCATTTCTTATTTTAAGTAATAAGATGTTATTTTGAGAAAATACATTTTAGATAATTTTGTCCCAAACTGCTCACCTGGCCATATACCCCCAAAAAGTTTTAAAACCATAGTATATTTAAACACCATTTCTATGCAGGCAAAGCCATTTAACTAATAGTGATTATTCTCTTTCTCCTCTGAATGGATATTGGGAGGGAAAGGCCTTGAAAGGTCAGGCCAGTCTACTTGTGATGTGGCACTGGGAGACACTGGGGAGCTGCTGACTTTCACGGCCAGCACTGAGCAGGGCACGGTGGAAGGTCTGGGTCTGGAGCTGCAGTAGCCTTGCCCCTTTGTGTCTGACTTTGGACTGGAGCGCTGGAAGGGCCCCAACAAGGACACTGGTCATCATGTGAGAGGGGTCATGGCTGCCATAGCAGTCCCTGGCCAGATGTTCAGCCTGTGAGGGAGGTCCTCTAGGCAGTGGGAGGTCCTGGGAGTGTGAAAATGCCCCCCCTTCCCCCTCCCTCCCTTGGCTCACTGAACCGAATGGTAGGCATTCCAGGTATTTAGAAGCCGACCAGCCATCAGAAGGCACATGCTCCGAGCTTCCTAGAGGGGCGTGGTCCTCACTGGCCACCAGGTTCTTCCCAGAATGTCTGCTGATCCAGGGCTCAAGTAGATGTTGGCATCACTTTCTACCCCACCCTCATGCTCCCCTTGTCCTTGGCTCTTCAGACCCCCTGGCAGGTTTGGCAAACCGTCTGCGGTGCCTTCAGAACTGGGAGCCCTGGATAGGCAGCGCTGCCTGGCTCCACCCCATACTGTGAGGAGCCTGGGGGCACACAGGGCCCCTCTACAGCCAGGGGTCTGCCACCACAGGCCTGCTTTTCCATGTGGCTGTCCCTGCCATGCTCTGGGGCTGCACAGTGTCCAGCCTGCTCCCCACATAAGGAGCAGGCTGTCCTGGAGGCTGACC
Organism: Manis pentadactyla; assembly: GCF_030020395.1. Lineage (NCBI taxonomy): Eukaryota > Metazoa > Chordata > Mammalia > Pholidota > Manidae > Manis > Manis pentadactyla. The sequence continues at coordinate 58,457,476 of NC_080026.1, forward strand.
CTGCTTGCTCAGGGAGGCCCAGGCTGTGGGGCACACTCCCTCGGAAGTTCGTCTCTGCTGGGAATGCACATTGGTGGGACATGCTGATCTGAGTCCAGGGGCTTACCCTGGATGGGAGGGGAGGGGCCCTTGTTTGGTGGGAAGTAGTTTGGTCCTATTTTACTGACCTCAAGGTTCTGCAACTAGTGCCATTTCTAGGGTATACCATGCCTCTGAGACATGGGCCATTACGTTTCCTTGAGAACAGTTAGTCTGGGGAGCATGGTGTAAATTCTTTTCCATTGACCTTGTCAGGCTGACCTGCTGAGCTGACTGCCACCAAGGGACATGTGCTGCTCTTGGGGCGGGGAAGGTGCACTCCATCCTCATCCTCTGCAAAGGCTGAAGTTCATTCAGAAAATGCCCCCTTCGTCTTCAGCAGACCAGGCAAGGCAGCAGTCCCATAGCAGTTCCTCCAAATCACCTCCATTCTGCTTACAGAATGTAGTCTACAATGTATTAAGGAGCTAGAATATCCCAAATACAATTAAAAGTAAGTTATGCTGGTCTAAACAAGGAAGGAAATATGTGTTCCATGCTGCCTCAATGTCATTCAATTCATTTTTCTGCCTAGTAATTGACAAAACTAGTAATTTACCAATCAGCCTTCCAGCTATTACTGTAAATTAACTGGGTTCAATCAAAAGCCAAAGGATTGATCTATTAGAAGTGGAAGATATTTAAGTAGTGTAAGCTAATATCTGAGCTGACTTAAATTAGCAGGCCCCAAGAGAAGCTTATTACATTTACATGAACAGCCAGCAACACTCAAGGAAACACTGAAGTCATTTTTAGAAGGTGAAATGCATTTTGTAGGCAGTGACACTCTGGTTGTAGAAGAATTTGGGGGCAGCCAAGACACTTGTCACTTGTGATTTATATGCTCTTGAGCATGTCATCAAGCCTCTTAGTGATTTAGTTTTCTTCCCCTACAACAGTAGCAAAATTGTCATATAATGATCAGTTGTAGGTACTCCTGAGGTTTTGCTGATATTGCTATACCAGGGGCCCATTTTCAGAACCCCAGCTCTAGGGTGCAAGACAGACTTTAAAACACATGTTTTTGTTGATTACTTCAATCTTACATTTTTCCCCCGACATGCCAGATGCACTGATTATTTTTACTAAATATTGTTTGAGAATACTTTAAAAACGAGTTGGCTACTGCCAAGCTTGAAATAAATTTTTATTTGATTTAAAATAAATGTTTAACTGGATTTTTCATTTTGATGTGGATAGGAGAGTTATATTTCTCAAAGAGCTGCAAAGACATAAAGCATTCCTTTAAAAAGCCACACATTCTGGTATCTGAACCTAAATAAATGGTGACTCCTTTTTTTTGTTTGTTTGTTTTAAATAATACTCCAATGAGCAATTCTTCACAAAAGAAGCATTGGAAGTTATCCCCAAGAACATTTTAAACAAGAAAACACTTATTGTTTAATTTTTCTCCTGCAGCACTAATGGTCGTGTTAATACCAGCTCCCAGTTAGCTCAGGGCGATTTCTGCCACACTGTGGAGGATGCTTGATAGCACTTGAGTTTACCCTGAGCCTGCAAATGGGGCTTGTGTAGGGCTTCAGTGCCTGCCCCTCACGCTCAGGTGTGTGCCTTCTGAGTGCAGGCTGATGGACTGGAATTTGCTGTGACAAGATCTATGGTAGCAGCTAGGGAGGCAGTTAGCTACTTGCTCCTCTGTGGACAGAGAATTGCAGGAGCAAGTGAAGGCAGACTCCTCAGGTGTTCTCAGGAAGTCAGAAGCAAGCTCACAAAGCCAGATGTGGCCAGCTGGGGACACCAGCTGCAAAGACCTCATGGCATCAAGGTCTGTATCCATCAGCTCTCTTGCCACCAACTGTGTCTGCACAAAGACCTTCACCAGCTGCCCTAGATGGGCACTGACACAACCCAACAGCAGGAATTTGAGGAAGCTGCCCTGCTATAGCCAGAACCCCACAGCTCCCTGCTTCTTTAGCCTCTGGTTTTTACTCATCTAGCATGGAACTTCTGAAAACCACTATGGTTTAGCTGCCTCTAGTTACTGCCCCTCCATTCCTCCTTGCCATATAAGGTCTCCAGTTTTGGGAGTTGAAAGGACATTTAGAAATAGCACATCTCTGGCCAAATTCCCACCCAGTGGTTAACTCTTCCAGAAGTTGCTTAATTAAGTGATGGTCTGACCTTGGCTTGCCCAGCACCAGGCTCAACCCTGCTCAGTAGACCACAGCACTGAATCAATGTTCTTCACAGATGGGGGGCATGGTGGCTGGTTGGAATGGGCTAGAAGGTCTATCTGGGCCACACGGGCTCTCTACTTCACATATTTCCTCATTGCTTTGTGGTTCACTAAGCATCTTTACAGCATGGAGGTGGCTTCCCAGAACAAAAGCAGAAACCACCTGGCATCTCAAGGGCTGAACCTGGAAGTTGCACAACATCACTTCTGTCTCATTCTATTGGCAGTCACAAGGGCAGCTCAGGTGTGGACAAGGGGGAATGGATTCTAACTCATGTTGGGAGGGGATATGCACTCAGGGAAGGAAGGAATGAATGGTATCTATCTTTGGAGCCAATCTATTATATATCTTGATCAATGGCTGTGATAATCAAAGCAAGTTAACACATGCAAAGCACTTAGAACCATGCATGGTTCATAATGCATATAAGTGTTAGCCTTTATTTAGATTCAAACCTTGAAGTAAGGCAAAGCCAAGATCAGGGCCATGCTGCATGTCCCTGGACTCCTCTTGCTTGACTGAGCTGGATGATTTGCTAAACCGTCACTGGGTTCAGTTCCACCCAGGGGAGAAGGCCACCACTAGGGTGTTTCCTGTGTGTTTAAACTTACTTTCATGGCAGCCCTGTAAAGTAGATGTGGTTATCCTCATCTTACAAAGAGGAGGCTGAGAGGGGGAAATACCTTCTCTGGTTGCCAGTTAGTAAGCAGTGAAGCCCAAATCCAGAAATCTGTCATTCTTCTCTAAAGCTACATGCTGGGGTCCAGATATTAGGACTCCATGGCAGTCCTAACCCCACTGGCCTGGACTCCTAATTGAGCAAGGCATCATATGCCCTGGGCAGGGGTGCTCAGGGAGCCTGGCAGGTTCTGGTGACCCCTGCTTTCTGGATCTGTCACTTGGCTTTTCACATTTCATTTTAGAAGCTTTTTCATACTTCTTAGCGGTCTCCTATCCTAGATCCCATTCTATGGGTTATATGAATCTCACCTCTGAGAGTTTAGGTGGCATTAACACCAGTACCACCAATTCCATTCATCCAACCCTTAGTGCAGCCAGAGCCCCAGAAAACCACGCCAAAAGTGGGAGCAAGAAGGACTTCAATGATCTGCCCAAGTCTATAGCTCACAGACTATATAAATGGGATCTGAGCCCAGGTTCTCTGATTCCAAGCATTATTTTCTTTCTTTATCATATGCAAGTTTCCATCCCACCTTTCTGTGCAATGCTTTCTTCATCTGTTCAGTGAAATTCTATCTGCTCTTGTAAGGTCACTGTGAGGATCAAAGGAAATGCTTTATATTTATTTAACAAGTATTTATTAAGCTTCTACTCTGTGTCAGGTGCTGTTCTGGACACTGAGGACACAAAGGCAAACAGACAAAATCCTGACCTTGGTGAGCTTCTATTCTAATAGGGGAAGGCAGTCCAACAAGGTCCTTGCCAGCCATCAGGCATTTTACAAAAACAATGAAATATTTTTCCCACTGAGGATCTAGCACAAGGCTAGAATGCTCACTCATTCATTCAATGTATTTCTTCATTCAGTCATTTAATTACTCATTTTACATCAAATAATCAATTAAGTGTCAGGCACTATGATAGTTGGTGGGAAGAGAGAATTGATAAATTAGAGTGAGCCCTGCCTAGTGAAATTTACAGTCAAGAGTAGAAAACAGACATTAAACTACAGAAGTTATAAAATGACATTAGCAATAATAACAGCAGCAATAACAACAATAATAACAAATATAATGAGCTCTGGGCTGCTTTGTGTAACAGTTTGCAACTTATGAAGGATGCTCAGTTAGTGTTTGCTAAACCAACTCCAGATGAGTTAAATTTACAAGGTCTAGATGTGAAAGAGCATCTGACCTTTGGGCTGCTCTGTGACTCACTGAGCATGAGATGGACTCTGACCAGCCTGGCAGCATCTTAATTCTGCCCCCAGACAGTGCTAAGGAAACATAAACCATTTCCTTTGATCCTCACAGTGACCTTAGTGGGTAGACTTTTAGCCAAAGTTGTGAGGTTCTGTGGGCAGACATGAAACACAGCAAAGAGCTGCTTCCTAGTGGTCTCATTGCACTTCTGTCAGACTTCAGGAGCTATGACCACGTGCCCATTAATCTACGCCTGGTGCCAGTGCCCCCATACCCTCATCCTAAAAATGGAGACATTAGGTCTTCTTCAGGGGACCACAGGAGCCAGCTCACTACGGCACCGTTTTGTTTTTTTTTTTTTTAGAAATTATTATTTTATTAAATTATTATTTTATTAATGCCAAAAGCAAAAATGTAAACAATGACATTTGTCAGGTGAATTTTGGACACCAAAATAATCTGTTCCTTTTTTGACAAAGGTAGATTTTCCTAGCTGAATAAAACATAACTGTAAAAATTATACCTGGATAAAAGAAAGGTTAATTGACTGAACCCTTGAAATTTAATCAAAAGCGCCCCATGCTGGTGAGCATAAAACTGTTTTGCCGGATTCCTTCTTAGTGTTTTAGGGTGTAAAAATGCAGTTAGTACAACTGCTGTTCCTACTGACTGCATTTGACATCTCAGCAAAAATTCTCTCCTCAGAATTCATATTTAAGATGGGAATTACGGAAAAGAATTAGTATAGATAATTTTTTGACATGTAGACACTGGGCATATGCATTGGCTTTTTCCATAACCCTGCCTTATAACGTCATCTTGACTATGCTTTCATGCCTGAATATTGTGATCGGTATCAAGTATAAAAATGTCTTTGTAATCGCAGTGAAGTACATGTAGTGACTAAGACCACAGATTTCAGAGAGAGAGAGTACTGGGTTCACATCACACACTTCTGTTCCTTAATGCCAGGGCAACTCAGGAAATGATTTAACCTCACTGGGTATGTGATTCCCTCAATGGTAATATAGGGAGAGTAAAACCCACCTTCCTTGGTAAAATGATTATGAAGATTAAATAAAGTGAACAATACATTCAACATGCCTCAGACAAAGCCCAGCGCTTGGAATGTCGGGTATAACTGTCATCCGTGATGGGAGCAAGAGCAGTGCTTGTATCCATGGCACCCATCGTGTGAGGTGGTTATATGCCATGATTCCGAGCCTGGCGCCACAGCATAAAGGGCAGTCAGGACTGCTGTACGGCACCGTTTTTATGTACATGTTGATAAACAACGGCTGGAGGAAAGACATGATGGCTGCATGCTGGAACATTCCCTGTGACCTACAAGCTTTAGGGTCAGATGGTCTGTCTTTCCTCCCCTGAAGTTTCCTCTTCCTTAAAGATTTCTGATTTCTTATTGTCCAGTATTAATGTTCACTCCTAGAAGTGTGTCTGCTTTCCCATCCATCTTGTTTTTCCTCCTCCCAATTTCAAGCTTTTACTCTAAATTAAATCAAACTTTAAATCAATCTTCTTTTCCACTGCCCAGCTTCCTGTCATTTATTCTCCTAGAAGAAAACAAAAGAAAACCCAGCCTGCTCTCAATGTGATTTTTAAGAATTGCCTCTGCTGGAACTAACAGTTGCATCAGCCACATGGGGCATGGACTGGAGACTCTGCCCCAACAGGTTGTAGGCATCACCCCCTTCCTATGTTTTCTCCCCCACTTCCTCCCAGCTCCCACCCCTTCTGTTAACATCAGGTGTTAACAGAACAGCCCCATCTGAGTGGTCCCTCTGCCTCCAGTCTGGCTCCCGCCCAGCCCCCACCTGTGCTGCTGCAGGATGACTTCCCTCTTGCAACTCTAACGGCCAGGTCTGAGCCTTGTTCTAAACCTTCACGAGCCCTCAGCACTGCCAGCAGCATAAGGAGCCACTAGGTGAAGCGCAAAAGCCCCTTCATATCCAGTTTCTGGTGCCATGGCCACAGTTTGTATTCCAGCCAATTTGATGAACTTCACACTTGTACATCAGAGACTCTGGGCTCCTCCTTGGGTGTCAGCTGCCAGACACACAGTCTCCCCACCCAAGTTCATTTTATTTTTATTTAAAATTTTTTTTTAATTTTAATAATAGATTTTATTTAATCTATACTAACATGTAATACAAATAATCAATGAGCTCCTTTAAATTCTAAGTGTCTGCAATCTAATGTGTTTCTTGCACTTACAGCACATATCAATTTTCAGTAGCTACATATCAAGTGCTCAGTAGTCACATGCAGCTAGTGACTACCATATCAGACAGGACAGTTTGGACAATTCCACCAGTCTTCCTTTTTTCCTAAATGTTAGTCTTTTCTGCTGTGGCTCATTGGAATTGATGATTGGTAAGTAGGGATGCTGTTGGCTCCCATGCCATCAGGAATGGTGGTGGGAGTGAGGGCGTTGAGCTGCTGAAGGTTGATAAGCTGGCTCACATAAGGCAGCTTGTTCATGCTGTTCATTTTGTTCAGAGGTGGGGAGCTGTTACCGTACAAAGACTGAGACTGCATCAAGGTCTGTTTCTGAAGGAGGTGCTGCTGCTGCTGCCTGTAGGTCTCGATCATGTACTGGGGCAGGTACTGCATGAGCTCCAGGGACTCTCTGGTCTTCAGCAGCATCTTGTATGTCTCTCGGCCCCTCACTGGTAAGTATAACAGTTCATCATCTGGGGACCTTCGTTTCTTGATGGATGTCATCTGGATGCCATGTGCATTCTGATGAAAAGGGCGCTTCATACCATCACCGTTCTTTGTGCTGTTCATGACTTGCTGCTCTCGGATGCTGTCTTCACCTGCCTTCCTGTCTCTCTCTGGGCAAGCACAGAACTGGGCCTCAAAGCAGCGTTGGCCCAGGACTTGCCCATCTCTCATTTCCAGAGTAACAGTTATTAAAATTGGATGGCAATTCATCCCTCCAACACAACTGCTGTTACTATGAACTTTTATAAGACTGCTGAGAATTCAGTGCTGACCTGGGGTGGCTCATAAGGTATCAGCACACTCTGTCTTCCTGTGCTGGGCATGGCTGTTCCCTTCTACTCGAATCAAATGACTAGGAGGGGCAATCTGTCCCTCACTGAATTCATGGATCAGCTTGTGGTTGGGACACCATTTTACCACCTTGGTGACATGCTCAGCCTCCTTGTAGACAGGCCTGGCATGAATGACAGCTTCCTGAGGAGGAGTCATCACCTCGATCTGGAGGGGGCATGTCCTTGTAATTTGGCAGTAGTTTCTTCAGTTCAGTGGAATACATCCAGGTGGCCGACTTGGCAGTGCTGGACTGCTGGAAGGACACATCGAAACTGTACGGCCTGGGGTAGTAGGTGTTGGAGGGGATGGTGGGAATGGAGAGAGGGCATCAAAGGTGGAGCTGGGCTGCGTGTAGGTCCAGGGTGCCATGATGCTGTTCTGTGCACAGTGTGTGTTGTAGGGGCTTGTGAACAAGAAGCTGTATTTTTTTTTTCTCTAAAGGGTCAGGGAGTGCCTGCGGGTCTCGAAACCCAGAACAGGGATTGGAAGTCAAACATGACTTGACGCAAAGTAACCACTTGAGCTGAAGCCGACCCGAGGAGCTGTTTTGAATCTGCTGGTCCATGCTGTTCAGGAGCCCCAGGTTCGTGTACTGTGGCCACATGGGGTCACCCAGCTCCAAGTCTTGCATGCGGATACAGTCAATGCTAATCTCAGTCTTGTTTCTTGCACCACTTTCTGATGGTTCATCCACAAAGTTCAAGTCAGTGGGCTAAACTGAACATAGGGGCTGTTCCAGAAAATCCCAGATATGCTGGAAAACTTCTGGACTGAGGAATTCACTTGTCTGTGTGCTCTGGAACATAGTGGATCGCTAATAACGTTCTTTCCAAGAGAAATGACTTAACTGTTTCTACGAACAGTTCTGGAGGTCAGTAGCCCCAAGCATGACTCACTGGGCCGACATCAGGGTGGTGGCAGGGGTGCGTTCCTGCTGGAGGCTGTAGGGGAAAATACGTTTCTCCTTGCCTTTTCTACCGTCTAGAGGCTTCCAGCTTTCCTTGGTTCATGATTTCCTTCCATCTTCAAAAATCTGCTGAGTCTTACCTCACATCACGTTACTCTCCCAAGTTCATTGTAAACACATTTTCTGAGCACCTCCACTATGCCAGGGCCCTTGCGGAGGCCGGCTGGGCTTGGTGGCTCTGGCTAGAAGATGGAGCTTTTGTCCCCTAGGCTAAACCCCTTTCTGGTTCCCTGAAGAACAGCTCTCTGGGGCTGTGTCCCTGTCCATTCCTTTTTTTTGGGGGGGGGGAGTTTGTCTAAATTAAAAATATTTTAAAATATGAACTCGAATGAATATGGTCTCACTGTGAGCAATTGAAATACTACAGTTAAATCACCTCACTCTCCACGCCCTCCCCACAGCTCTGATTTGTAGTAGTCACATTCTGAAAATTCCCCAAATAAATTATTTCACTTATTTTGTTAGTTAAAGCTAGATCCAAACCTAGTTAAATGAATCAAATAGTTCTCCCAAGGCTTGTCATAAGGCAGCAATTTCTTCTTTTTCTGTCATTACCTGAATCTCAGTCACCACTTTCAGCTTTTTTAGATGAGGTTTTTCCCCTTTCTTTTCTTATGTTTGTTTCTAAATAATGTGCATATATTATACATCTTGAATTAAATTTTAGCCATTGTCTGTGGAATTGACTGCATGGAAGGTTGAGGTCTTGTTTTATTTACCCTTCCCCCCAACACACTCTCACGTGACTTCCTGAACCTCTGAGGCAATTCTGGTTAAGTCAGTCGGTACTTGGGGAATTGAATTTAATTGAAGCATTTCTCTAAGGATTCCTTTCTTCTTTCTCTCCTTCTAGAACATTTCATTTTCTAGAAGCCCTTCTTTTCAGACATTATCTGTCTCTCCTCTTTTTCTCTCTGTGTTCTTCCCTTCGGTCTGGAAGTTTGCATCAAGTTTCTTGTCCAATCCGTCCTTTGTGTTTCTTTTCCCCTTATATTTCTAAGTTCTAGGAGCTGATTTCTTCTCTGACTTCATTTTTATAGCCTCTCTCTCTGAGGATGTTCAAGATAGTTTTGTATAGAGAATTTCTTCCCCCTGCATTGGTTTTGTTTCTTCCAACTTGCTTTTTTTTTCTTTCCTGTGTTTGTGTCTGTCCTTCATATGAAATTGTTTCCTTAAGTTTCTAGTGACCTAAAGCTCTTTACTCCTACATAAGTCATGGTTGTGCACTCAGCTGACTGGAAGTAGAAAAGGGGAGGCAGGAACCCCTCACATGGCAGGCAAACAGAGATCTGTCTCTGTCTGGGCTGTTTCACTGGGAACTCTTAGTGTATTTTGTGTTCTTCTTTTTGGTCTGTCAGATTCTCCAGTTAAAGTTCTTCATTTCCTTCCTGAGGGCTGTTGCTGATTGCTGGGGCCTGGGAGCCACATGTGGGATGGAGGCGGGGATGGCTAAGTAGCTGGTCTGCACAGCAACTTCCATCAGCTCTCCTGCCCTCAGTATGGTTCTCCCACCAAAAGTGGGGCCAGGAGCCTCAGTCTGAAGTGTCTCTCTTATTACCCTTCCTGGAGAGTAAACTCCATGTCAGCCTGAGTGACAGAGGGCAGCCACAGCTTTGCATTCAGTATTCAGGAGTTCTGGGATTGAATTGCTTTTCAATCTGTTCTCCTGAATTTAGCTCCTTTTTTGCCCTCATTTCCAGAAATAGCAGGTCCTGCCAATTCCTGAGTCTTGGGTGGGTGGTGAAGGGGTGCAGTTTTGCAAACCAGGTGGACTTTGTGCTCTCCCGAGTCCTGGCTTGGAAGGAGCTCTCTCGGGTCGGCCTCCTCTTGCCCATCTGCTTGCTAGCATCTGTATGTCGCCCTCCTGTCCTTTCCCCCTACGAGTATTTACACCTTCACAATCATCCTTTAATCCTTCCTACTGGAGTTTTGGGGTTTTTAAATCTGTCATTTGAACTGGAAGTTTGAACTTAATTTTTGATTAATTCAGGAGGTTTTATGTAGAGTGTGTTTTATTTCCATGTGTATAGATTTCTTGCTCTCTTTCTTATACTCACTATCATTTTGTTCTTACCTTTTTTCAATTAATTCTTTTTTTTCTTTTGCCTTATTGCCAGTGAGTGTGTCTCTATGATTTCATTTTTTGGAAAAAAATTTTTTTGAATAAATGGAGAGCAGAGAAAACGTTATTCCTTTTCTTCATTTACATATCCTTCAAAGCTGTGCCATTAAGGGTATACAAATTCACAGGTGTTCTGTTTTCTCTGTAGATTGTTATTTATATTATTATGAGATATTTATCTGTGTTCCCTTTTGTTCTTATCACCTCCAGTTCTATTTTATTTTATTTTGATATTGCTAATTTTGCATTCTTCTTGCTCACATTTCCTGGCTTACCTTTTTTCTACTGTTTAGTTTTTCAACTTTTTTGTTTATTGCTCTTTCCTTTTTAAAGCCAGACTTAACTTCGTCTTCTAAGAGACAAACTAACCAATCCAGGTACTATGAACTAAAATGTTTGTACCTACTCCTCGCCATCTTATTTATTTTTTGTTTTCTATTTGCCTTTACCTTTTTTTTTTTTTCCTTCCTCCCATTTTCTGCCCATTTGCTGAACTGATTTGTTACGTTTTTTCTGTCTCACGTTCTGGAAGTTGTACTTTCCATTTCTGTTCTATTCCATTTCTCATCAAAGCCAGGAAACCCAGTAGTGAAGGGCTGGGAAAACTAGTCTTCCTGTGAGTCCTCACACAGTGGACATGGGCCAGGCTGATCAACTGAGTGTGTGTCAGGAGTTCTCACGGCTAAGGAATCATTTCACACAGAAGCTAAAACCACTAAGATGAAACAACCTGGAATCTTCTATTACTGCAACTGTAGGGTCTGTCTGCTAGAAACTATCAGGGAAAGCTAGAAGGACAGGGTTCTGTTTGAAAGCACCTTTGCCTAGTCTTCCCATCTGAGCTTGGGCAAAAAGCTGCTGCTCCCCCCATCTTGAGTTTTCCCCTTCTCTAAACTCTGTGTCCGGCCGTGAGAAGGGGAGTGGGGAAGAGATGGGGCTTTGCGAGAGAACAAGAATGTGGGCTGAGCGTGATCCTCAGCGTGTGTCCTGCGCTCTGGGCAGCGTCAAGGGTAGCCGGACATCCCTCCCCTGCACAATTACATCTGCTAGATGGATGACAGGCCCTCTGTCAGGGGGATGCTTACTGCCTGCGCACTGCTGTCACTTTAAACAGTGAACAGGGCACATTTTTCCAGGAACCAGATATTGAGAATTAGTCCATTACATGTAGTTCATACAATTAAATAGGAATTTGTGGGCTATTTTGCCAGCAGGCATGCAGGTTTGAGATCATATTGTATAAGCTAAATGAGTCAAATTTGGTCAATAGTCTCCTTGAGATTGGGAACCTGTGCAATGGAGCTCCACAGCAGTCAGGCTTGCTGGGGGAGGGAGAATTACGGGAAGGAATAATGCCCCCTGAGGTTTGGGGGTGTCAGCCAGGCCCAGGGAAGCCAGACCCAGTGGCCCCCTGGCACTGAATGCCCTGGTGCAGTTCAGCCTGGGCCTCAGGGCTCCCCCTGTGTCCAGGCTGGTGCCCAAGGATGTTGATGCCACCATTTTATTAGGTGTTTCCCCTAGAAGCTATTGATGTCTGGAAAAGGTGGCAGGTGAGGGAGCAGAGTGTCCAGTTCAGGACACCCGGGAGATAGAGGTTTGTTATGGAGCTCCAGCTGGTGGGGGAGGGCTGCTCTGGGGCTCACTGTGAGGAATATGTGGGGAATGTTGGCAGGGGCTCACCCAGAGCCTGGTTACCTCTGTGTGTGAGTCACTGTAGTGCACAGGGCTTGCCCAGCGTCACGATAGAGTTCTCCTGGGAGATGGTGCCATGGGCTGGGCCAGGAGGGGATGACACTAGGGGCCACAGGCGGGGCTCTGAGGGGCTGGGGACTCTGCCAATTTTGGTTATGGTCAGCAGAGTGACATGTCACCAGTACGTCAGCCAGGAAAGCTGAGATACTGTTGGAAGGCCAAGGCTTGTCTTCAACAGAAAAAACAGAGGGCAGGAGGAAGATGGCAGTGAGCAAGCCAGAAGCACGGCTCCGGGTGTGGGGAACAGGCTCAGAGGCAGGGCTGGGGGATGGAAGGAGCAAGGTACAGGCAGGGCTGAGGGGGCATGAGAGTACCCAGGGTTAAGTACTCTTATGCTAGAATTTGTCTCAGTTACGTATACGTTCTACAATCCAATCCTTAGCACATCTCTGTGACGTAGGCAGTAATGTCTCCATTTTAGCCATGATCAAACCAAATGTAAAAAGAAATTTAAGTCACTTGTTCCATGTCATATAGCTAGCACTTCAGATCTAATTCAGATCAAATTTGGATCTGACTCCAGTGTTCCTTTGTTCCACTCACCTTCCCTGGGAGCTATTCTCTTTCCTTATAAAACCAGGGGGGCAGGGCAAGATAAGCAGTTTCCTAAATTTTAGTTTAGATCCACCTTCACTACTTTTGTCATACTCACTTCTTATTTGTACTATTATTTATGTGTAAGTTTTCTATAAGCAGTCTCACTTGTTATTTATCTTTTATAGTAAAAACTACATACATGTAGTTTACCATCTTAAACAGTTTTAAGTGTACAGTCCAGTGGCATTAAGTACTTCACATTGCCATGTAACCCTTTTTGTTTTTAATGTAGGTGATATCTTAGAAAGGAAAACATGATATTGTTATCATGAATGGAAACCGGTATTACTTTCCACAAATAGAAGTTAACCACGAGGATAAATACAGTGAAGACAGGAAGTTATTAACCTTCAGTGTTTCAGTAAAACAGGCTGTGATACTAGGAACATGGGGGCCGAGAATAAAAGTCTCTTTGGAAATCCTGGTGCAGCATCTCTCTGAGTGGAGTCAGTGGCTTGGTGCCTGGGAAGTAGAAGCCCCGAAGGGAGGAGCTCTCTGCCTTGTCCCCTCTCCTGGGCACAGAAGCCCTTCCTGGGAGCCCTGCCGTGATGCCCATGGACACAGGACATGTGCTTCTCACCTGGGGCTTGGCCTCGTCTCTGTCCTTGTAGTAGAAAAGCTGGTCCCCACACAGCACGAACCAGCGCTGCTGCCAGCTCTTCCTGATGCTCCTCTGCTTCTTCAGCCAGCCTGCCTTCAGCACAGGGCCCAGGCTGTGGGGGCAGGGTGGCCGCCCTGGGCTCCGGCTCTGCTCCCCCATCACCAGGCTTTTGGAGCGGGCTGGAAGCCAAGAACACACATGGTGAGTATGAAGGATGCACGTAATTCCTTGCCCCTTCCTGGCATCCCAGCTGCCCTGTGCCAGGGCACGGATGCTTAGGCCAGCAGGGTGTGATCATGCTAATGCTACATCCTCAGGTTCAGAGGCCTATTGGGTAGAGTAGCTCAGGAGAAGCAGCCTAATGTTATCCACTTAGGGAGGTACAGCCTGCCTGCCTGGTTAGTTTCTGCTATGTCTCTGAGTTCTTTATTTCCCCAGGTTCATCCATTTTGCATCCATGTATCCATCCACACATCCAGCCATGAATCTTTCCTTTCATCCATCCACCCACACATGCATCCATCTATCTATCCATTAATCCTTCCATCCATCATTCCATCCATTCATCCATCTGTCCATACATCCATCCATCAGTCCATCCATCCATCCATCTTTTCATTTGTTCAATGGTTCAATTGTTTATTCATTCAGCAACTGTTTATTGAGTACCTACTATGTGCAAGTCACTGTTTCAGATGCTGTGGATAAGCACGCAAATAAACAAGTAAAGATCTGGGTCCTTGTAGAGCTCATGTACTAGGAGGGTTGGTTACTGAGGCCCTGAGGGAGCTGGCCTCATCAGACCCTCTCCATGTTTTCTGTGTGGTGCCCCTTCTCTGGACACTCAGACCTGAGAACCATTGCCCAGACCCTCCAAAGCCACCTTGCTGCACCATCCTGGGCAGGGCAGAGGGGCTCTGTGTCAGCCACTTGCAATGGCTCCCTGACAAAGCAGAGGCTATCTCCTGTACCTCACAGCCTCTGAGTGCCTGTGAGCCCCTCTGCCATGCAGGCTCCCTCTTCTCCGCAGATGACACCACTGACCAGCTAGCCACCTGCCAAGGTTGGTACCACCCCTCATAGTGATGACTGAGTTCTTGACCCCCAGGGCTCCCTCTGCCCCACCGCTTCTTCTCCCTCCTCTGTCCCAGGGAAAGCTCCTCTCCTTTTTGGCCAACACCAAGGATATTGCCACAGTGGTCACTTGGAGGGGCCATCCTGGACTTTGGAGGAATGATTCTGAGTCCAAATGCAATTATGCTTGTAATTCTTTTCCATGGATCAAACCTCTGATTGGAACACATGGTCTCCATGGCCCACAGTTTCTTGCATTGGACCTGTGATTCTGTGCGCGTGTGTGTGCATGTGGGGCAGCTCCTCCCATTACACTGAGCCCAGGCCACCCTCTGCTCACACTGTCCCGCTAATCTGGACCTTTCTTCCATCCCTTTCCCACACAATCCCAGGCTCTGGCTGCCTGGTGAGTTTCTACTCATTGTTTAAGGTCCAGCTCAGATGATGCTTCCTCCACAGAATCCTCCTTCTGAATCTCCCCTGGTAGTCATTCCCTCCCCTACCAGGACATGTGGCCTGTGGCTGCCATTTAGCTGGGGGTTGTCTTTCTGCCTCTCTAGACTGAAGGGTGGGGACGGGAGGACATGATGGTTTCTCCAGTTCTACATGTTTGGCCACATTGTGTGCCAGGCAGGGAATGGATGTAAGTCATGGTTGTCAAACATCACAGGCTACTCAGGCTTACCCCTATTATTAGGTATGTCTGCTTTTAACATGATAATTAAATGTTAACATGATTCTCAGCTGGTATCTGAGGACACTGTATACTGTGGTGGCCCCAACTTTGCCTCAAGTGACATATGGCCTGGGATATAATCCTGAATCTAGCACTTTTTCATGAGCAAAAAATAACAAGGCCAGCCTGTGAGCTCTAGAAGAGGTCAGCTCACTGGCAGCAGGGGGATTATGGGGAAACACCACCTCTCCTCTCTGCCACCCTGAGCAGCTGTGTTGGCTCAGACCACATAGGTCCTTGTCCTCTCCACTTTGATTCCCTGTCACCATCCTTCAGCTGTGGTGAGGCCCATGTTTAACTTTCCAGCTTTGCCTCGGCCGTGCTTTGGCCTGGAGAGCAAGCAGGCTGTTTCCAGGCTCAGCCCAGTGCACAGAAGGAGGTTGGCGATCCCTGAGGGCCATGGGTTTTCCCCAGAGACTGGGCATGGCCCAGCTTCCAGCTCCCCCTTCCAGGAAAGCAGCCCACCTCTGAAGCCCTGCACCTCACTTTTTCTTGCACCCATCAGCTGCTCTATACTTCTGCTCCCCACCTTTCCATGGGTCCCAGTCCCCAGGCCTATTGATGTGTTCTAGATTAAAGTGCATTTTCCTATTTATTTCTATGGTTGTTGACTATCCCTGTGAATTACCAAAAGGCCTCTCATTGCTGAGCACTTGGATTCTTTCCCATATTAGTTATTTAGCTAAAGAGACAGTAGGGTCCAGTTGAAGAAATAGAGTCTCGGGTTTGGATCACTTCCGGCTTCTGTGAACCCTTTGTGCCTCAGTCTGCTGATCTGCAAGCTGGGCCCATGTGGGATGACAATTCCTGACGCTGTAGGGCAAGATGAGGAGGAGCTGGCCATGCCTGGCAGAGTGCTTGGCATGTCCCAGGGGCTCAGGGACAGGTTGCCATGGCACTGATGATTATAATGGAAATGTGCAGTGGTGTCCCCAGGCTGAACTATTGCCTGAAGATGGGCTCCCAGCGTGAGCTCCCAGGGCAGAAGGCCCGGCCCTTGCTATGGCTTTTGGTTCTTTAGGGGCTCTTACACACTTCCTTCCAAAAATGGTGTGGGATACATTACACAACAAAATTATACTAGTGTACTACCTTTTCCATAGCCATCAACAGGAAATACTATAATTTGAATATTCTTACTCCATAATTTACTAGATACAAAATGACCCTTGACTATTGTCTTAGCTCACCCTGTTATTGGATTACTTATCAGGAGAACATCTTCACCTAGGCTTCTACTAAACATGCAAAGTACCTGCTCACTGCCTTTGCCTATTTAGCTGATTACCCCTGTTTGGCAAGGGCTGGGGGAGCAGCTGGGTTCCCTGTAGGTCCTTGCATCACTGGGTCCTCTTCCCCTCTCTGATGAGCCTCAGCCATTCTGCAGGAGTCTCGCTGCGGCCCTGGAAAGGCCACCCTTCCATTTCTAGGTGTCACCAGCTCTGAGTCCAGGCAGCACCCCTCCTCCGGCTCAGCAGCCTCAGCAGCCTGCAGTGGAGGAAGAAGCAGCTGGGCTGAGCTGCCAGCAGGGTGTGCCCAATGGGACCCTATGGCATCAGGAGGGACCTTTCTGCTCCCAGGGCTATACCCACCACTCCGCACCTCCTCCCATCTCAAGCTGCCAAGGGGTTTGTGCAGGACTGGACTGAGTAGACACTTACTGATCCCTTTCTAAGACATGGGGCTCTGTCAAGCCCTGGGTACATGGAGATGAGGATTACCACCATCCCAATATTCTAGTGGAGCCTGACAGAGAATAGAGGGGACAGGTGTGTCCCCAGGTTACTGAGCTTTATCCTCTGGGTTCCAGTTTTATCGTCTTTGAAATTTCTTCAATGGGTCAAGGATCAATGGTAAAATTAAGTCAGCAGTGCCTAGACTCTGGTTTTTTAATTACTTGAGATTTCTAACATGAGCCTTGCCTGAAACAACTGCCAAGGAAATCATTCTGAACATGCACATGATCATTTTATTCCTTTTCCCCGAAGTAATTATGCTATTTGCTGACTACATTCAGAGTAAAGTTCCACCCGCAGCCTGGCAGTCAGGAGCCTTTCATGGGAGAGCACCAGCCCAGCTGACCACATGCCTCCCCATCTGCCCAGGCCAAGGGCTGCTGAAGGAGTCTGCGTATTACACCTGCCTGGGGACCTTAGGAAGAACTATCTCCAGATCTGTTGCATCAGAACTTCTGGGGAGAAGGACTCAGAATCTGGGTTTTGAAGTGGCCTGGGTGATTCCTAGAATCGCTGCCCTGGGCTCTGGTCACATGGGACTTCCCGTCATGATGTCCTCCTGCTCATCCTCACTGTCCAAGTCCCACCTTCCACTCAGTGTGTGGGTCCAGCTTCGCCACCACCATGCGGCCCACCCACAGTCACTCCACTAAAATTAGTTTCTTTTCTTTCCTTTCAATTTCACCTTTAAAATACTGTGACTAATGGCCTAGCATATTATTGTGTTGTTTGTGCACTTATCTGCCTCTCCCCAAAATTAAGGACTGGAGACACCCAGGGGACCCAACCCCTCCTAGGGGGCTCTGTGTGCATGAGTATGTGTATGTTTGTGTGTGAGAGCACATGTCAGTGTAAATGAGGGTGTGTGCATGCATGAATGTGGGACGTCTTGAGTGTGTGTTTTCGAGTGTGTGCATGCAGAAGTGTGTTTGCAAGTGTGTATGTTTGTGAATGTGTGTGTGTGCATACATTGTGTGTAAGAGTATATACATGCATGATTGTGTGATTGTGAGACAGTCCTGTTGATGCTTGGCCCTGACTGTGTCCCTCCTACCCAACCCTTGCTGCTGCTCTGAGCTGCACCTGTGCCAGGGTGCCTGTAACTCTCCCAGTGCCCTGACCTAGACTGTGCTGGTCATTCTGAGCCTGCTATTCGGCCTGGTGATAGAAGACATGCGCTGCAAGCTTTGCTTTCTCTGCCACTAGGTGTTGGTGCAATTGGCTCTTGTTACACTAGCAACACTCAGACCTTCCTAGAAAAGCTGGCCTGGGATGGGTAAGATTGGGCCAAAGAAGAAACTGGATGGATGGACAGGGCTGGGGTAAGGAGTGAGTGAAAGGCATGGACATGCCCAAGTGTCTGCCGAGTGCTGTGTTAACACTGTAAGATACTGTCAGCTAAAAAGAAAAAGGTGATCGTATATAAGCTAACATAGTTAGCTCTTTTCTTTATACTACAGAAAATGTCTGTTCACCCCTTTCTTCATTCCTCTCCTATTCCCTTTTATTTTGTAATATAAACACATAACATAAAATTTACCATAGCAACCATTTTTAAGTGTACAATTCAGTGGCATTAAGTACATTCACCTTGCTCCATAACCATCACCACCATCCCATCTCCAGAAAATTTTCAACATCTTCAGCTGTCTCCTGTTCTCTTTTGACCCCACCCCAGCCAGGCTTCCCCTACCTCTGTCCCACCCAAACTGTTCTGCTGTTACCAAGGCTACCAATGACCCTCATGCTGCTCAAAGGGTCGAATCCTCCCATTACTTGACCCCTTGCAGCACTTGCCCTAGATGGTCGCTCCCTCCTTGGGGGCCATTTGTACCCTTGGGTCCTGAGACCACGCTCTCCTTTGCTGACCACCATGCTCGGTCTCCTCATCCACTTCCTTGTGTCCAGTACCCAAGGTTAGTCTCTGGACCCCATTTCTGTGTGATATCACTCCACAATCTCTTTCTGTCCCAGAGTTTTAACACCATTGATGCACAGAAGGTGCCTGTGCAGAGCTTAGCGCTGAACCTAAGACCCACACACCCATCACAGTGCCCACCTGACACCTCTAATGTCACAAGCCCAAAGCTGAACTCCTGGTCTTTCCCCTTCCCAAGTCCTACTCCTCCAGGATCCCCCCATCTGCAGTGGAAACACCATCCTCAGGCCTTCATATTCCCAGCCGCCATCACTCCCCACCTGGATTACTGCTAGAGCCTCTTCTCCAGTCTCCCACCTGTGGTCTCAGAAGAGGGCAGCCTGAGAGAGTTGTCAAAGATGGGAGTTAGGTCATGTTGCTCCCTTTGAGAACCCTGCAGGACATTCCCTCTTGCTCAGAATGAAAGTTGGAGCCATCACTATGGCTACAGGGGTCCTCAGGACCCGGCCATCTGACCGCTCAGACTTCCCTGTGGTGCCCCAGTCCTGGCCACACTGGCTGCTGCCGTTCCTCAAGCAGACCAGTCATGTGACCGCTGCCCTCTCTGCACCTGCTGCCCCTGTCCTGGTGGGGTTTCCTCTCATTCTTCCCTCAAATGCTATTTTCTCAAGAGGCCAATCCTGACCACCCTTTAAACACATGTATCCCTAACCCTCCCATCTTCCCTCTCCTGCTTATTTTAATATTTACTTAAATTATATTATAGCATGGAAGAAAGCCTATTGTAGAACAATATACAAAACTTAAAACTACAGGAAAGAAAAAAAAACACAACCCCCAAACAGAAGAGATCACAATGAATTTTGAGTGGGTACATGTATTTGCATAGAAGGAACATGTCACACTCAATAGTGACCATTATGGTTGTGAAGGGGAGTATGGCACTGTAGAATTGTGCATTTTATACAGGGAAGGCATGCATGTATTGTTTATGTAAATTAAAATAAAAACTTTAAAACAAAAGAGCTTTTTTGGAATGGATCCCCTCAGGAAATCTAAAATAACAATTTACGTATCACTAGTTCAATAACTGCTTATGAGATTTATCTGTGACAAGCACCACACTAAGCTATGGACTACACCACAAACAAAACACGGGTGGTCTCTGCCTGCTTGGAGCTTCCAGGCTGAACAGATGATGCTTTGTGGAAGCATCGCCCAGGTCCACCTGTGGCCTTTCCACAGAACCAGGTCAAGGGCCCCTTTGTGTAAGTGAGCCCCTCCCCTGGGCTCAGGCCCACCTCAGGCTGTCTGCCTCACTCCATCTTACATAATGCGGGGCTCAGTGAGAGTGTGCTGGTCCATCACGCACCAGAGCATCTGGAAGCAACTGAAGTTTTAGCATTGCTGAGAACGCATGACCAGTACCTTAGAGATGGATCGTCTGGGCTCTGCCCTTTATTGGGCTTTGTACTCAGCTTGGCTCTCCTCTTCCCTGTCCTGTGCAATTCCTTGCAGCTGGTGTCCCCTGGGGACCTCTTTAATAAATTACTGCATAAAAATCCTTATCTCAGGGTCTGCTTAGGAGAACCCCATCTAACACTCCCAGTTGTTTTCAGAGCCTCCTGAGCTGGCTTTAGGCAGCTGCTGATGCATCTGGCCCTGCAGGGACCAGGGGTGTTTTTTCATCTGCAGTCTGAAAGTGCAGCCCCGAGAGCATGGAGGAGTGGCTGTGCAGGAGCTAAAACACAATTGATTTATAAAAGTCAATGCGATTTGAAAGCCAGGCTGGGGAAATAGCAAGATGGCTCTCAGAGTGGAATTGATTTAAAGGGTAAGTATTGAGGCTGAAAGATTGATTGAGAAGAGCGAGGTGAGGTAATGGAAGGGGCACTCTGGACGGGGCTGGACAAGACAGTTTCATAAAGTTAATGCAATTTGCAGCCAAGGGTGAGGGGGGCTCATCAGGTTCCCATGCTGTCCTGGGAATACTGCATGAGCCTCACATGATTTATTACACCTTGGTTCCTGAGTGCCCTCTACCATTATTATTTTTTTTACTTGTCACTTAGCATTCTTTCTGGGCTCCATTTGGTCATCTGTTTTTTGCTAGGTCCCCCATCTGAGGGTCTAGGGAGCCAGCAAGGTCCTCCTAATGGAGCTCACTTCAGGCCTGGAGGATGAAAGACAGCAAAGGGCACTCCCTACACCCTCTGCTGTAGTACTGATTCTAAAGAACGCTGCGGTAGTCTAGAAAGTTTGAAAAAAATTTTCATAATGATTATTTTAATGATTTTTAAAAATATAAAAGATCACATTCTCAGAAGTTATTTTTATTGGCTCTTCCTGGGTTTGCCTCCTGGCTCAGCTGATGCTGGTCTTAGGCAAGAGGATGCAGGAGGCAGGGCGGCACCCAAGCTGTTGGTCTGTACTTTCAGGCAGCATGCACCCTCAGATTCAACTTCATCCAGCATCCAGTTACCCTTTTACAGAGTTTGTGGGGCCTCCTGTGTGTCCACCCTGGGCTGGCCACTGTGGAATGGAGAGGAAAAGGCATGCAACTGCCCTAGCAGCATTGAAGGGGGAACAGAGATGCCCGAACACAAGGTCTCACTATCATTATGGCATGTGGAAGGGGAAATAGGAGCATGAAGGCAGCAGGAGGAAGTCAGGCTGGAGGGTTGGGAGGCCAGTGGTAGGCTAAAGCTGGAAGAAACAATGGAATGGGCCACTAAGGGGGATCAGGTTATGCCACCCCAAAATATGCCACTTTGGCATAGTCATCATTTTGAGCTGCAGGCAATTGAGAAACAGCAACTCTGGAGGAGCTCTCTCCCCTCTCTCCCTTTCTGCCTAAAAGCAGGGCACAGGTTTTCTTTTGTAAAGGTGCCTCCCCCACTACTGTACAAGAAAGAGAAGATTGAGATTCTTATCATCAGAGGCTGAGTTGAGTTTGCATGACAAAGCTTACTATGCAACCCTTATCTACCATTCAGGTCCTAGTTACCTTCCCTTGATTTACTGCCCCTGGGTGTAATTGTGTCTTTAGATTTTCAACTCTATTCTGTGACACCTCCCAAACTGTCAATAAACTTTATATAGCCTTCCTCCTGCTAATCTATATTTTAAATCAGCTTAATTAGCACGACCCAGGTTTAGAACTTAAGAGGTTAGAGGAAAAATTTTTCCTGCCCTACACTAAGGAAGGCTGGGAGGAGAAGAGGTGTGTCCAGAATAGGGAACAGGAAGACATGCAGAGTGAGAGATCATGGGGTCAAACCCAGGAAGTCTGGCTCCCAGGTTCTTAACCCTGACTCTCACAGGACCCATGTCCCTGCCTAGAAGAGACAATATCCTTCAAGACTAATGAAAAATGCTTCCTTTGAGAAAGACAAGCCTGAAGGACCTCCTGTAATTTCTACCAACAGGCTGGACCTCTAACTACCATCCTAGAGAGGGGGGCCCACTGGCTGCATCTCCTTTGAAGAGGCTATATCCCCATTTGGGGTAGAGACAGCTTTAGCTATCATTGACATGGGTATGAAGTCAAGATAACGAGAAGGCCTCTGTGACCTGATGCTCAGCCAGGTCTCCAACTTCACCTCCCACTCATCCCACATACCTTATGCTTTCCAACCAATGACTGGTCCCCAGTGGGCCATTCTGTACCATAGCTCTGCACCTCTGGCTGGCTGGTCTGATGAGCCTTGACTCACTCTTGAGGCATCAGTGCAGCTACTTCCTACCATGTGCTGACCCTCTAGTAGGTTCACAAAGCAGAGGGGTTGACTTCCATTCTTTATGCCACCCCTGTAACTATCACATACCTCTGACTGAACATGTGCCTCTGCATGCTAGGCTGATCTGAGCTCCTTATGGCCAGGGAGGGTGCCCTGCTCATGCTTGAATCCCTAGACTGCAGTACAGAGCCTCTCAATAAATGCTTGCTGAATGAATGACTACCACAAGACAGGAATCCTCAGGTACAAAGAAGATAGGAAAGATTAAATTCCAAGATACCCTTGGCCTCCGTGGATGATCTTGGTTTAGAAGAAAACTGCCAACAGGGTTTCTCCTACCTATGGTCTACTACCAGATGATGAAAATGTTAAAGGGCATGAGATAACAGATTCTGTTCTTCTAATCAGAGAGGCGACAGGCAGAAGATTTGCAACAAGAACTAGTTTTCCTTGTTTAGGGCGTGGGTGCAGAGAGGCTGCATGAGGCCACAGAAGGGCACAGGATTGGGTGGCCCAAGGCCTCAGGCTCTTGCAGCTCCAGATTTCCATACAAAATCAGGAGCAAAATATAAATGCCATCTACTTGCTAGAATGTGGTGAGGAAGAAATGAACGACACTTTGAAAGTGCTTTGTAAACGGACAAGGGCTAAGTGAATGGTGGTCAGCACTGTTTCTTATTACCGCAGTCTGAACCCCTTGGAAGCCTGTCTCCCCGCCTCTGAACCTTGTCCGGGGGCATTTAGCTGCCTCTGCTCCTGTTCATACTAGCAGAACATTCACCAGGAGCCTGGGATCAGTGGAGTCGATGTAATTCAATATTGATTATAAATTTCATTTCTGCCTGCCTGTGAGCCATTAGCTTAGATCAATACACTCTCCACCCTTGGATAAGTAACCATTGAGGCTGTTGATGATTTCAGCAGAGTCAAGGCAGGTCTCTGGCTTTCTGGATCAGGCAGCCCAATGCAGCCTCCTGGTACAAGCCTAACCTAGTTCAGGCTTGTCTGGCAAGTAAATCATTTATTCCCTCCTTCAAACAAAAGGTCATGGTCATTATCCAGTTCTCTGGGGCCCGAAGTCCAGCGTGGAGCTCCTCTGTCCAGCATCTGGTGGTACCGTGTGTCCTGAGTGTCGTAGAGCGCTGGTGCTGTGAGCTTTGAGTAGCTTCCAAGGGGAGAACTCTTTTCCCAACAGCTGGTACCTGGAAGGGGAGGTGGGAGGAGGGAGGAGCCTTGGGCTCTCCATGCTCCTCTCCAGGACACACACTGCCACCTTCATTTTCTGGCACATGGGCCTCCAGCCAGCGGCAGACAGACGGGCAGATGGAGACCGGGAGAGTGTCCAGAAGCCAGGGAACCTGGCTGGCAGCAGCCAAGTGCTCTCAGTAGATATGCTCTGACAATGCCCCCGTGTCCCCTACGCCCTCTGCAGATGGCAGAAGGAACACCATTGCTCCCACAGCATTTCCTGGATGTCCGCTCTCTCCTTGCCCTGGGAGTCCCTCCCTGTGGACCCACTGCCACACTTCAGCAAGCATCATTGTCTAGCCCTTTGTCCAGCCATGTCACTCCCTTATTTAAAGCCCTACTTGGACGTGGGACAGCCACATCCCCTCGTCCCCTACAGCCTTCCTTCATCGTAGTCACACCCAGGGCTCACAGCTGCCCTGTGCATGTGTCTCTGGATCTTGACACATGAGGTTTCCTCCAACCAGGATGACTTTCCCCTCCTGCTGCCTGGTGAGGGGTGGTGCATTAATAAGGAAGTGCCGACAGCTTTCAAGAGCTTTTAGGTTTTGAATCCCAGCACTGCCTCTCCTGGCTCAGTGCCCTTCCTGGCTGGCAAGATCTTTAATCTTCCTGAGACTCATTTTCCTCACCTAAAAAGATGGGGCAATAGTGGACTCTTCCTCAATAGGAGTGTTTTGAAAATTAAAGGAAATTACATACATAGTAGGCATAATGGGACATTAATATGGAAGCTCCAGCAGGGCACCAAGACACAAGAGATATGACATTCTAAAATGAGGACCAGACCCAAGCACACTTTGAAGAGGTGGGTGGACATCAGGTATGTGCACCTGGGTGGGGGGGTCGTGGAACATTGTGCTGGTCTTGTATTTTGCCAGTGAAAGCTAGTCTGAGGCATTTCATTACCCAGGAGTGCCCAGACTTGTCACGGGGCCTTGCTGGGCACAGCAAGGGAAAGGGGCAAATAAAGTTGCTTCATGAGTTGTGCTTGTTGTAAGGCATGGTTACATTAGTTCAGTAGATATCAGCTATGGTTATTGCTATTAGTAAATATTTGGTCAATGCAGAGTCATAAACCATGTGTCTGACTCCTCATGAAGCAGTGAGGTGCAGGTATCTGAGTCTGCAGTATTAGGACTGGCTAATTTTGTCAGAAATACAGTGAATTGGAATCCATTAGCAGCCAAAGCTGGGATTCCTCGGCTCACCAGGTGGGTAGGGTCAGGCCCACCTGAGCCCGCCACAACCTTTGCACCCCTGGCCAGCACAGCAGAGCCCACAGCACTCTGAACCCTCATGAGGGCACGTCCACAGGGTGCCCACCCTCCTCATCCCATCTGTTCCTGACTCCCTCCCCTTTCCCACTGGTCTGCTGCTCAGCCAGGCTGCCTGTCCACTGAACAAATCTGAGGCCAGGACTGAGTGGGTGGCAGTGCCCCACCTTAGGTTTTTGCCCCCGTAACTGGCAATAGTGTTGAGTACCTGCCCTTGGAACAGGCGCTCATGAGCAATCAGGCCTCCGGCCTCCCTGGGGTGTGAGCTGCTCAGTGCACCATCCTGCCTCCACTGGCCTCTGGATGGAGTTATATTTGGGAACTGAGGCTTCTTGGGCCTCAGGGTCCTGCATTTAAGCTGCTTTACGTGTTGCCATTTTGAGCATTTTACTGAAATTATTCTGCCTCCGTTTTCTCCCTTGACCCCTAGGGTTAGTCTAAGGCCCATTCTAAACACTCAGAACCTATTTTCTCACTCTTTTCCTTCCCTAAAGAGGAGAGTGCAAGGATTCTCTGTGGCCTTTTATGTGTTAGTGATGAGGGGGTCATATCCTATGATTCTTTTTTTACATAATTTAGGAATAGGCCAAACCACTCCATGGAGAGAGAAATCAGAGGTGCATCTGTCAGCCTGGTTGTGAGGAGGGTGAGGAGGGGCTGGGAAGGGAGGAGGGCCTTCCTGGCGTTAGAGGAGGTGGTCTGTATCTTGATCTGGGTGGTGGTCATTTGAGCCATGCACTTAAGATTTGCATATTTTACTGTATGTAAATTATGCCTCAATTTAAAAAAATAAGGAAGAAAATATTAGAAATGAACAACGAAAATCCTAGAATAAAAGAGGATTCATAAAACCAGGCTCCAATGTACTTTGAGGCCACTGTTGTTCAAAGATCCCCAGCTTAGCAATTTTTATCCCCTGGGGCTTGTTCTAGACTTTTTGCTGATCCAAGGGCCTCTGATTCATTTCAATTCTGAGCAAACTTCTGGAAGGCAGAGATAGGAGAGAGCTTAATCCTCTGTGCGGGGCCCAAGGCCCGGCCTGGGGAGGACATCCAGGCTTGGGACCAGAGCCCTCCGCCTGGAATGAGGACACCACTGGGAGGGTCCCCCGAGGCCTTCCTTCTCCACCACAGGCTCCTGTGTGTGGGGCCTCCAGACCCCACCAGGGCTTTGGCCCAGATGCTGGTGCCACGCTCCAGGAACAGTTCTCATGTGCCGCCTCCCGGACACGCCTACGAGCCCTACGAGCCCATGATCCTCTCTGCCTCTCAGGCACAGTCAGGTTCTGAGTCATCTAGGTAGGTTACTGCCTCTTTGCTGCCCCACTCTGAGGGCCTCAAGGTGGCCTATCTCAGGGAGCCCTCACAGCACCCAGCGAGCCCAGGCAAGGGGCAGCATGGCATCACCTGGGCATGTCCCGGAAGGCATGTCATTCAGAACAAAGCAATCAGAGGAGGTCAGTGAACTCCAAGGTCACCGTTGAAGAGCAAGCCTCCTGCTGGAACTGGTATGAGGTCACATGACCTCTGGACTTTCAGCCCTCAACCACAGCCCCAGAGTCCCACAGGCTTTGGGGTGAAACCTGCCAATCTCCTGTTCTTCCACTCCCTTCCACTCCTCCACCCCCAGAAGCAGCCACTTTCAACCTTTTTAATTGGTTCCTTTGGTATTTATCTCTACATTTTTAAACAATATTCATTTATTGCCCCCCCCTTTTTTCAGTTTCTTCCATCTGGTTAATTAACATGTCTCTCACCTCACATATTTATGAGAATAATTTAAGTTCTACTCTCTTAGCAAATTTGAATTATGCGATACAGCATTGTCACTATGTCACCGTGCTTCACATTAGATCCTCACACCTTATTCATCTTATAGATGAAAGTTTGTACTCTTCTACCAACCTATTCCAATTTTCCCCACCTCCCAGCCTCTGGCAACCACTTTCTATCTCCCCTTTGTTTCTAAGAGTTTGCCCCACCCCCTCCTTTTTTTAGATGCCACATGTAAGTGAGATCATACAGTATTTGTCTTCCTGCGACTGGCTTATCTCAGTTAGCACAATGCCCTCAAGGTCCATCCATGTGGTCACAAATGGCAGGATTTCCTTCTTTCTCATGGTTGAATAATATTCTAGCATATGTGTGTGTGTGTGTGTGTGTGTGTGTGTGTGTACCACCTCTTCTTTATCCATGTATCTGTTGATGGACACTTAGGTTGTTTCCATATCTTGGCTATTGTGAATGATGCTACAGTGAACACAGGGGGTGGGGGGACAGATAGCACTTTGAGTTCCTGTTTTCATTTCCTTTGGATATAGACCCAGGTGTGGGATTGTTGGATCATGTGGTAGTTCTTAGCGTTTTGAGGAACCTCCATGCTGCTTTCCATTGTGGCTGCACCAATTTACGTTCCCACCAACTGTGCACCAGGGTACCCTTTCTCCACATCCTTGCCAACACATATCTCTTGTCTTTGATGACAGCCATTCTAACAGATGTGAGGTGGTATCTCATCATGGTTTGGATTTGCATTTTTCTGATGATTAGTGACGTGGAGCCCCTTTTCATGTACCTGTTGGCCATCTGTATGTCTTCTTTGGAAAAATGTCGATTTAATTCCTCTGTTCTTTATGAAATCAGATTGTTTAGGTTTTTGTGCTATTGAATTGTATGAGTTCTTTATATATTTTGTATATTAACCCTTGCATCAGATACGTGATTTGCAAATATTTTCTCCCATTCTATAGATTTCCTTTTCAGTTTATTGGTAATTTCCTCTGCTGTGTGGAAGCATTTTGTGGTTTGATATAGCCCCACTTATTTATTTTTGCTTTTGGTGCCTTTGTTTTTGGTGTCAAATCCAAAAAATGATTGCCATGACTGATGTCAAGAGGCTTACCCTCTATGTTTACTTCTAGTTTTATGGTTTCAGGTCTTACATTCAAGTCTTTAATCCATTTCAAGTTGAGTTTCGTGTCTGGTATGAGGAAGGAGTCTAGTTTTATTCTTTTGCATGTGACTGTCCAGTTTTTCCAACACTATTTATTGAACAGACTGTCCCTTCTCCATCATATATTCTTGCCTCCTTTGTCATAAGTTAATTGACCATATGTGTGTGAGTTTATTTCTGGATACTCTGTTGATCTTTGTGTTTGTTTTTATGCTAATCATGTCTTGATTTTTTCCTTTTACATATTATCTGTTGACGTTTTACTGTGGAAGGTAAGGACTTTACTTCTTTCACTCCCCTGCCCCACCACACATAAGAACCCACCCATCATCTCAACAGTTATACTGTAATTTTGCTTTGATCAATATGCAGAATTTGCATTATTAATACTATGTAATTGCTAGTCCCAGTTCAGCTATGTATTATACGATAATAACTTCTTCCTTCATGCATCATTTTTTGCTTTCCCTAGAGTTCATAACTGCTTTTTCCATTTGCTTAGTTTTCTACTATATATTAATAATTCAACCTTAAATACTGCAAAACATTTGTCTAAATCTAATCTCCATGTGTTCAGATGCAGTAGGCATCTTAAAAATATCACTGCCTGTTATTACTCAAGGAATCCATACTCCCCTGGAGGCAGGCAGGGCCCCCTACTGTGGTCTTGGATTGTGGGAATCACTACCCTGGGTTAGGGAGTGAGGTCAGAGGCCTCAGCATCGGACAGACTTGAATGTGAGTCCCCCCTTCCTGTTGGCAGGGCACCCATGATTCTCCTCCCACATTTTAAAAAATGGGAATACTAATGCTTCATCATAGTTTCATTACAAGAATTCAAAAAGTATGGTGGAAATGCCTGGAACACAGACGGCACACAATAAATATTGGTATACTTCTTGTGGAAAATCAAGAACGATAAGGCCACTGAAAGTACTTCATCTCACTTACAGAGCTCTCTCAATCCCCAAAGTACTGACCAGGCTCTGCACATTCATCACAGCTTCAAAGACTCTGATACTCCTGCTAGGGAAGACAGCTGAAGCTGCTGTCGCTTTGCTCATCAGTCTAAAGATTTTTCCCTTAAAGAGAGAGCCTCCTTAATAGCCACATCAATTTTATTTTAAAATATTCTAAACAAAGGCAGAAACTCTAAAAGAAAACGTTAATAGATTGATGACATAAAATTAAAAACTTATGTCCATCTGGGAAAAAGAGCTCTAATGTAAAAAGCAAAAGGCAAGCAACAAACTGGGAAAATATTTGCAACATTTCAGTCAGTCAAGGGAGGGGCCAAGTTTCCTGCGGACCTGGACCAGTTAGGACAGAGCCAGTACTCTGCCTCCCATGCTAATGCTTTCCCACTATTACTCATTCCTCCACCTCTTCATTCGAACTCTATATATTGAGTGCCCACCAGGTGCCTGGCATTGAAGTATAATGATAGGCAAAACCAGAAGTGGTCCCTGCCCTCATGGTACTTCCTGTCTGGTGGGGTGACAGGTAACCTCCCGCTGTAACCAAGGCCAATATTGCAAAGAAAGGAGGGCATGGAGCAGAGGATCTAGCTTCAGTTGGAGTGTGTGGGAGGACTTCCCCAGCTGGTGACACTTGTGAGAGCTGGAGGGTGAGTAGGAGTTAAGGAATGTGTGTGTGTGAGAGAGGCAGGGAGAGAAAGAGCGGGAGAGGCCACGGCATTTCAAGCAGGGGAAACGGGGTAGGGCTTCCTGTGGTAGGAGGCCCGTGAACAGTTGAGGAATAGGACAAAGGCCAGTGTGGCTGGAGCCTGGAGATTGAGAGGAGGCTGGAGGAAATTGAGAGGAGTTTGAGAGTGGCTAAACTGCAAGAGAGGCCTTGGGGACCATGGTAAGGACTTTGGATTTTATCCCAAAGAACAGTTGGGTTAACTCAAAGCCACTGAAGGATTCCAAGGTGAGGCTAGGGGAAGGTTGGAGGTGGGTGCATGGATGGATGTACATTTGAGAAGGTGGTTCTGGCTTTGGAGTAGAGAATGGATGGGGCCGGTGGGTGTGAGACAGTCTTATTGCCATAGCCCAGGTTAGAGATGACGGCCAGGGGAGGATAAGGACATGAGAATAAGTGAAACAGGCGGAGGCAAGAGCTCTTTGGGAGGTAAAGTGACAGAGCTGCCTCCCATTCCACAAGCTTGTGGAGCAGGGAAAGGCCACAGCCATAAACCTTTATGCTGGGCAGTGCAATGGGCACAGAGGATGCCTCAATCAAGACTGGGGATACACAAATCTCTGAAGAAGTAAGCCCTATGATGGTAGGAATACAGAGAGGAGAGCAACCCCAGCCAGCTGGGGTCATATCAGGGTCAAGGGTTTTAAGGTTTTGTTCTGACAATGGTCTGAAGAGACAGGGAAGCAGATTTAGTTCTGATCAGGGGCTCCCTAGGACCATATGAGCAAGGCAGGGAGCACAGAAAGCACAGAATACACAGAATGTGGGGTGGGAATGAGGGAGGGGAGCAGGGCTCTATGGAGCCCAGGAGAGGAGGCACCTGCCTTATGTTTTTATTTTCTATCTTGAAAAAGAAATTGAAACTTTCACAGTGAAACAGAGCATGCAGACTTGTGATTTACTCCACTGTATACATAATAAATTCATGAAGTTTTAGTGAATTCATACTATTTTTCTTCTGGGAAAATTGGTGCGGGTGGGGGCAAGCTATCTCCCTCATTCCCACTCTCGGAATATGGCAGTGGGGCTCAGTGGAGGAAGACACAGCATCAGGAAAGCCTCACCGCAGGGGACACTCAGAGCCAGGCAGGAGCTGAGCAGGGCAGGGCCAGCCAAACCTGGCTCCAAATGGCCTGGCCAGGCTTTAGCAGGCCATGACTAGCTAGGGATGAGTCTAAACTGGTCCTAAGTGAGCAATGAGTAGCTAGAATCATTTATAGTATCAGTGTCCAATTTGAGCTGGTTTGAACCAATCTGGACCACTTTCCTGATATCAGTTTGAATTGTGTGATACACTTAAAACCAAGCATACATAGCCAATTTTGAGTCATTTCTAGTTCATTTGGGTGTGTTCTCACTTTTTTGAATTATTTGTGTATGTTACCCTCTTCCTCATCTGCCTCTATGTCTTGGAAGCAGAACAGGTGACCAAACTTTGCTCTATATGCAGGTAAGTGATAGTAGGGATTTCCCTGGGAGGGCTCAATTCTGACACCTCCCCTTCCTTATGGAGGAGACATGGGGCT
Organism: Manis pentadactyla; assembly: GCF_030020395.1. NCBI lineage: Eukaryota > Metazoa > Chordata > Mammalia > Pholidota > Manidae > Manis > Manis pentadactyla. The sequence continues at coordinate 58,488,624 of NC_080026.1, forward strand.
GGCCTTCAGGGCTGGCCGACTCCACATGCTCACTCAGGGCTGGCCTGCACGGGCACCTGCCGGAAGCTAATAGCCAGCATGGCTCTGAGGAAGGGTCCCGGAAGCCCCTCTCTGCAAAGCAGCCTTTTGACCAGACCCCTGAGGCTGACTCAGCTGACTTGGGCTGACCTTATCCCAGAAAGTGACCCAGTCTTTTCAGCAACCCAGGGTCTCTGCATAGTGGTGCAGTCTGGAAGTGTATCTAGAGTATGCATAGTCTGGGGCAGTTGGGACAAGGCAGTGTCTGGAGACCAGGGGCTGTGATTTGCATAGCACGACTGCCCAGCTCCTGAAAGGTCAATGGGGGATAAATTTTAATCAAAGTTCTACCAGACCCCAATTTCTTTAATTTTGGTCTGTATTTCTCCAGAAATGTCCATGGGGAGTTATTCCTTAACATGCTGCAAGCCTGACCTCATGGGATCTGCTTCCTGACCTGGTCTCCAGCATCATGCTGTGCCTGCTGTGGCTTCCTGCCCCCAGCTTCAGCCTCCAGCCCCTGTGTGCCCCTCCCATGGCACCTGCACATGCTGGTGCCTATCTGGAACACAGCCTCTTCTGGCCACCACCCTTTGCCAAGTTAGCTCCCTGTCCACCTTCAGCTTGTAGCTTAAGCACCTCTTACTTCCTCTGGACACTTCGTTTGCAGCATATGCTCTTGGTAGGCTCCTTGGCATCATTTAATGATTGTACACTTTTGAAGGTGATTATCTTATTAGTATCTGATCAATATCACCATAAGCTTCATCTTTTCACAATAGCTTAGCAGATAGTATCATCTAGTGGAGGGTTTCTTAACCATGTTGCCACTGACACATCGGGCTAGATAATTCTTTGTTGTTGGGTCTGTCCTCGGTGTTCTGGAGTGTTTAGCAACATCCCTAGTCTCTACCCACCAGATGCCAGTAGCACCTCTCAGATGAAACAACCAAAAGGTCCCCACACAATGCTAAATGTCGTCTGTGGGACAAAATCACTCCTGGTTGAGAGCTACTGACCCAGAACAACTGTAAGAAGTTTGGGAAGTCAAAGGCAGGCTTCCTGAGAGCCCCCTTTGCTGAAGCGCTGGTCTCTTTCTAGACCAGCCCTTGTCCGATAGACATTTAAGATAAGCCACACATGTAACTGTAAATGCTCTAGTAGCTGCATTAAAAGAAAAAGAAAAAAACAGCTGAAATTAATTTTAATAATATATTTTACTTAACCCAATATATCCAAAATACTGTCATTTTAGCATGTAAAAAATATAAAATAATTATTAATGAGATATTTTATATTCCCTTTTCTCTACTAAGTCACAAAACCTAGTGTGTATTTTTTCCAATGTGGACTAGTCACACATCAAGTGCAATAGCTGCACATTGAACAGGAGTGGCAGGCTGGATCTGGGTTCTCTCAAAGGGCCTGGCCTGGCCCACTGCCTGGGTCATTACCAGATGGCACCTGCCTCGCCCAGCAGAGCCCTGCAAAGCATTTCCTTGCCCACTGGGGTCCACAGATTAGAGTCCATCCGGAGCACCCCATGGACGGATCCTCAGGGCTCTGACCACACTCTGGAGGGCTGGCCTGCCTGGGAAAGTCATCCAAGTGTCTGAGACCTGCTAATGAGATGGGAGTGCTGCGCAGGAGGCTCCAGGGTCCCTGCCACACACCGGAGGAGAGTCAGGTTGTTTCCAACCTCCCCAAGTAAAAGCTCTGCCCACCCCCCCAGCACCATCCACCCTTATTGCTCACAAGGGAGACTTGCCCCCCGACAAACACTGGCCACCTGAACAGATACATTCTGTTTTCTTAAAAGACTGATGTTCTCATTTAATATGGCATTCTCCCTGGTCGAGAAATTGCTGTCCAGAGAGATGCTGTTCCTAATCCAGAGAGATGCTGTTCCTAGCCCTGGGATGTTAACTTTTTCGGGTGCTTTAATCAGGTGACAGGAATAAGAATGCATGTGAAGCTCACATTGTCCTGTGTTTCCAGGCCACTCTGCACTAGCCCCATCCTGAAGGACCACCCCTGCAAGGTTCCCCAGACTCCCATCTGTTACTTATCTCTGGATCAGCTGCCCGGGCACCCTCATCTCCCAGCCCTGCAGCTCACTGGGAGTTCTCCTGGTGGGAGTGCCTGTCTGCCTCTGGCCTGATTGAGGAATTGCTTCCTGCAGCCCAGCCTTGGCAGCTCCAACAGGCTCTGCAAAGCAGCCTCCCACACTGCGGGAACGAGGACCCTTACCAGGTCCCGGCTGTCTAGAGAAGCCAGGGTATCACCTTGCCTAGAGAGGGTAACTTTTGTCTTGGCTTCTGGGGCAAATCATGAGCTTTCAGCATTTCTGTTTCAGCAAAGGAACTAAGTTTTTCCAAAGTTGTCACCTGGTCACTTTGAGCAACCCTGGGACTCTGTAACGCATAGAATATGGGCAAAGCCTGCACAACCAGTAGGGCACTATGACAGCCTTTGCCCTTCTGTGGTCTCCAGTCTGATCCCCATGGACCTCAGGAGCCTCGTTAGGAAGGTACATCAGTCAGGAGGATGCCTCCAGAATGCCTGCCCCATCCGACCCCCAGTGTGGCAGCCAGCTAAGTGTCCGCACACGTTCGCCAAGAGATGCACACTGCCCAGATCCGCCCCAGGAAGTTGGACTTACCCCTTCTGGCTTGCCTGATCTTCGGGCTCAGCATGTTCCAGCAGCTGCCCAGCCAGAGTCGCTGGGGCCGATCATGCTGTCATCCACTTCCCTTTTCTCTTCCTCTTGCCCAGTTGCCCCTCATGCCCAGCTCGGGCCCCCATGGCCGCTGGCGTCACGGGCGAGGCACCCTTGGCTTCCTCTCCAGGCTCCGGACTGATAGCTTGCCTTGGACTACATAAACCTCAATGCATTATTTATCCGTCCCAGAATTAATTCCCATCCAAGAGAACCATGAAGAGGCACAGCAACGGCGGCGGATCAATCACCGGGCCAGGGCGGGGCGGCCTCGCTGTCCCTCCGCGTGGTTGGGGCGCACGCGGCACTGCCCATCGCTGGCGGCGGGGAGCGCGCTGGCTGGGCTCCCACGTGGGCGGGCGGGCCGGCCGGTGGGTCGAGGGAAGGGCGGGGCGGCCGGGCGGGCGGAGCGCGAGGTCCCAGCGCGGGTAGGCTGCTTCCCGGGAGCGGATCCGCCCTGTGCGAGGGGAGGGCACGTCGGGAAGCGTGCTGCGGGCCGGAGACAAGAGGCTGCAGGAAACCCGCGCGGCGCGCACACCCAGCCAAGGCCGGGGCGGGGAGAGCGCTCTTGGTGAGAGTGTAGCTGAGACCCAGGACCCGGGTCCAGTGGGATCTGTTCTGCCTGATATTTCCTGCCAGGAGGACCTAGGAGGCAGTTTATGAGCTCGCAGTTCCAACTGTTGAAAGACAGGTGTGTCTTAGAAAAAGCTTGCAGCCTACGCATCTTTCAGATCTTCACGAATGGGACCAGCTGAGAGATGCCTGATTGGGATGTTAACTTCTCCCGGTGCTTTAATCAGGTGACAGGAATAAGAATGCATGTGAAGCTCACATTTCAGGGCTGCACACAGTAGGATCTCAAAAACTGTTCACTGAGTGTTGACTCTCTAAGTGCCATGTTTTGCTTCATACTAGCATAATTCTGAAGAGTGTATGGTGGGGCTTTTGGGTGATTCACCCTTGAGATCCTAAAAATTGCCCAAGAAATGCAATCACAACAATAGCTATCATTGATTGGGTGCCTACTATCTGTCAGGCAATGAGATTGGTGCTTTATATTCAACAGCTCATTAATTTTCAAATCCTCAGAGGCAGATGCTATTATCATGGCTTTTCAGATGAGAAGAGTAAGTCACAGAAATGTTAGGTAACTTGCTTAGAGTCACACAGTACTGTCTGGATGGGGATCTGAACCCAGGGCTGTGTGGATACAGCTCATGCTTTTCTGTGATGCCAGTCTCTAAATACCCAAATGCCAACTACTTCATGTGAACACTTCCTGGCTTGAGAGCCCTCAGTGAACTTGTGGGATGGGGAGGACGAGCCTTGTGCCTGTGTACTCAGCCCATTTGCTATGTGTTAGGCAATTGCACCTGGGCTGGGTTTTGGCACTGGGCACTATACAATCCTATTAGTAGTCAGAAGATAAGGGATTTGAACAATGACCTCTCTGCTTGGAATGGCTGTGCCCTGTCCCTAATCTTCATAGTGACCCTATGTCCATTGATCCTCAAAAGTTGTACTGATGTGTAATCAATTCTAGCAGCTGGAAGGGAAGATGGTCTGGAGGCTGGGGTTTTCTGCTGGGAGCCCACTGCAGCAGTCCGTGCCAGAGATGATGGTGTCTGCATTATGGAGAGGAGGGGAGGGCTGGAGAGGACCCAGCTGAGGACTCACCAGGATGTGGTGAATCCGTGCCCTTCCATGTGCAGCCCCTGCCCCTGTGTGCCTCCGTGCCTTCCATGTGCAGCCCCTGCCTGTGTGCCTCCGTGCCTTCCATGTGCAGCCTTTGCTCCTGCATGTGCCTATGCCTTTGGGTGAGTGGATCCCTCTCTCTGAAATACCCTTTCCCACACTGTTTCAGCTTCACAAACCTGACCATCCTGAGCAACTCCCCTGTGAAACTGTCCTGATTCTACCACCAGAAGGAGACTAAGCACTTCCCCAGGGCTTTTATCTGTGCCCCTTAGGCTGTTCAATGTCCCTCGTCACTCCCAGTCCTAAGCCTCAGGCTGGACTCAGACCAGCCCTGTGAGGAATATTGGCTTGATGGGCAGATCCAAGAAACATCACTGATTCACAGAATTGCCCTCTTTTTCATTTTGGGTCAGGCAGAGGCTGGGTCAGGCTGGGACAGAGGCCCAAGAGGAGCGGGGAGGATACAGAGCTGGAAAATCTCATGTCTACCTCACGGTCACAGGGTGAGGTCCCGCGGCCAATGACAACATCTTGAGCAATCAGGAAGCACTGTGAGTAATGCAGCCTGGACCACTTCTTCCAAGCCAGAGGCAGCAAAATGCCCTGATGACTGAGTTTGGGTCCACTTGTTTTGGTTAAGAAACCACTCTGGGGTGCTTTTCCTGTGCAGCTGTTTCCCCCAATGACATTAAGTCACTGAGTTTACCCGCCTGCTTTTAGGGGATCAATGTTGGAACTTGACAAAACCACAGAAACTCTGAGTTCAAGCCCAGAAGTAAAGCTGGGAAAACGGTAGGAGCTGGCCTGGTGCATCCGAGAATGGTGGGGATGAGGGAGGGAGGGCAAAATAGCTCTTTCCTTCTCTCTGTCCTTACACCATTTGCCCAGTACTTCTCTGGATGAAGGGATCTGTGGGGTCAGCTGGAAGGGATATTAGCGCCCCCGCCTTCCTGAAGTTCACATGCCCTGCACTGTGGGGCCTGGGAGC